>NC_048567.1:34237376-34582376 GCF_013265735.2 Oncorhynchus mykiss
AGGATGGGTTTAAACAGCTCTCTGACACATCTATCAAACAAGCCGCATGAGCCGCTCCCACTGACGGCCTCCGATAGACAGAGGAAGGGAGGGGACGGCGTGGAAGAATAACAAAAACAAACAGAGACATCAAGAGTCACTGAGGCAGTGTGCAAGAGCCACGTGTGGCGGGCCCACCCTATGGAGAGAGAGACAGCTGGTGTGTATGCTTACTGCTCTACAGGGGTTTAGGCCTGTGGAAGCCAATAGAAGCCATAACTAAGAGATACGACCAGGTGTGTGTGTGCGCATCTGTGTGTAGAGAGAGGGAGAAAGATTGTGTGTGTGGTGGTGGTGGTGGGGGTGGTGGTGGTGGTGGTGTGGGTGATGCCATGTTGGATGGGGTAGGTGGGGTGAGCAGTGATGTCTTGTTGGCCTCATGGTTGGTAGAGAAATCTGGGCTATGTAGTTGGACAAAGGTGTTTTAGATGAAAGTCTGCTGCTAACACAGAGGGAAGGGTAGTACTAGGGTAGTGTTTTTCAAACCTCTTTATATCGCCCACTAATCTAGAGTCCTCCTCACACTGCTTATCCACAGTGGTGAAATATTCATTCATTTCTGCCTGTGGTTGGATGAACAATAGATGATGAGCAAAGGAAGACAGCATGCTTCCTTACACTGACCAATCTGAATAGAGTACCATTAACAACGCTAATACACTGACCAATCTGAATAGAGTACCAGTAGCAACGCTAATACACTGACCAATCTGAACAGAGTACCATTAACAATGCTAATACACTGACCAATCTGAATAGAGTACCATTAACAACGCTAATACACTGACCAATCTGAATAGAGTACCATTAACAACGCTAATACACTGACCAATCTGAATAGAGTACCATTAACAACGCTAATACACTGACCAATCTGAACAGAGTACCATTAACAATGCTAATACACTGACCAATCTGAATAGAGTACCATTAACAACGCTAATACACTGACCAATCTGAATAGAGTACCATTAACAACGCTAATACACTGACCAATCTGAATAGAGTACCATTAACAACGCTAATACACTGACCAATCTGAATAGAGTACCATTAACAACGCTAATACACTGACCAATCTGAATAGAGTACCATTAACAACGCTAATACACTGACCAATCTGAATAGAGTACCATTAACAGCGCTAATACACTGACCAATCTGAATAGAGTACCAGTAGCAACGCTAATACACTGACCAATCTGAATAGAGTACCTTTAACAGCGCTAATACACTGACCAATCTGAATAGAGTACCAGTAGCAACGCTAATACACTGACCAATCTGAATAGAGTACCATTAACAGCGCTAATACACTGACCAATCTGAATAGAGTACCAGTAGCAACGCTAATACACTGACCAATCTGAATAGAGTACCATTAACAGCGCTAATACACTGACCAATCAAAACACATAATGACCTACATGATTAACCCACCAACGAATCAAAATGAGCATTACATGACTTTAACACTGCACAGTAAAAAAACGACTTTCATCTAACAAAAAAAATAATTTAATAAAGTTAGTGTATGTCTTAGTTTTCAGTGCATTTATTTAAGTCTAATTTCTTCCAAATATCACCATTATAACAATGCTAAACCCCCTATGCTAAAAGGTCTTTACAGCAATATCTCTCATTGCAAGTCTATTTCCACATAGCCTAAGTGCATTGTGTGAGTAAATGTGTTTGTGTGTTTCTCTCTCTCTCTCTCTCTCTCTCTCTCTCTCTCTCTCTCTCTCTCTCTCTCTCTCTCTCTATCTCTCTCTCTCTCTCTCTCTTTCCCTCTCTCTCTCTCTCTCTCTCTCTATCTCTCTCTCTCTCTCTCTCTCTTTCCCTCTCTCCTCCTCTCTCCATTTCAATATGGAAGAGAGTTTTATTAAAGGCTGGACTCGGGGGTGCTGAGGCGCTCTCAGTCATTTTCCTACAAAGTGCTTTAATCCATCACACGGCCAACATGTGGCCTTTGCAGCCATACATCATCTCAGCCTAGAGAGAGAGAGAGAGAGAGAGAGAGAGAGAGAGAGAGAGAGAGAGAGAGAGGGAGAGGGAGCACCCAACGTAATTTCTGCTCTCTCCTCCTCCTCGTCCTTCGTTTCTCCCTGGCATTCCCACCTGGAAGGGAGAGACTGGCATCGACATCTTCCACAGAGACTACTCTTTGCCTCTTTTTTTGTGTCTGTCTGTCTGTTTTTCCTCCCTGTCTTTTATGGCTGAGAGTGAGGCATGAGTAGGACAGGTGGGAGAGGAGTTACGAGTCAGTAGAATCAACATAAACACAGTGCCTTTTATAGTGTGCAGCTGGTGCAGCGGTGCCCACCCTCATGCCATGGCTATCACCTGCCTCCATTACGCACGCACACACACACACACACACACACACACACACACACAGAGAGCGAGAGCGAGAGAGAGAGAGAGAGAGAGAGAAAGAGAGAGAGAGGAGTGAACCTTCAGCCCTCTAACTAATGGAATGGGGCCTCACTCCTAGCCATTAGAGTATTGGTGTTCCTCCGTGTGCCCCTAAGTGCCCTGGACAAAGAGCAAAGGGAGGGAGAGGACACAGGAGAGAGGGAGAGGTGGATGGAGGAGGGAGAGGAAAGAGAGGTGTGCCTTGGAGTCTATACCATGCCATACAGAAACCTGGTCATTGCATTTCAGCCACCATGCATATGAACACATCAGGAATGGAGACCGTTCAGGAGACTTACGTGTCCATTACTTTGAAACCTTTATAGAATGTGTTTATTTGTGTATTTACCAGAATTTTCTCATAATTTAGCCAGATACTGTCAATATTGTATTTGCATCAGCACATGTAAGCAGCATTTACGTTTGTCTGCAGTACGCATTTTACATGTCCTGGTTGGATATCGCACGCTCGCTCGGTTGACTGGTCAGTCTGTAACTCGCAGGTTTGTATCTTCTGTTGAAAGGATATTGAGATTCTAAACGAGGTACAATATACAGACTAAGCCCTGTTCAAAGGTAGTTTTAACCGTGTATGACAGCCGAGTTAACTGATCTCTGAGCCCTCTGATTTCATTTAGCTCAGTAAATCCAGTTCTCTACATCAATTACATGTGCTTTACTCAGATCGAAAACACACCTCAAGAGCACATGTATGACTGGTAGAGAGAGACAGGTGGAAGGTAGGTTATGTCTAAAATAGGCATGGGGGGGGGGTTGAATCTCTTGATGAGCTGATACAATGTCCACAGACACTAACACAAGCTGTGCTTGGGTAATGTTATGGTAATGTTATGGTAATGATATGGTAATCTGGCAACAGTATTCCACATCACTAGAGAGAGGGGAATTCTGGGAGGCCTTTCACCACTGGGTAGAGTGGAGGGACTTCCTGGTCTCAGAGTACACAACAACAACAACACACACACACCACACGCACCCACAGGCACACACACACACCACCCACACGCACGGTCATATATACTACTATCACATATACACACTATATAGAGTCAGTAATACAAATAGGGCATAACATGATACGACACATTTGCAAATGCAGAATGCATTTGCGCATGTGAGTGCGAGGGCTCTTAAGCCTGTACAGTATTTTGAGTCAGTCTGATGTTCTGTGTAATGAAATGAGCATGAAGAGATTAAGGGGAGTGTGTGTGTGCATGACAAGCTTTCACACCTGCCGGGGGCCATGAGAAGTGTGTGTGTGTGTGTGTGTGTGTGTGTGTGTGTGTGTGTGCGTGCGTGCGTGCGTGCGTGCGTGCATGCGTGTGTGTGAAGTGGTTGAGAACGATCCTGTTGTTTTCCATGTCTGAAACCTCACACCAGTAATGTCTGCTATTACCTACCCTGTCTGAGCGTGCTCTTGTCACACACACACACACACACACAAAGGGCTACACAACACAATTATAAACAATGGACAACTGCAATCGTATACTACGTGGGTTTCGAAGAATACCTGTATCACACAAACACATGCATGAGGGAGTTTATGATACTACAACTCACATCCTGATCCTCTCTTGAGAGAACTAAAACTAACTTAAAATGTGTGTTTTTTTTTCTGTTCTATATTTTCACCGCGCCTCAACTGAAGATTTTCTGACGTTCAGACATCTAAAGTACAGGCTTGGTGAAGGTTTTAATACCACCCTTCAAATGAGAGGAATCTTGAAAGGCCCTTTTGAAATGACTGCTCAGGTAAAAATCTGGGAGCCGTACAGTATGGTGAGAGAAAAACAACATAATGACGCTTAATCACGGCCATCAACATCCGAACCAAAGAAGAAGAGAGCTGAGAAATCTGGACAGCAAACTGCAAAGTGTCCTCTTGAATCTCCCCAGTGACCGTCAATAAATCAAATCAAATCCCAAATAGAAAGGTGAATATTCTGCTATCAGTGTTGGGGGTCAATATTGCTTTTCAGTCAATTCAGGAAGTAAACAGAAAATCTCATTCTTATTTTAAAAATTCAGCCACTGAAAAGCAATAAGGGAAACTAGAATTTGGAAATGTCTGTTTACTTCCTGAATGACTACAATCCTGTCTGCTACGCTGTATTACACACTATTGAAGAGTGCGCCTAACAAAATAAAGAGACCTATAGTGCATTGTTGTAAAATATATCATGTCAAAAATGCTGTCTCTGTTTTTACCTCTCTGCTTCTTTTTTTTTGTTATATCCCAGTTGAAATGAATATGTCAAGCCAGTACAATACAATGCACAGAAACCTGATGACATTCTCCTAGGAGCACTACTAAAATCAAAGAGACCACCAATATGTTGAGTGCTAGCGTCAAGAGACATTTGATTCCCTTTCCGTTCATACAATATTACCACTGGAATGCCAGAAGCAGATCTCCCCCTCCAAAAGCCTGCCGTGCTGTCAAACTTTTCATTTCACTTCAATGTTTTTCAAAAATATCACAGTCAACTGTGAAGTGCCGGTCTTGATACACAATATTGTATGCATGCAATGAGCAAATCACCGGTGACACAATTAAATTGGATTTGACTTAACAAAGGGATTTAATGTCATTGACATTTAGCATTAGCCTGTGGCGACAGGTAAAACAGGCCAGTCAGCAGATTGGAGGAGCTACAGGAACCTGACATGGTTGGCTTGGCGTTCCTCTGCTGCTGAGTCCAAAATTGCTGAGACTATAATATACACAAATAGAGAGAGAGAGAGAGAGAGAGAGAGAGAGAGAGAGAGAGAGAGAGAGAGAGAAAGAGAGCGAAAGAGAGGTGATTCAAGACCGATCCCACTCTCATTAATACCTGAGAAGAGAGGCTACATATACACGTGTGCGTGTGCGTGTGCGTGTGCGTGTGTGTGTGTGTGTGTGTGTGTGTGTGTGTGTGTGTGTGTGTGTGTGTGCGTGCGTGCGTGCATGTACGTTTGTGTGTGTGTGTGTGTGTGTATGCGCCCGTGTGTGTGTATGAGCTCAAGATGGAGGGGCACTGTCCAATAAACTCCTGATAAAGGTCAACTCAATGTATTATTCATGGTCCAGGCAGCAGCGGCCAGAGCCAAGGCTGAGATGTGCTTACGTCCTCAGGGTGACCATTAGGGAGTCGACCACCAGGGCAAAGGACACGTCTCTGATCACTTATCAATAACCTCGCACTCTCTCACCCTCTCCTTCAATAGTTTGACCAGGCAAAACCAGAACTTGGAAACAACATATACTGTACAACACTAACACTGTACCTCAAACTACAACAACAAAAAAACGGAATCTCTTGGCGCAGTGACATACAGAATCTACTGAGCCACACAATTACAAAACTTGACTCAATCTCACGTCCCCTAAACATCCGTTACATCAGCTACACAAACACTCTGAATAGGCCTAGACACTTTACAGAAGGCAGTACTGATATGGTACGAATCAGTCATACAGACAGACGGATGGACGGACGACAAGACAAGAGATAAAATGGAAGCCAATATAGGCCTAATAATTTCTAAAGACGTTCAACTGGATTTCTTCTGTCAAATTTTAGTATAGGATTCCAAGGTTGGCCAGTGACGGTAAGAGGTAAGAGTGAAAGTGAGTGTGTGTGTGTGTGTGTGTGCGTGCGTGTGTGCGTGTGGGCGTGCGTGTGGGTGTGCGGGTGAGAGGGAGTCTGTGATCAGATATGAAATATTCAGAAAGGCCGCTGTAATTTGATGAAAGTCAGATATCCTCAAATGGAAATGGAAGTCAGCACTTTCATACATCTCCCGACAAAAAGCCCCTCAGTAAACTGATTTAAAGAATGAAAATTGCAGGTCCATAGGATGAAGTAATAAAGGCAGGTTTTAAATATGCACTGACCCGTGATATGAACTGTAGTCCGTGCTGCTCGGCCAGGGCTCGTGCAGCTCTGGTGCCTCCGTCCATCTCCACAGCATAGAAGAAGTGGTGCTTGGTGCCGGGCTGCCTCCCTGTGGTCGCTAGAGGCCCCTGCAGCAGGCAGCATACAGTCAGCAGCACAATCACCGCCCTGTCCATCAAGGCCCTGCAAACATACAGATACACAGAAACATGGTTCAACTCATGCCAAGTTAAAGCCTGAGGCGAGTTACTGTGAGAGAGCAACTACGGCATTTTAGCTTAAATTTCTAAATCCTCAATTACAAATCAATAGTGTTTACAAGTTACACATCATTATGGTTTGTTAACCAGCACCGTGCATTAACATTTTAACTCGCTATGATACTGCATAGCCAAAGAATAACAAAATGTTGTAACAAAATCAAAAGGTCAAAGGGTAAAAACAGTAATTAAAGTTTGACAGGAAAATGTCGAGGTCAATAAATAATTACATGATCAGTTATGTATTGCAATTCAACAATCACTTTCCAGCATGATGAAATAGATAAATAGGGGAACCACTGCATGATAACGCCCGCTTTCAGAGAGGGTGGGACTGGGGAAATGCAGGCCTGAGGGCCATCCAGCTACAGAAACAGAAATAGACCGATAGTACCGATAGAACTGAAAGTGAAGTCCTTCCTATTTGTTGCTTTACAAGCAAAAGAAGGTGCCTGCCTGAGCCTGACCGGCTCAACTTAATGAGTTATTAAGTGAGAATAACATTATAATGCATTGTAAGACTTGTCATGAGCAATACCCCCTTTATAATGGCTTATAGTCTTCTCGGACTAAAGAACAGCCCATTTGAGACAGTTGAAAATGTTATGCGTAGCGAGACCTAACACATAAGTGTTGTTATAAGACATAATAAAGGCTCATACATACTTATAGCAAGGTATAAATCCTCTCTCAGAGGCGTGGTGTAGATTTAAATAATCCACTAGCCAAATTATTGCTGTAAATGTACTGAAACAACCCAACCTAATTCAAGCACAAGCATATAGTGTAGATAGATGTCAGTTCCCCTTCAGCGAATTCCTTTTGCGGAGTACCATAGTCCGCAAGTTGTCATATTATGTGACAATGTCTATGGCTTTGTGACAATGCAGGAGCACGGTTAGTAACAGGATCCAGCCACCTCTCCCTACGTTTATAACATTATACTGGAACATTTAATGATAGCAAAGCTTCAAGATAGACCCAAATACTTCCCAAATTCACATGCAAAGAGTGGATGTAGCATAGCGTACAGTATATATACCCCCCCACCTGCTGCTGCAGAAAGTGTCCGAGTCTGATCCTTCACTGGTCTCTCCCCGTATGCTGCATCGGGTTAGAGCCCAGAGCATGAAAACACACACTTTCACACACACACACTCTTCCCACACATTTAATCTCTTGGCCTTAATGCAAATGTATTCGAATGCAGAAACACAGCACTCTCCTTACGTGGACTTTAATCTTCATGCAAAACCAGCTCTTTATCGGCCTTTTTATGCCATCCCTCTATCTATCCTCGTTACTTGCGCCACCATTGTGTGGGGCTCACGGTATCACATGGAGTTACTGCTATAACCGGCCCATACCTGTTCACAGAGCCTAAAAGGTCCAATGCAGACATTTTTATTTCAATGTCAAATCATTTCTGTGACTGTTTGAAACTCGCTTTTCTCAAGAGCAATTTCTCAAGCAAGAATTTCCCTAGGACTGTCTGGGAGTGGTCTGAGTGGGGAGAGGAAAACTGAAAACTAGCTGTTATTGGCAGAGAGGTTAAGAACTCTCTTTCTTATCGGTCTATTAACTCCTTTGTCACCAGGCAGGCCAAAACTCCATCCCACCTAAACAGGCTGAAATTTCACGTAGCCTTTTCAAACAGCTCTTACAAGAAGGGCATTATAATAATTTTCACAATTTCACAGTATTATTCCAACCTCATAGAGGGGAAATATATATAAAACACAGGATATTCATGTGTTTTAACTGCACTAGGCCTTTAAAGGATGTATAGGAGACTTTAGACGTATTGACTGCAGGGAAGCCATAAGGACTTCCCAGGGAAGAATGATAAACTATATATACAGAAATATGTGGACACCCCTTCAAATGAGTGGATTCGGCTATAAAATCAAGCACATAGCCATGCAATCAACCATTGACAGTAGAATGGCCTTACTGAAGAGCTCAGTGACTTTCAACGTGGCTCCGTCATAGGATGCCACCTTTCCAACAAGTCAGTTCGTCAAATTTCTGCCCTGTTCATTGAGAATACACCTGTAAAGGCGTGAATGGTTTATGCCAGGTTAGGCAGGTCCTTTCCTCGTTCTCCTTATTTTGGGAGAGCTGCTTGTAAGGTAACATGCATGTATACAGCTCTGCCATATACAATTCAGATGTGTGTTTATGGGCATTTTCCCCATTTTTCCCTGTGTTTGAGGTAACAAGAAAAGTGATTCTTTTTCATATACTGTCCATACTGTATATTTTGTAAATAACCCATCTGGATCCAGCCTTCTTCACCGCCTGCACGGTAAAATATATACAGATGTTTCGCACCTGACTGAATCTGAACCTCTGACCGAGTCTGAACTGTTGCTGCCTCACGTTAACAAACAAAACATCTTAGAAAGAAATGGTTACCTAGTAGCTTACTTAGACTATTACATTTAAAAAAAATGTTTGTTCTTTATCGCTGCCATTTCGATGTATCCCTCTATATTCACTGAGCGATGATGAACACATCGCTCGGGTTATGCTCTTCCTCCTTCACATCCTCTTTCACATCAGCTCCCTTCAAAACACTCAACAGTCAGCCATATGAAAACGGCTACCCACACTGCTCCCCAAACTACCCCAGCAATAGGACCATCGTGGTTCAAATCTACACCATCACTCAGGCCCAATCTACAGTAAGAATACCCTAGCTGAAATCAATAACATCGCCAGGGGACTTAGCCCTAGTCAATCCCTGTGTGGAGCTGGAGGAGCCGAGCCGTACAGTACGCCCCCTATGTCAGCAGGCCCCAGGCACAGGCAGGCTGAACAAGGGGCCAGATAGGTCGTGGAGCAAATGGCGTACCGGCAGCAGCAAACCGAATGCAGATGCGGCCTGGGGGCCTACTGCGACGCTGGTAAAGCACCTGTACATTTTTAGAGGCAAACTACTTATTTCCGTCCTGCATATCGGCTTGGAAAGACTGATTTCTTTCTATCCCTCCTAGGCGGAAGGATGAAAGGGCCCGGGGAGAAAGGCCTTTCAGGCGTTTAATTGATCAAGCAGAGGCCACAGGGCTTTACCAGAGATAAAAGTGACTACCACTATGCTCAGCACAATGAGGAGATCTATTTTGGAGGAGACCCAATGAAGAAGGAGAATATAGCTCATTATGCAAAGTCATTATGAGGCACTAACTATATGGGACTCATTTTTTTAAAGAGCGTTTTTAAAGAGAGTTTGTAGTAGAATTGAACATGATTTCCAGAGGTCAGGCTATAGGTCACGCAACACTGCCAGGATGTTAACTTGTAGACCAGACTTGTTACTGTACTCAGTACAAAAAAAACAATGCTGCTCATTCCTTGAGCACAACATATCTGTAGCTCCCCTGTTAAGCATGCTTTCTTTCCGAAATCATCTCTTAAATGGATTGACTTAGTATACAATAATTTTTAGATGATAGGGCATGACATTTAAAACATGGTAAATAGGGGGGGAATTCTTACATTGTTTATTGCTCTGAAGATAATGGGATGGGACCTATGCATTAGCAAATCATTTGCATTTTTGTACCGTTTCAGAACCAGTGGGTAGATTTAAAAACACTGAATCTTACGTACTTAATGGAACATAGGGTTGGAGAACCTTAACCCATGGAGCTGTGGTTTGATCAATTCTGAATGTGCCACATTCAGTTCTTCCATCCTTAAAATAACTCTGTATTTCATAGTAAAATGTTGAGTTCCGTAAACCTCTAAGGACCTCCTTCCTTATTTTCCTTGTAACATGACGAGCGAGCTTCTGCAATTACAATTAGCGAACTTTCAGAAAATATTGCTAGGTTTTTACCCCATGTGACATATCTGGGTTTCACTTTACTGAGAGCCAGTTGACCGGTCAGCTTGCCCTACTGGTTGAAATGGAACAAGTTAACTCTTCCACCTTTAACTCCACCTCTAATGCCTCCTTCTGGGGTCTGCCTCCTGGCGTGGCCTTGTCTTTGTACTGCCTGCTCGGTATTCCCAGAAACAGCAGTTATAGTCGTCCTCCGTCGGACCAAGATCTATCCAGTTTGAGCCGGAAACTGATGTTGAACTCGGCTGCATCTTTACCCTACCTTTGCGAATCTACAACCTAGTCTTCACCTGGAGCCTGGGTCTAGTGCTCTGTCAGCTCAACATGTACTTTTTCTACTGCAGTATCTGTACCGGTCTGCTGACTGTCACACTTCTGAGCATCCAGCGCTACCTCCAGGTAGTGCATTTCTACAGCTGGGCCAGACTGGGAGTGGCAAAGGAGAGGGGGCTACTGGTTGTACTGTGTTGGGGCAGCTGGGGTCCATCCCTTATGGGGTAATGGTGCAGGATGAGAAGGAGGGTGATAAATGGATGGGTCCGATGGTGGCTGTGCTGGTGGCTGTGTTGCTCCTGTAGACTCTCCTGGCGTTTGTAGTTCCGTTCTTCATCATGGCCACAGCCTATATCCGCCTCCGGCAAAGGGGGAACCAAACTGCTTTCTTCAGAAGCCCCAGGACGACCCGATTAGTGAGCCTCATCGTTGGGTCATCGTTCTATGGACTCCTCACCGTGTCATGAATGTGCTGGGAGTGACGGCCATCTTGGCAAAGAATAAGGCTCTGAGAGTGTTCTGGGAGGAAAATTGTAGGATTGATGGATCTCTGGTCTTCATCAACAGCAGCTTGGATCCATTCCTCTATGCCTTTGCCCCCAGAAACACCCAGAGAGCACAGAGAAGTGACAGTCAGGTAGTGACCAAGAGTAGTCACAATCTGTAAGATTTCAGGTCACTCATTAGTAATTTCAATTATTGAAATATTCCCCTTGATAAGGCAAATATGACATATAAATACTGTACCTTATTGAGATTAGCACAACAGTACTAAATTACAATAACCACCCCAGAAAACAAAGGACATGTACGCATTGTTTATGTTTTTGTAAAGCTTAAAATCATGTTTAAATATATTAATATTTGGTCCTGTCGTACGTACCTACAGTACACGTACGCTACGGTCACAAGACTCAGGCCTCCTACGCAAACAGCTGGAGGCAGGGCTTTCTCCTATAGAGCTACATTTTTATGCAATGGTCTGCCTATCTATATCAGAGAAGCAGACTCGGTCTCGACCTTTAAGTCTTTATTGAAGACTCATCTCTTTGGTAGGTCCTATGATTGAGTGTAGTCTGGCCCAGGGGTGTGAAGGTGAACGGAAAGGCACTGGAGCAACGAATCACCCTTGCTGTCTCTGCCTGGCCTGTTCCCCTCACTCCACTGGGATTCTGGCTGACTGGTGCTCTTCCATTCCATCCCTAGGAGGGATGCGTCACTTGAGTCTCTGACGTGATCTTCCTGTCCGGGTTGGCGCCCCCCTCTGGTTCGTGCCGTGGGGAAGATCTTCGTGGGCTATACTCGGCCTTGTCGAAGGGTAATAAGTTGGTGGTTGAAGATATCTCTCTAGTGGTGTGGGGGCTGTGCTTTGGCAAAGTAGGTATAGTCGGACGGGGCCACAGTGTCTCCCGACCCATCCTGTCTCAGCCTCCAGTAATTATGCTGCAATAGTTTGTGTCAGGGGGCTAGTGTCAGTCTGTTATATCTGGAGTATTTCACCTGTCTTATCCGGTGTCCTGTGTGAATTTAAGTAGGCTCCTAATTATCTCTCTCATTCTCTTTCTCTTTCTCTTCTCTCAGAGTACCTGAGCCCTAGGACCATGCACCAGGACTACCTGGCCTGATGACTCCTTGCTGTCCCCAGTCCACTTGGTCGTGCTGCTGCTCCAGTTTCAACTGTTCTGCCTCCGGCTATGGAACCCTGACCTGTTCACCGGACGTGCTACCTTGTCCCAGACCTGCTGTTTCGACTCTCTCTCTCTACCGCACCTGCTGTCTCTAACTCTGAATGATCGGCTGTGAAAAACCAACTGACATTTACTCCTGAAGTGCTGACCTGTTGCACCCTCTACAACCAATGTGATTATTATTATTTGACCCTGCAGGTCATCTATGAACGTTTCAATATCTTGGCCATGTTCTGTTATAATCTCCACCCGGCACAGCCAGAAGAGGACCACCTTGGCCACCTCTCAGAGCCTGGTTCCTCTCTAGGTTTCTTCCTAGGTTCCTACCTTTCTAGGGAGTTTTTCCTAGCCACCGTGTTTCTACATCTGTATTGCTTGCTGTTTGAGGTTTTAGGCTGGGTTTCTGTATAGCACTTTGTGACAACGGGCTGATGTAAAAAGAGCTTTATAAATAGGCTTGATTGATTCATTGATATTGCTTTCATGCCCAAAAATATTTTTGAGATGATTTGGGCATGATATTTAAATCAGACTTCCATTGCAAACACTTCCTTCTCCGTTGAAAGTAGAAGAGAGAGTATTTGGCAGGGGTGTTGTGTTGTTACACATCAGTTTGACATAACTGTTTGGTAAGGTGAGGAGTAAGCCAAAATGATGGTGGGTTAATTTTCTCTTTTATGCTTATGCTGATCACATAAATGACTGTGGATATTGGGATTCACACTCACACCCACACAGTTCTAGCTATAGCATGAGGTTGTTTTCATAGCCTGTGTAAGATGTGTCACGCAGACAAACAGGGTTATATCAGAACGCACTCATCAGTTGCCCCAACTCATTTCTCCATCAACATGCGTTTGCGTCCACATGTCTCCCATGTTGGTTGCAGGAGGACGTCAGTTCACTAACAAGTGAAAAAGTACTTTATTTCCAAGAAACAGTTACTGTTTCCCTTTAACATGACACAATTCCAGGTTAGTTGATCAAGCAGAGTTCCACAAAATTCCAGGTTAATTGATCAAGCAGAGATAAAAGTGACTACCACTATGCTCAACACAATGAGGAGATATTCTTCGGTGCAGACCAATTGAAGGAAAATATAGCTCATTAAGTCATTATAAGGTACGAACTACACGGGACTCTTTTTTTTTTTAAAGCATTTTTTTTTAAAGAGAGTTCATGGTAGAATTGGACATGATTTTCACAGGTCAGGCTATAGGTCACACAGCACTGCCAGGGTGTTAACTTGTAGACCAGACTTGTTGCTGTAAACATAAAAAAAAACAATGCTGCTCATTCCTTGAGCATGACAAACAGTATCTGTAGATCCCCCGAGTGTCACACCCTGATCTGTTTCACCTGTCTTTGTGATTGTCTCCACCCCACTCCAGGTGTCACCCCAGATCTTCCCCATTATCCCCTGTGTATTTATGTCTTCTCTGTTGTCTGTTGCCAGTTCATCTTGTTTGTCAAGTCAACCAGCGGTTTTTGTCTCAGCTCATGCTTCTCCCCAGTCTCTCTTTTTCCCGACTACTCTGGATTTTGACCCCTGCCTGCCTTGACCTGTTGTTTGCCTGCCCTTTTGCCGTAATAAACATTGTTCTTACCTTCAAACCTGATAGTATGAGCCATGCCTGACCCAGCAGACCCGGGCCAGATACACGTCGCCATCTCCTCCCAAGGAGTCATCCCGGGAAGTCCCAGTTGCCAAGAGAACCCGAGGCTTCCCGACCTTCCATGAGAGTCGCCGAAGACGGCTGAGTCACCGCTTCCCGAGCCTATGCAACTAGGTAAAGCTGTGCTATCGCCAGGGGAATGGCAATACAGGATCAACACAAAGAGTTGTCTGTATTGCGGGACTCTTGGTCATTTTGTGTCCTATTGTCCTTTAAAGAGATCAGGCTCACTGGTAGGAGCGAGTACTCTGGTGGGCCATATTCTTCCCTTGCTCACACCCCTGTTCATACCATTCTGCTGTGGGAAGCCAGTCTAAATCTCTCTGGGTTCTCATTGACTCTGGGGCCGATGAGAGTTTTTTGGATGCTATCCTGGCTTCCGAGCTGAACATTCCCACTTGGCCCCTCTCCACTCCCATGGATATTAGAGCACTGGACAGGCGCTCAATATGCCTGGTCACTCATATTACCACTCCCATCAAACTACGATGTCAGGGAATCACAGTGAGACTATTCAATTCCTGCTCATCAAATGGTTTACTGGTGGCATCATGGGCTGGAGGCCATTCTGCCACGCCCAGTGTCTGAAGTCAGCTCAACCTGCCCTGGGGCGTCTTCCTGGGGGCTCGGAAGGTGCCCCGGACCTCTCCGCCATTCCCGAGGAGTACCAGGTCCTTCAGGAGGTGTTCAACACTCCGACCGGGGACGACTGTACTTGCTGTCAGGACCGGAGACCAAGGCCATGGACACCTACATTGTGGACTCCTTAGCTGCAGGATTTATACGTCCTTTGTCCTCTCCCTCCGGCGCAGGGTTCATCTTTGTGGAGAAGAAGGACAAGACCCTGCGCCCGTGCATCGACTACCAGGGACTCAGTGACATAACGGTGAAGAACCGCTACCCGTTCTCACTCATCTCCTCGGCATCCGAGCTGCTCCAGGGGGCCACTGTGTTTTCCAAGCTGGATCTATGGAACGCTGGTGTGGGTCGGAATACTCCCGCAACACCCTTCCCTGATCTGCCACGGGCCTGTCTCCTTTTGAGTGTTCCCTGGGGTACCAGCCCCTGCTCTTCCCCGAGCAGGAGGAAGAAGTTGGCATTCCTTCTGCCCAGATGTTCCTTTTGCCCAGGAGCCCGGTCGGCCCTCCTCAAGACCACCTCCTGGTATCGACGACAAGGGCAGATGGTATGGCTATCCACCCAGGATCTGCCCCTCCGGGTGGAATCCCGCAAGCTCTCCCCCAGGTTTATAGGCCTGTTGCCCATTGCCAAAATGATTAGCCCCTCTGCTGTTCATCTTCTGTTGCCCCGTACCCTTTGTATACATCCCACCTTTCATGTGTCCAGAGTTAAACCCATGTCTCACAGCCCTTTGTCTCCTGTTTCCAGGTCCACCCCTCTCTTTCATCTCATCGAGGGCCAACCGGCTTACACGGTGAGGCGTCCCTTGAAGGTTCAACCTCGGGGCAGGGGATTCCAGTACCTGGTTGACTGGGAGGGTTATGGCCCGGAGGAGAGGAGCTGGGTCCCCGCCAGGGACATCCTGGACCCAGGCCTCAGTACCCAGTACCTTTCCCCCATTACTCTGGTTACTGACCCCTGCCTGCCTTGACCAGTTGTTTGCCTGCCCTGTTGCTGTAATAAACATTGTTCCTCCGACACAGTCTGCATCTGGGTCTTACCTTTAAACCTGATACCGAGCCCAGTATGGGGCAGTCAGACAGTGGCGGCAGCTATGCTTTTAGCAGCACGCTGAGCCCCGTTACGGTGGTGACGTGACCCGGATCGACAGTTGGCCTTCTCTCAACGGTCGGGGTTGCTCGCTGTCTAGCGAGTTTAGAAGGGGTGAATGTAACGGAGTTAAGAATGTACCGTAAGCTCCCTCCACACCTGTCTTGAAATGTCGTCAATGGAGCCATCCAAGGGGTCCCTTTTGTATGGCTCAATTGGTTTGCACAGTGCCAAGGAGGACGGTTACCTGTTTTGTAAAACAGAGGCTACTTGGTTCGAGTCCAGCATAGGGTAGTTAAGCAGTGGAGGAAGCTAAGCTGTTAGCAGCGCCGTAATGGGGGTCAGCATGCTGCTAACAGTTTAGCTTCCTCCACTCAGGAGACACTCTTATCAGTTGCCTCAACTAATTTCCACATCAATACGCATTTTCTCTATGCATCCCCCAGTACTCTCTCCCTCTCCCTCTCTCTCTGTGTGTGTGTGTGTGAATGTGTGGGCAGAGACAAGTGTGCTGGAGTCAGAGCAGACACCCACCAGCTGCAACCTGTTCCATAATCAAGACCTCTACAAATACTCAGCCCTGCCACTTCCACGCTGCCAGATCGTAATCTCTGCTCAGTCAGTCTACGCTTCTAGCTATTTGTTACTTTTCAGATCCTGTTTCCCTGCCTGACGCTGATATATTCTCCGCTACAGTTCTGCCCGATCTGACTCTGGTCCCTGTCTCCTGTCCCATGTCTCATCATCCTGCTACTCTGTCCTGGATTCCCCACTCTACTACTCCCTTGGATTCCCTCCGGACCTGCTTACCCTGTCTCAACCCCTCTCGCTCCAGCCTCAGCCTCATCACCAGGCCTCCAGCAACCCGCCGAGCTTCCCCTGACCTGCACCAAGGTGGCAATACAGTAGCCCTATATAATAAATTGGACTAAATAATGCAATAATAATAACTAATAATAATCAAATCAATGCCGTTTCCAGGCCAATATTATGGTGGGTTAATAAGAGGCAGCTAGGGGGCAGTTATGTCAGTCACTGTCACTCAATTAGTCCATGTCAGCTAACATTTGATAGATTGCTAGGTAAGTTAGTCTAGCCAGCAGTGAAAATCTTGTAGTAATCATGCCCAAATTACTGTCTGGGCACGCAAGGCACGCATGTGCCCAGGAGCCCTGAACTCAAGGGGGCCCCCATTGATTTTGTTAGTTATTCTCACTCAGACATCATATGAACATGGCATAAGTCATGGCAAAATATGTAGAACTGCAGGAAATGAGCTTTAAAATGGCAACATGTTTTCTCCATCCAATGGCAAAACGTATAGAACTGCAAGACATTTGATGAAAAACTGAAAATAATTATCTCAACCCCATATAAAAAATGTGCAGAATTGCAGGAAATTAGTATTAAAACTGCAACATTTTCTCTCTGTCCCATGGAAAAAGGTGTGGAATTGCATACATTAGCTTTAATAAAACTGTAAAATGTTACTAGTGCTGCCTAATGTTTTTCCCGGAAAGTGGGCCCCCCTTAACAAATTCCGCTTAGGTACACCAAAAAATAGCCAGAAATGTCCCTGAATAAAATGACAGAATTGATCTCACAATAAAACTACAGAATTCATCTCACAACTGAGCATCTCAGAACATAATGAACCATTTGGAAAGACTTAAGTTACCCACTCCCTTGTAGGAAGGGGATTTATTAATATACACACGTTGAAATTGCCCTCCCCTCTCTCCAAAGAAAGGTTAGCAGAAATGATGGAACCTACCTTCACATCCAAGACAACTATGTGTGCTTGCTTTTGGGTCTGGATCTCTTGATGTTATGTAACACATATTCGTTGCCTAACAAAGCAAACAAATCCAATTCAATGTCTCTCGGTCTTCTTTATTGTCTCTACCTGTGGTGTATAGGGGGATATTCATACAAATTCGCCCAGTGGTATGAACACACGGTTGTATGTAGATTTATCTAGCCTATTGATTCCCTAGATCTCGAGCATGTATCCAAACGAAAGCGAATTAAATCCCGTCACAAACTACTCCAGCAAACAACAACATTCTGCTCCTGTCAAAAATTATTTTAGAAAATATGTGAATATGCATTTGAATGCAAGCGTGGTGAGATGGCGAGACACCATTTCGCACAGGCAGATCTGCATATGGAAATTAGGGTTAACCTGGGTCCAGTTTTATTTCACTGTTGTACTGTTTTTAATGAGACGGGGACACCAAGAGACGGACTGTCGGGGAAGGAAGGGCATAGGACGTGACTTTCATACAAGGCTACAAATGACATACAAATAAAATGCATTACATCAACTATACCAGGGATATTGTCAACTTTGATGGAGGTGGGGGCCAGAAAAACATGAACTCATCATGAAGGGCCGCAGTTGCTCGAGGATGTGTGTACCCACATCTGCATAACCCCCGACCCCACCACACCAAACCACATTGCGAGAAAACAATTACCATCCCCCTGTTGTTGTTTTTTAAGTTTCAGTTAATTTTGTGCAATTCTACACATTTTGCCATGGGACAGATATGTTTTTGCAATTTCTCTGCAATTCTACACATTTTGTCATAGGGTGGAGAGAAATATTTGTTGTTTTTAATATGATATCTGAGTGAGTTTGACTGACAAAATCAATGGGGGCCCTCGGATGGTAATTCGACCATGATTACTACATTTAGATAGCTGGCCACTAGACTAATTTACCAATATAAAAATGTTAGATGACATGGGCTAATTCAGTGCTGGGGCAGCAGGGCAGCCTAGTGGTTAGAGCGTTAGACTAGTAACTGAAAGGTTGCAAATTCAAATCTGAGCTGACAGACTGTAAACTCTCGGCTAGCTAGTTAGCGGTGGTGCGCGTTAAATAACGTTTCAATCGGTGATGTCAATCGGTGATGTCGCTCTGAGACCTTGAAGTAGTGGTTCCCCTTGCTCTGCAAGGGCCGCGGCTTTTGTGGAGCGATGGGTAACGATGCATCGTGGGTGACTGTTGTTGATGTGTGCAGAGGGTCCCTGGTTCACGGCCGGGTATGGGCGAGGGGACAGTTTAAAGTTATACTGTTACACAGACTCACATCAAACATCTCCAATCCAAAGTCGCAACAAAGCATCCTTCACGCATGCTGCCAAACATACCCTTGTAAAACTGACCATCCTACCAATCCTCAACTTCAGCAATGTCATTCACAAAATAGCCTCAAATACCCTACTCAATAAATTGGATGCAGTCTATCACAGTGCCATCCATTTTGTCACCAAAGCCCCATATACTACCCACCACTGCGACCTGTACGCTCTCGTTGGCTGGCCCTCGCTTCATACTCGTCGCCAAACCCACTGGCTCCAGGTCATCTACAAGACCCTGCGAGGTAAAGTCCCCCCTTATCTCAGCTCGCTGGTCACCATAGCAGCACCCACCTGTGACACGTGCTCCAGCAGGTATATCTCTCTGGTCACCCCCAAAAACCAATTATTCCTTCTCCTTCCAGTTCTCTGCTGCCAATGACTGGAACGAACTACAAAAATCTCTTAAACTGGAAACACATCTCCCTCACTAGCTTTAAGCACCAGCTGTCAGAGCAGCTCACATATTACTGCACCTGTACATAGCCCATCTATAATTTTGCCCAAACAACTACCTCCCCCCATAATGTATTCATTTATCTTGCTCTTTTGCACCCCATTATTTCTATCTCTACCTTGCACATTCTTCCACTGCAAATCTACCATTGTTTTACATGCTATATTGTATTTACTTCGCCACCATGGCCTTTTTTTTGCCTTTACCTCCCTTATCTCACCTTATTTGCTCACATTGTATATAGACTTAGTTTTCTACTGCATGTTTGTTTTACTCCATGTGTAACTCTGTGTTGTTGTATGTGTCGCAATTGTAAACGAGAACTTGTCCTCAACTTGCCTACCTGGTTAAATAAAGGTGAAATAAAATGTAAAAAAATAAATGCGTATCATTATTTTGTAATCTTGTTTTTTTAAATCAATCGAATGATAACTGTAACGTATTTGCTACAATTTAACAGCTACGTCACTCCTCTCGACAGAACTTCGTACCAATTATCCCGGAGATATCGGTCGCAGTGCCGACTTTGCGCATGTGCTCCTTTTGCGCGGGAGAGACAGGCGGAAGTGAAAACACCAGACAGAGCGTTCAGAAAGGATTCCAGGATTTCGTCTGGATTTAAGCTAGCTCGTTAACCACACCAAGCTGTTTTTTTTTACTTGGCTTTTCATTTAATGGTGTAACTGCAGTTTATTCAACAGTGCTGCTAATGTAGGTGTTTTTGACGATGTTATTCTCGACAGGGCATAAAGTCAAGACTCGTACTAGTGAACCACGGCGCAGATAGAACAAGGAGTTAGTTATACAAATCAAACGTTAGTATTTCAGGGAACTAGCTAGCTAAGTAACGTTAGAAGTTGGCCAACATTAGCCCTGTAAGATTACAAGGCTAACTTGGCTAACTACGTGTACGTTTTTATAGATGTGTTGTTTAATTGTTTATGTTGTCATTTGTATCGTTTCAAAAACGATTATATTGATAAAACATTGATTGTCATTCCCTGCACGTAACTTACTAACAGTAAGCTCTAACTATGAATTGTACACTTCCCGAGCCCTATTTCTCATCTTCCCAACCAAAGTGCCATGGCCAGACTGTTGAAATGACAGATTGTGTCTTTAATGTCGCTTCTCTAAAGTGAAGACAATGGAAGAGGACATCAGCCAGTCGCTGACCCCGCCGGTGTCACCCTTCGCAGGGGAAAGCCAGTGTGAGCTGACCCCAGCCCTGCCACCCTGTTTCTCCTGTGCATCTGACCCGGGTCGGGATGACACCCGGCCACTGTCATCTGACGGTTATATTGGCAGGGGCTCCCTGAAACGGTAACGTCTCTATGAGCACACTGCTAAGGCATATCTTGGCAGGCTAATATTATACTGAACAAAAATATAAATGCAACAATGCAACAATTTAAAATATTTTACAGAGTACCAGTTCATATAAGGAAATCAGTCAATTTAAATGAATTATTACATTCAGAAATACTCCTCAGTACTCCTTTATTCAGTGTATAATCTACTGTATAAGAGTACAGAGACATTACATTAGGTACTTGTCATGGTAAATACAGAAGGAAAGTCCCGCCTACTTCATGGATTGTGTCCCACAGTGTTTTTGAATGGACTTCAAGAATATAAAATCGAATTAATAAAAAAGTGGTTGTTTAAGATGTATGTAAAATTATATTAGTATTTGTGGATTAATTGACTTCTACCTGATGCCTTTCATTAAGATTTCTGTTTGAGTAAATTAATCCACTAATACAAATATAATTTTTTACATATCTTAAATGACTGCTTTTTAAAATGTATTATGTATTCTTGAAGGCCATTCAAAAACACTGGGACATGATACATGAATCGATCGGTGTTTTGTCACGTGTCATGGCAAGTGCCTAATGTAATGTCTCTACTCTTATACAGTAGAGTAGATTATACACTGAATAAAAAAAGTACTGAGGAGTATTTCTGTCTGTAATAATTTATTTAAATTGACTGATTTCCTTATATGAACTGGTACCCAGTAAAATATTTGAAATTGTTGCATGTTGCATTTATATTGTCAAGATTATATTGTCAAATTCATGAAAACGCAGTAATTTAAGATATGTAAAATTATATTAGTATTTGTAGATTAATTGACTTCTACCTGATGCCTTTCATGAAGATTTGTGATTGATTGAGTAAATTATTCCAAGAATACAAATATAATATATATCTTAAATTACTGAGTTTTCATGAATTTGACAATATAATCTTGAAGGCCATTCAATAACAGGACATGATCCAGGAAATAGGTGGGACTTGCATACCGAATGTGACGCATAGTAACTCAAACGATCGTCAGATTGGACAGCTGACAACAGTGGACAGAAATAATAATATGTTGACCTTGTTATAATACAACAGAATCATTACCGACAATATTGTTTGAGGGAAAACTCCCTGTCTTCAGTGTCTTTTAGGCTGCAGCAGATCTAAGTTACTATTGTCTTCCATAGGCTGCTGTTACGTCTGGCCCCAGCCCCTGCAGACTACGAAGATGACACAGTGGATATCTTTGGTTTCCCATGGGTGACAGAGACCGCTCTGGTGGAATCTACCAAGCTTTTGTTTGGCCTGTTCAGGTGGGAATACAGCCAGATAATGTGGAGTGTCATTCATTTATTTCAGACTATGTAGAACTGCCTCACTGTCTCTCATTCTCAGGGTTTTGAGGTCAGTATGTCACAATTTGTTGTCACCTTTCAGGCAAAAGCTTCTTAAATTAGAGACCCTGGTGCAGTCCAGCTCTCATGACTTTGGTAAGCTAACTTAATGTGTACCTTGCTGCTCATGGTTTGATTTGAGAAAGCTTTGTGGTAATAACCAAGTGTGAAGTGATTAGATTTGGTATGGTGGTGGTTGGATTTTATTTTTCTGGGTTGTTGTAATGGGGAAATCTTATACTGTTTTCGTTGTACTGTATGTACTTGACAATGCTATGTTTCAGGCCAAGCCAGCAGCCTCCATTATGAGGCAGAAGACCTTAGGCAACAATGTGTGCTGTTTCTCCAATATGTCAAAGTCTTCCTATACAGGTAATGCTGCTGGTCAGTTATTACTGATTCTCACTGACTGTTCCTGGCCTAGGGCATAGGCTATATTTACTAGGCATATACATATTCCAGTAAAACAGTGTAAGGATTTGTTTTTTGTTTAAAAGGTCAAAGGATCAGCATTCAGGTCTGACACCTGACTTTTCTGTGATTCCCTATGTGACCTCTGCACCCTGCAGGTACCTGGAGCCCACCTGTTCCCTGGAGGAGGGCCCCTGTCACCCCTATGTGGAGCTGGAGGCTCAGCTACCCTCTGCTCTGCTGGAGGAGCTCTTTGGGGTCACCCTCCTCATAGGGCGCCTCAAAGACCTGCCAGCCAACATCCAGAGTGCCCTCACCATACAGCACCAGGGCAAGGTAGCCCCCCCCCCCCCCCCCCCCCACACACACACACACAGCATGAATATTGTGAGTGAATACCAGACCTGGGTTCAAATATGTGTATTTGAGTATCTGGTATTTAATATAATTTTTCTGTGTATTTCAATATTCAAATACACAGAATATTCAAATACACAGCCAAAAAAACAATTATTTTTATTTGAGTATTTGAATGTTAAAAACAAATAGTCTGCCAAATTGTATTTGACAGTATGTTCAAATACTTATTTCAATTTGACAGTATGTTCAAATACTTATTTCAAAGGCTATTTTCAAATACCTGGGTTAATTGCATGAGAGTGCATTTGAGTCGGTGGATTTAAGTTGTTCAAATACTTTCCAAGTGTATTTCCAAATACATGAAAATATTCAACTACTATTCAACTATTCAAATATATCTCAATACTTACTTCTGTTGTGGAAATTCTACACAGGGACACTCAAAGTCAATCTTTAATTAATCATTTTTTATCATCAGCGCCCTGGAGAGGTTCCAACCAACTCAATTCACCAAGTATACATGTCGATCAGGAGCTCTACCTGGGGAAGTCCCGTTAGCTCTCTAATATACTGCAGACAAGTTATATTTGCATGATTTAGCTTATTCATCAATCATAATTAATTAATCATTAACATTTGCTTCATTCATGTGACTGACCAATACTGGGTCATGCATGTGACAGACCCTACGAGGCAACACCCAACACCCCAGGAGGCTTCTTGTCTAGGCGGAAACCTTGAAACTGAGATCTTTTGTTCTCAAATCAAGGGCCTGGGCGTACTGCCAACTTGCAGATAGTGAGGATTCGTTCAATTAGTTACATTATTAGAAAAGCACACACATCAAATGTTCCTTTACATTTTGTAAGTATGTGAAAATATTTTAGATATTTGAAAGTATTTGAACCCAGGTCTGGTGAATACACCCTGTTATGCTTTTACTGTATATCTCCCCTCAGCTGTTTCCTCCCTCCTGGCATTTGTTACACCTCCACCTGGACATCCACTGGTCAGTATTGGAGATTCTCCACCTGCTGGGGCAGAGGATGCAAGGTATGTGTTGATTTTCTTGTTGTTATTTAGGATCTCGTCTAACATGTCGTAGGGTAATCTTCCAAGGCAAAACAAATTGCATATGCAGTACTGTAAAAATCGAAAACGGATCTGAAATACACAATATGAAGAGAGAGAAAAATAAAATAAGTTGAGGCGGGTGTTGTCAGGCTGGTATTGTCAGTGTATTGTAGGTCTACTGCATTCTTATTTGTCTGTTTGATCTTTGCAGGTCAGGTGGTGTACGCTCACCAGTTTGTGAACCTGACAGGGGAGAACCTGACCAACAACAGCCTGTTTGAGGAGCATCTCTGCAACCTGCTCTCTGACCTCACGGGCATGGCCATGAGCAAATACAGCAAGGTACTGTTCTTGGGGTTATACGTGTGTGTTGTGTTCCTTAACAACACTAACCATTGAGTAAGCCTTGAGGCAAACCCCGTAAGAATGTTCCAGGGGCGCCACACTATGGCTGACGCTGTGCTCCCATCTCTCTGTGGGTGGGTGGTGTATTGTTGTATTTTATTAGGATCCCCATTTAGCTGTTGCAAAAGCAGCAGCTACTCTTCCTGGGGTACACTTGAAACATGACATAATACAGAACATTAATAGACAAGAGCAGCTCAAGGACAAAACTACGTAAAAAAAATAAAATGTTTAAGGCACATGTAGCCTACATATCAATGCATACACGCAAGCTATCTAGGTCAAGTAGGGGAGAGGTGTTGTGCCGTGAAGTGTTGCTTCATCTGTTTTTTGAAACCAGGTTTGCTGTTTATTTGAGCAATATGAGATTGAACGGAGTTCCATGCAATAATGTCTCTCTATAATATTGTATGCTTTCTTGAATTTGTTCTGGATTTGGGGACTGTGCCCTCTGATTACAATGATTACGAGCAAGACGTACCACTCTGTTCTGGGCCAGCTGCAGCTTAACTAGGTCTTTCCGTGCAGCACTGGACCACACGACTGGACAATAATCAAGATTAGACAAAACTAGAGCCTGCAGAACTTGCTTTTTTCTGTGTGGTGTCAAAAAAGCAGAGCATCTCTTTATTTTGGACAGACCTCACCCCATCTTTACAACCATTGCATCTATATGTTTTGACCATGACAGTTAATGCCAAGTAATTTAGTTTCCTTATCTTGTTCAACAGCCACACCATTCATTACCAGATTCAGCTGAGGTCTAGAACGTAGGGAATTATTTTTTTACCAAATACAATACTCTTAGTTTTAGAAATGTTCAAGACCAGTTCATTACTGGCCACCCATTCCAAAACAGACTGCAACTCTTTAAGGGTTTCAGTGACTTTATTAGTTGGGGTTGCTGATGCTTATATGGTTGAATCATCAGCATACATGGACATGCATGCTTTGTTTAGTGACAGGTCATTTGTAGAAATAGAAAAGATTAGAGGGCTTAGAGACCTGCCCTGCAGTACACCACACGTTACATGTTTGACATTAGATAAGCTTCCATTTGAGTTCTGTTAGATAGATAGCTCTGAATCCACGATATGACAGAGGTTGAAAAGCCATAACTTAAGTTTTTTTTTCAACAACAGGTTATGGTCAATAATATCAAAGGCTGCTTGAAATCTAACAGTGCAGTTCCCATAATCTTCTTATTATCAATTTCTTTCAATCGTCATTTGTGTCAGTGCAGTACATGTTGAGTGCCCTTCTCTATAAGCATTCTCAAAGTCTGTTGTTAATTTGTTTACAGAGATATAGCACTGTATTTGGTCAAACACAATTTTTTCCAACAGTTTGCTAAGAGCAGAAAGTTTATAGGTCTGCTGTTAGAACCAGTAAAGGCTGCTTTACCACTCTTGGGTAGTTGAATTACTTTGGCTTCCCTCCAGGCCTGAGGACAGACTTTCCTCTAGGCTCAGATTAAAGACATGACAGATAGGAGTGTCTATAGAGTCAGCTACCATCCTCAGGAGCTTTCCATCTAAGTTGTCAATGCCAGGTTTTGTCATTATTGATCGATAACAATAATTTGTCCACCTCTCCCACTCTAACTTTACAAAATTAAAACATGCAATTATTTTCTTTCATTAATTGTTTTCTTGGCTCACAGTTCGTTGTTGACCACTTTGCCAATTAAGTAATCAATATGCAGTAAGTCTGCCAGTCGGATGTACATCCAGACTTATTAGCCACTCCTTTTGCCCCATCTCTTTGAACCAATTCCTCATCAATCTATGGAGCCTTAACAGTTCTACCAGTCCGTCACTTAATAGGTGCATGTTTATCAATAATTGGAAGAAGAAATTTCATAAATTCATCAAGTGCAGGGTCTGGATGCTCCTTATTAATCACATCAGACCAACAACTATTTTTTAACATCATCCACATAAGAGTCACAGCAAAATCTTTTGTATGATCTCTTATACACTATTTTAGACCCAGCTGTTGGAACTTTGGCTTTCCTGAATATAACTACTATACTGTGATCACTGCATCCAATGGGTACGGATACAGCTTTAGAACAAAGTTCTACGGTGTTAGTAAAAATGTGATCGATACATGTGGATGATCTTGTTCCTGTAGTGTTTGTAAACACCCTGGTAGGTTGATTAACAACCTGAACCAGATTACAGGCACTGGTTACAGTAAGAAGCTTCCTCTTGAGCGGACAGCTTGATGAAAACCAGTCAATACTCAAGTCCCCAAGAAGGTAGACCTCTCTGTTTACATCACATACACGATCAAGCATTTCACACATATTATTTAGATACTGACTGTTCACACTTGGTGGCCTATAGCAACACCCCAAAAGAAAATGCTTTAGATGTGCCAAGTGAACCTGCAACCACAACACTTCAATAACACTTGACATGAGATCTGTAAGCATTACAGGGATATGGCTCTGAATATACAGCAACACCTCCCCCATAAGCATTTCTGCCTCTTCTATAAATATTATATCCTGTATTGCTACTGCTGTATCATCAAATGAATTATCTAAGTGACTCTCAGAAATAGCTAGTATATGAATGTTATCTGATGTTAGCAAGTTATTGATTTCTTGAACCTTATTCCTACGGCTACATATAATAATATAGGCTATTTTCAGCCCTTTCCTTGGTAGCTTATCAGAGATGGACATAATAGTGAAAAGAGCAAACAAAGCAAGGTACAAAAAAATAAAAAATACATTCAGCAGTCCATTAATCAATTGGTGTGGGTGCTGCGGGGTTGAAGCTACGAACCCATAGGCTTGGCTTTCTCATCCCTTCCAGGCTTCTGTGAGGAAGGGTGGACAATGAGCCTGTCATGGCGGATGTAAGCAATGCGGTTGTGTCTAAGAGTTGGGTGTGAAGAAAAACAAAAAAAGAAAATTCCTAACAACTTTTCATATGGTTATAATACTGCCTGGAAAGGGTGAAATCGATAGGTCATTTAAAACCTACAGGTAATTTAAAACCTACAGGCAACATTTACATCTCCGTAAGAGTTGGTAGCCTCTTCCGAGGGTATTCCTAACTCTTTCCTCTGTTCTAGGTAAGGCCTACTGAGGCCCTGACCAGCTATCACTACTACTGCACCTGCACCAAAGAGCTGTGGATACTACTTATACACTTACTGGAACACAGGAGCAAAGTGTTACACACACAGGTGAACATACACACGTTCACACTTGGTGTAACTCTATGATTCGGTGACCATTTGGATTTTATCTGCAATTAATCAAATTTGACATAGTGTTTGTATTTACAACTGTGTGTGTGTGCACGTGTGTGTGTTTCCCCCAGTCTTTCTGGAACTACATGAACACACTGCTGCAGTCTCTGATCAGTGGCCAGCCTGTAGCAGAGCAGTACGGTGTGCTCCCTACACACTGTAAAGACCCTCTGGGCTTCACCTGGTGGCTTGTCACTCACTTGGCTGAGCTGGGACAATACAGCCACAACGGGGCCTTCCAAAACGGGGTAATCTACCTGAGATTAGGGGGCTATAAGGAGGGATGTCCTAAACTGTAAAGGCGTGTGATTTTTTCCCCCCCCTGATTAATCAGATATGGCTGAATTTCTGAAATGTGTCTTCCATTTATAGTTGAAATGGTCAAAATCCTGATTTGTCCCGATCGTATCCCCTGCAATATAAACTTCTTGCCCAAGCGTATTAGACTGTATGTTTTTGTTGGTAATATAATGTATGCTCTGGTCTCACAGAAACAGCTGGAGGACAACTGGAGTTTTGTGTGTGAGCTGCTCAAGTCCACCTGTAACCCCAAGGTAGGCTCTCGCGCAAAGGGGATATGGGTTATGGACGGGTGCATGGTTTCTGTGTACAGTTATCATTTGTTTTGTTGATTGATCTGTGTGTGTTGCAGAGAGCGCTACAGGAGGACCAGATCAGAATGCACGTCCACTGCTGCCTGAGTCTGTCTCTGCTATGGAAACCTAACAATGGCACTGTCGCCACACTCTGGGAGTACTACAGCAAAAACCTGGTAAAGAATACCTCTAACACACTATATGTCATGTACAGTATGTTTGATGTATATGAGATGTTATGTCTATTATATACAGCAGAGTTATGTGCCCATTAATCCCCCCCCCAAATATCCCAATTACATTCTCCCCTCTGTCTCCCCTTCCCTTCAGAGCGGTTTGTTCACAGTGCCCTGGTTAGGGGTGTCGGGGCTCGGCAGCGTGAGCAGAACCCCCCTGGCCCTGTTGGACCAGGCCCGAAGCTGCTGCTCCCCCTCCCCCCTTCGTTCCTCCGGCCACACCCAGCTGTACCGCTCAGCCAACTCCTTTCAGATCTTCCTCAGAGTGCTGGCTCTCTACCTGGCCCAGGAGAACGCAGGCGGCGCCCCTTGGAGGCAGATCAAGGGCAGGTGAGGCGCGCGTGTGTTTGTAGGGATGGGGTACAGAAAAGGAGGCCAGTTAAACCCCTAAGGTACTCTTTAAATGGAGCTAAATTAGTTTACTTCAATATTATGTTGATACGAAATACAGGTGAGTCCACATTCACAGACACGACTCTCTGTGCCTTGATCTTGACGTGTCTGTGCATGTGTGTGTGCCTGCCAGGTGTGGCACAGCCCCTCTCTGAGGCTTTGCTATTTGCTCAGACTCCCAGGGAGAGCAGGTGTCTCAGGAGGAACCTCCACCTGCCTCTCCTCTCCTCCCAGTGGAGACCAGCCTAGTCCCACTGAGCCCCACATAAAGCCCACAGCTGTTTCCCAAACTCCCCCAGTTATGGCTCCTCTTTCTGGGGGAGACCAAAGCCCATCCAAGCCCATGGTCCCAACATCAGAACGTGGCCTGGGACGAGCCCGGCTGGGCACTAGCGAGGAGGATAAGTCCGCCTAATGACTTCCCTCTGTCTGGAACGTGCTCAGCCGCTCCGCAGACATGAAGGCTAATTAGCTAACGAGCATGGCGGTTAATTCCCCTTAACGAAGCCGTGTTGGTTTCCAGCACGGATGGGGGTGGGCAGCGGCAGGAAGGTTGCTGGCAGGGACCGGACTGGGCTGGGCCTGGTCCAGATTAGAACACCCCCTCTCCCTCTCTCTCTGCTCCAGTTCCCTCGAGAAGAGCCGGGCGTGCTTACGGCGTTCCGGCAGCGTTCCCGCTGGCTCCGTGGGAGGCCTGTGGTGGCTGCATTAATGGGATCGACTGGGAGAGCGCTGATCTCTTATGCCGGGAGTCTTGAGCATCTGCCTGCCTCCGGAAAAAGCTGTCCAGGATAAACAAACACACAGACGGACTGTTTGTCTGACAGACAGAAAACACAGGAAAAAGCCTCCCAACCTGTTACAGACAAACTATAAATCCATTTCCCACTGCTGTTTTTCTTTTCTCTAACCACTAGGCAGGTAGCCTAGTGGTTAGAGCGTTGGGCCAGTAAACCAAAAGGTTGCTAGATCGAATCCCCGAGCTGACAAGGTAAAAATCTGTCGTGCTGCTCCTGAACAAGGCAGTTAACTCACTGTTCCTAGGTCATCGTTGTAAATAGGAATTTGTTCTTAACTGACTTGCCTAGTTAAATAAAAAAATAGAAATGTCTCTTTCTCATCTTTCCCTTCTTCTCACTCTCTCTTCCTGCCTTAGGTTTTTGCCACATGTATATCATCCATACACCTCTCTTCCTCACCTTTTTCCTTCTCCTCTCACTCTCTCTCCGTGTAACATGTAGCAAAACTTTAGAACCAGTCATGGTTAGGGCTGTTACGGTGACCATATTACCGTCACGAGTCATGACCGCAGTCAAATTCCGGTCACGGTAACTAAGCTTCTCCAAGCTCTGATGGTCATTAGCAAGTTTGGTAGGCTACTAACTGCCTGGTCATCAGCACTCTATTGTACCTCGATTCACTCTGACATCAATGCAAAAGTGATTGAAAATCAAATCAAACACTTAATGAGAGCTCATGTTGCTCAAAATAGGCTATGCAATTGCGTGAGGACATTGTTTTGATGGCCTCTTAAAAGGAGGATCTCATCAGCTTTCTATAGGCTTGGCCTCTATTTATTTCTCAACTTATCCTAATATTTAGCACATCGCTTCACTTTACAACATGAATTTAGCCGTCCTTGCTGGCATGAAAATGAACCATGGGAAAAGCGTCCTCCATTCGCTATTTAAGTGCATAGATGACCGGTGCGTGATAATAGTCATTCAAAACTAATTTCACACATACAGTACCAGTCAAAAGTTTGGACACACCTACTCATTCAAGGATTTTCTTTATTCTTACTATTTTCTACACTGTAGAATTATAGTGAAGACATCAAAACTATGAAATAACACACATGGAATCATGTAGTAACCAAAAAAGTGTCAAACAAATCAAACTTATACAGTACCAGTCTCCTTCAACGTAGTCACCATTTGCCTTGATGACAGCTTTGCACACTCTTGGCATTCTCTCAACCAGCTTCATGAGGAGTGCTTTTCCACCAGTCTTGAAGGAGTTCCCACATATGCTGAGCACTTGTTGGCTGCTTTTCATTCACTCTGCGGTCCAACTCATCCCAAGACATCTCAATTGGGTTGAGGTCGGGTGATTGTGGAGGCCAGGTCATCTGATGCAGCACTCCATCCCCACTCTCTTTCTTGGTCAAATAGCCCTTACACAGCCTGGAGGTGTGTTTTGGGTCATTTTCCTGTTGAAAAACAAATGATAGTCCCACTAAGCGCAAACCAGATGGGATGGTGTATCGCTGCAGAATGCTGTGGTAGCCATGCTGGTTAAGTGTGCCTTAAATTCTAAATAAATCACAACAGTGTCACCAGCAAAGCACCATCACACCTCCTTCATGCTTCACGGTGGGAACCACACATGCGGAGATCATCAGTTCACCGACTCTGCGTCTTACAAAGACACAGTTGTTGGAACCAAAAATCTCAAATTTGGACTCATGATACCAAAGGACAGATTTCCACTGGTCTAATGTCCATTGCTCGCGTTTCTTGGCCCAAGCAAGTCATGTCAGAGCAAAAACAAAGCCGTGAGGTCAAAGGAGTTGTCTATAAAACATTTCTGTAGCATAGAGTTGTCTGTAAAACATTTATGTAGCATTGAAGGTCCCCAGGAACACAGTGGACTCCATCATTCTTAAATGCAAGAAGTTTGGAACCACCAAGACTCTTCCAAGAGCTGGCCGCCCAACCAAACTGAACAATCGTGGGAGAAGGGCCTTGGTCAGGGACGTGACCAAGAACCCGATGGTCACTCTTGCAGAGCTCCAGAGTTCCTCTGTGGAGATGGGAGAACCTTCCAGAAGAACAACCATCTCTGCAGCACTCCACCAATCAGGCCTTTTATGGTAGTTTGGCCAGACGGAAGCCACTCCTCAGTAAAAGGCACATGACAGCCTGCTTGGAGTTTGCCAAAAGGCACTTAAAGGACTCTCAGACCATGAGAAACAAGATTCTCTGGCCTGATGAAACCAAGATTGAACTCTTTGGCCTGAATGCCAAGCATCACTTCTGGAGGAAACCTGGCACCATCCCTATGGTGAAGCATGGTGGTGGCAGCATCATGCTTTGGGGATGTTTTTCAGCTGTAGGGACTGAGAGACTAGAAGGGATCAACGGGAAGATGGACTGAGCAATGTACAGAGAGATCCTTGATGAAAACTTGCTCTAGAGTGCTAACAACCTCAGACTGGGGAGAAGGTTCACCTTCCAACAGGACAACGATCTGCAGAGAAGAATGGGAAAACTCCTCAAATACAGGTGTGCCAAGCTTGTAGTATCATCCCCAAGAAGACTCTAGGCTGTCAATTGCTGCCAAAGGTGCTTCAACAAAGTACTAAGTAAAGGGTCTGAATACTTATGTAAATATCCTTACTATTTTATTCAGCTATGTTACATTTTATTCTTCATACTATAAAATAATGCCACGGAATTCTAAGCAAATCATGTCTGCTAAATAAACTAGTGTAGCACACAGCCATATCAGGGCCTAACATAAGGACAATTCAGAGTATGCTATTCTGTTCTGAAATAGACTACATTTTCTTCATATCGTGTTAGACCTGTCTAAAATAAATAATGGATACTTGTGATGGTGTAGGCTATATTCCATGAATTTATTAGACTTTTTTTAAAATGTACAGTACCAGTCAAGTTTGTACACACCTACTCATTCAAGCGTTTTATTTATTTTTGCTATTTTCTACATTGTAGAATAATAGTGAAGACATCAAAACTTTGAAATAACACAAAAAAATATTTAGTCAGCCACCAATTGTGCAAGTTCTCCCACTTAAAAAGATGAGAGGCCTGTAATTTTCATCATAGGTACACTTCAACTACGACAGACAAAATGAGAAAAAAAATCCAGAAAATCACATTGTAGGATTTTTAATGAATTTATTTGCAAATTATGGTGGAAAATAAGTATTTGGTCAATAACAAAAGTTTATCTCAATACTTTGTTATATACCCTTTGTTGGCAATGAAAGGTTTTCACACACTGTTGCTGGTATTTTGGCCCATTCCTCCATGCAGATCTCCTCTAGAGCAGTGATGTTTTGGGGCTGTTGCTGGGCAACACGGCAACATCTCCCTCCAAAACATTTCTATGGGGTTGAGATCTGGAGACTGGCTAGGCCACTCCAGGACCTTGAAATGCTTCTTACGAAGCCACTCCTTCGTTGCCCGGGCGGTGTGTTTGGGATCATTGTCATGCTGAAAGACCCAGCCACGTTTCATCTTCAATGCCCTTGCTGATGGAAGGAGGTTTTCACTCAAAATCTCACGATACATGGCCCCATTCATTTTTTTCCTTTACACGGATCAGTCGTCCTGGTCCCTTTGCAGAAAAACAGCCCCAAAGCATGATGTTTCCACCCCCATGCTTCACAGTAGGTATGGTATTCTTTGGATGCAACTCAGCATTCTTTGTCCTCCAAACACGACGAGTTGAGTTTTTACCAAAAAGTTATATTTTGGTTTCATCTGGCCAGATGAAATTCTCCCAATCTTCTTCTGGATCATCCAAATGCTTTCTAGCAAACTTCAGACGGGCCTGGACATGTACTGGCTTAAGCAGGGGGACACGTCTGGCACTGCAGGATTTGAGTCCCTGGCGGCGTAGTGTGTTACTGATGGTAGGCTTTGTTACTTTGGTCCCAGCTCTCTGCAGGTCATTCACTAGGTCCCCCCGTGTGCTTCTGGGATTTTTGCTCACCGTTCTTGTTATCATTTTGACCCCACGGGGTGAGATCTTGCGTGGAGCCCCAGATCGAGGGAGATTATCAGTGGTCTTGTATGTCTTCCAATTCCTAATAATTGCTCCCACAGTTGATTTCTTCAAACCAAGCTGCTTACCTATTGCAGATTCAGTCTTCCCAGCCTGGTGCAGGTCTACAATTTTGTTTATGGTGTCCTTTGACAGCTCTTTGGTCTTGGCCATAGTGGAGTTTGGAGTGTGACTGTTTGAGGCTGTGGACAGGGGTCTTTTATACTGATAACAAGTTCAAACAGGTGCCGTTAATACAGGTAACGAATGGAGGACAGAGGAGCCTCTTAAAGAAGAAGTTACAGGTCTGTGAGAGCCAGAAATCTTGCTTGTTTGTAGGTGACCAAATACTTATTTTCCACAAGTGCAATACACCAAATTAAAGCTTAACTTCTTGTTAATCTAGCCATCGTGTCCGATTTCTAAAAGGCTTTACAGCAAAAACACACCATACGATTATGTTAGGTCAGTGCCTAGTCACAGAAAATTATACAGCCATTTTCCAGCCAAAGAGAGGAGTCACAAAAAGCAGAAATAGAGATTAAAATGAATCACTAAACTTGATCTTTATCAGATGGCACTCATAGGACTTCATGTTACACAGTACATGTATGTTTTGTTCGATAAAGTTCATATTTATATCCAAAAATCTGTTTACATTGGCGAATTATGTTCAGTAATGTTGTGCCTCGAAAACATCAATTTACAGAAATACTCATCATAAACTTTGATAAAAGATATGTGTTATGCATAGAATTAAAGATATACTTCTCCTTAATGCAACCGCTGTGTCAGATTGCAAAAAGGCTTTACGGAAAAGGCACACCATGCAATAATTTGAGTACAGCGCTAAGCCACAAAAACAAGCCATACAGATACCGCCATGTTATGGAGTCAGTAAAAGTCAGAAATAGCGTTATAAATATTAACTTTGATGATCTTCGTCAGAATGCTCTCCCAGGTATCCCAGTTCCACAATAAATGTTTTTGTTCGATAAAGTTAATCTTTAAGTCCAAATACCTCCTTTTTGTTAGCGCGTTTAGTTCACCAATCGAAATTCACAAGGCGCGGGCAAGACGAAAGTCCAAACGAAAAGTCAAAAAGGTTCTATTACAGTTCGTAGAAACATGTCAAACGATGTATAGAATCAATCTTTCTTTAGGATCTTTTAATCATAAATCTTCAATCATGTTTCAACCGGACAATTCCTTTGTCTTTAGAAATGAAAAGGAACGCCGCTCACGGCTGCGAGCGTGACTTAGCTCAAGGCATTCTGCCAGACCTCTTAGTCAAACAGCTCTTTTTTGCTCCCCCTTCATAGTAGAAGCCTGAAACAAGGTTCCAAATACTGTTGACATCTAGTGGTAGCCTTAGGAAGTGCAAAATGACCCCATTTACACTGTATATTCGAAAGGCAATGACTTGGAAAAACTACAAACCTCAGATTTCCCACTTGCTGGTTGGATTTTTCTCAGGTTTTCACCTGCCATATGAGTTCTGTTATACTCACAGACATTCAAACAGTTTTAGAAACTTCAGTGTTTTCTATCCAAATCTACTAATAATATGCATATATTAGCTTCTGGGCCTGAGTAGCAGGCAGTTTACTCTGGGCACGCTTTTCATCCGAACATGAAAATACTGCCCCCTATCCCAAACAGGTTGTAACTGACTTGCCTAGTTAAATAAAGGTACAATAAAAAATAAAAAAAATGCTGGTTGAGAGAATGCCAAGAGTTAGGGTTGTCATCAAGGCAAAGGGTGGCTACTTTGAAGAATCTCAAATATAAAATACATTTTGATTTGTTTAACACTTTTTTGGGTTACTACATGATTCCATATGTGTTATTTCATAGTTTTGATGTCTTCACTATTATTCTACAATGTAGAAATGAATGAGTAGGTGTGTCCACACTTTTGACTGGTACTGTAGATTTTTCTGCATCAGTGGCTTGTAGGCTATGCATGAAAGCCAGGAGATGCTAAATGTGTTTATTTAAATTAACGGTCAATTACCGTGAGCCCAGCAGTTATTTGCTTGACAACCACCGGCTGCCAAAATTTCATGACCGCCACAGCCCCGGGTGGTGTGTGTGTGATAGTTATTGATCTCTAACTGGTGTTGCAGTAGATTGGTTTGACTGCAGAGTGGGTGACTGCGTGCCTACTGCTGAGTGTCTGACATTTAACATGATCTCTAAAGGCATTTGTTCACGGTGCCCGTAGGATCTAACAACGATGCGCTGGGTGTTTTTCTCATACACACACACACCTGGCATGCCTCTCATCAGCACCAGAGAAGGAGTGATGGAGGAAGGTGCGGGTGGGGAGATCTACCAATAAACATTTGAAGACTTGAATTTTGGTTTGGGCGGTGCAGTCTGATCTTGTCTAGAGCAATGCAAAGTCTCAGTGAAAGATGAATAATATGTCACACACTCAATTTGAACTGTGACACTACTATCTCTGCATCTTACTATGACCAATGGGAACTCATGTCCCTTATTTCTCATCCATCTCTCTCGCGCCTCTCCAGGGTGTACTCTAAGTTCCACCAGCGGCGGATGCAGGAACTATCCGAGGCTGGGCTGATGAACTTCCTGCTGCTGTTCGTAGTGGTGGCCCGGCAGGCCGAGCTGGAGGACGTGGCCGGCCGGGCCTGTGAGTTGCTGGGCCTGCTCCCTCCGGACTCCCCCCCTGCCCAGCGGAGCCTGGTGTGGAGGGGCCAACTGTCTCTCTTACTGCTCTTCCAGGAGAGGGGCCTTGACGTGGGGGCCCAAGCTAGCTGGCTGGCTGCCTCCTTCTCTCAGACAGCCAGGGAGTTCTACCTGAAGACCACAGAACCGTCTCGCCGCCTGGCCCTCTGGGGCCCCCTGGGGTCCTACCTAGAGGGCGTGGCCGAGGTTTTTGAGACGAGCGCAAGTCTCGGTCTGTCGGAGGAGAAGCTACTCAACGAGGGGTTCGGTCTGCTGCTGCCTGCCTGCCGCCAGTCGGAGCTGAGCTCTACCCTGGGCTTTCTGCAGATCGTGCTGAGGGAGTTACGGTAAGGGAGGGGGGACAAACACTCAGCAACTCACTGAGACACCCTTAACACACTCTAACACTCTACACATTGACGAGCAGACAGACGGAGTGACGGACAGACTGACATGTTTTCAGGCATTGGCCTTAGACCCTACAACTAGAGCCTGGAGTTTTTGCTGGCATGATCACGTGAAAAAACTCCTGGCCCTACCTTTCAATGCTGAGATCTAGAAGCAGTAAACGGGCCAGTCAGGCCCCTGTACTGACACCTACAAAGGCAGGATTGTGCCGTCCTCTGTCCCCCCTCCATCCCTATGGTAAACCCAGCCCATCCATTGTGTATGGAGGCCCCTCTCTGTCTCTTGGGACCCCGTGGCCCCCAGGTCACCTTCAGCAGGTGTTGGCAGAGGCTTGAGTATAGTTACGGCCTCTAGGGGCCCCAGTGCGGTCACCATGGGTATAGCGGCAGGTCGTGAGTTTGTGGAGTGGAGACGAGTCTGGGTGAGTTCATCAGCGGGACACGGGTGTGTGTTACACGGACAACCCGATCAGAGGTCAAAGGTTTAGAGAGAAAGGCACAGGTGTCTGTCTGGTGAGAGAAGAAGTGAAAGGGTAGGACAGTGGCGTCAGGAGGGAGAGGGTGTCTGGTGCTGTCTGAATGGACCGGACCACTACAGTGTTGTGTTAGTGTTCAGTTTGGATTACCCTGAGTCAGCGCTAATGTAGCAGTAAGCTGCCAGCCTGCAACAATCCTCACTCATAACTTATATGAGTGTGTGCTTGCTTTGACTCTCCTGTGTATGCATGCACACATTCCCATAAACACTAAGTGCACTAGTGCTGGGAATTGCCAGGGGCCTCACGATACGGTTTCACGATAATTAAATGCATATACGATGTATAAGTAATATTGCGATATTGTCGATGCAATATATATCGTTTTTAAAAATCCTGATATGTAACTAGATTATTCCACCATCACTAAAGTGTGCTCTTCTCTTATTTCAGTCCAGGCTCCCGTAACGCGGCATATCTTGTTAGCTTCACTAATTCAAAAAACTTCCCCATCTCATATCTCGGGGTTGGAGGGCACTCATTTGCACAAAATCCCAAAGGGGACAGTGTTATGGCTGAGATCATGCTGACCCATTTAACTAAATAAAAAAGCGCTTTCTCGAATTCGTCCTGCCAAATGAAGCTTAATTCTCCTTCCTGGCAGTACTTGGTATCTCTGTGATTTAATGCGTTTTCAGTGACACAATTAACAGGTAATTATGTAGTCCGGCAAATTGTGCCTCGCCGTCATTATGTTTATTAAGAGCAGAGTGGAATCTGCACACATTAAGAGAATTATCCTGCCAGAGGCTGCGACCGAGAGAGGTGTGTGTGTGTGACAACCACTGACTCGGATGGCCATCGCCAAGGCCAGCCGCCCGCCCAACAGCCAATCAGGAGGCTAATTCCTCACATTTCATTCCTTCCCATGATCCTGCGCGTGGGAGCTTGAGACCCCTGTGTCGCCAGAGGGGGTGTGTGAGGTCTCAGTGGTACACATTCAGTATTATATTGGGGGGCGGGTGGTGGACAATTATCTGAGATCTTAATGAAGTGCTCTCCTCCGTATCTAGACCCTACGCCCCTACACCTTGGCCCTCCATTGGACCTTGAGTTGCTCTCTTAAGGAGCAGTGGATGGGCATTATGGAGGTGGTGGGAGGCAATAGTTGTTTTCCCCTTGTCATTATTTAAGGCCCAGTGCAATCATAAACATCATTTTCCTGTGTTTTATATGTATTTTCACACCGAGGTTTGAAAATACTGTGTAATTGTGAAAAGAATGAAAATGCCCGTTTAGTGTAAGAGCTGTTTGAAGATACCACCTGAAATTTCAGCCCGTTTTAAAATATCTAAAAATGTTTTAAAAACTTGGTAACTGGGCCTCCCAAGTGGTGCAGTGGTCTAAGGCACTGTATCACAGTGCTAGCTGTGCCACTAGAGATCCTGGTTTGAGTCTGTCGCTGCCGGCCGTGACCGGGAGACCCATGGGGCGGCGTACAATTGGCCCAGCGTCGTCCGGGTTAGAGGAGGGTTTGGCCGGTAGGGATGTTCTTGTCCCATCGCGCACTAGCGACTCTTGTGGCCGGCTGGGCGCGATGCACACTGACACGGTCGTCAGGTGTACCCTCTGGCTTCCGCGTTAAGCGGGAATTGTGTCAAGAAGCAGTGTGGCTTGGCTGGGTTGGGTTTCGGAGGATGTGCGGCTCTCGACCTTCGCCTCTCCCGAGTCCGTACGGGAGTTGCAGCGATGGGACAAGACTATAACTACCAATTGGATACCACGAAATTGGGGAGAAAAAACTTGGGAACTGGCTTGCTGTCTTCAACTCCATTTAGATTAAACAACAGCCTACCTGATGGTTGCTCATTGTAGCCTACTCCTTATCATTTAACTAACTTAATTCCATAATTTTAATTCAACTTTGCATTGATTTAAAGATCTGCGTTGTTTGCTACACATGGAGCCACTGTAGACAGTGCCCCTTTGATTAGCCGACAATAACAACAAACACATTCAACCGGTGTAGGTTACGGTATGCCTACACCGAACAAAAATAGAAACGCGACATGCAAACATTTAAAAGGATTTTTACTGAGTTACAGTTCAAATAAGGAAATCAGTTAATTTATTTAAATTCATTAGACCCTAATCTATGGATTTCACATGACTGGGGATACAGATATGCATGTGTTTCTCACGGATGCCTTTAAAAAAAAAAAGTGGGGGCTGGATCAGAAAACCAGTCAGTATCTGGTGTGACCACCATTTGCCTCATGCAGTGCAACACATCTCCTTCACATATAGTTGATCAGGCTGTGAAATGTTGCCCTACTCTCATTCAATGGCTGTGCAAAGTTGCTGGATATTTTTTTAATGTTTTTTTTTATTTACTTCACTTTTATTTAACAAGGTAGGCCAGTTGAGAACAAGTTCTCATTTACAACTGTGATCTGGCGAAGACGAAGCAAAGCAGTGCGACAAAAACAACAGAGTTACACATGGGATAAACATTCTTACAGTCAATAACACAATTGAAAAATCTGTATACAGTGTGTGCAAATGAAGTAAGGAGGTAAAGCAATAAATAGGCCAATAGTGGCGAAGTAATTACAATTTAGCAATTTACACTGGAGAGATACGGTTGAAGTCGGAAGTTTACATACACTTAGGTTGGACTCCACAAATGTCTTGTTAACAAACTATAGTTTTGGCAGGTCTGTAAGGACATCTACTTTGTGCATGACACAAGTCATTTTTCCAACAATTGTTTGCATACAGATTATTTCACTTATCACTTATTTCACTGTATAAGTCAGAAGTTTACATACACTAAGTTTAGTGGGCCTTTAAACAGCTTGAAAAATCCAGAAAATGATGTAATGGCTTTAGAAGCTTCTGTTAGGCATCATTTGAGTCAATTGGAGATGTACCTGTGGATGTATTTCAAGGCCTACTTTCAAACTCAGTGCCTTTTTGCTTGACATCATGGGAAAATCAAGAGAAATCAGCCAAGACCTGATCTCATACAGCTCAGTAAGGAGACACGTTCTGTCTCCTAGAGATGAAAGGAAAATGATGTGGATATATTGGAGCGACATCTCAAGACATCAGCTTGGTTGCAAATGGGTCTTCTAAATGGACAATGACCTGAAGCATATTTCCAAAGTTGTGGCAAAAAGTCTTAAGCACAACAAAGTCAAGGTATTGGAGTGGCCATCACAAAGCCCTGACCTCAATCCTACAGAACATTTGTGGGCAGAACTGAAAAGGCGTGTGTGAGCAAGGAGGCCTACAAACCTGACTCAGTTACACCAGCTCTGTCAGGAGGAATGGGCCAAAATTCACCCAACTTATTGTGGGAAGCTTGTGGAAGGCTACCTGAAACATTTGACCCAAGTTAAACAAATTAAAGGCAATGCTACCAAATACTAATTGAGTGTATCTAAACTTCTGACCCACTGGGAATGTGATGAAAGAAATTAAAGCTGAAATAAGTCATTCTCTCTACTATTATTCTGACATTTTATATTCTTAAAATATAGTGGTGATCCTAACTGACCTAAGACAGGCAATTATTACTAGGATTAAATGTCAGGAATTGTGATAAACTGAGTTTAAATGTATTTGGCTAAGGTGTATGTAAAGTTCTGACTTCAACTGTATATGTGCAGATGAGGATGTGCAAGTAGAAATACTGGTGTGCAGAAAAACAAATATGGGGATGAGGTAGGTAGGTGGTTGGTTGCATGGGCTATTTACAGATTGGCTGTGTACAGCTGCAGCGATCGGTAAGCTGCTCTGACAGCTGACTCTTAAAGTTAGTGAGGGAGATATAAGTCTCCAACTTCAGTGATTCAGTCATTGGTAGCAGAGACCTGGAAGGAAAGGCGGCTTTGGGGATGACCAGTGAAATATACCTGCTGGAGCGCGTGCTACGGGTGGGTGTTGCTATTGTGACCAGTGAGCTGAGATAAGGCGGAGCTTTACCTTGCAAAGACTTAAAGGTGACCTGAAGCCAGTGGGTTTGGCGACGAATATGTAGCGAGGACCATCCAATGAGAGCATACAGGTCGCAGTGTTGGGTAGTATATGGGGCTTTGGAGACAAAACGGATGGCACTGTGTTAGACTGCATCCAATTTGCTGAGTAGAGTGTTGGAGGCTATTTTGTAAATGACATTGCTGAAGTCAAGGATCGGTAGGATAGTCAGTTTTATGAAGGTATGTTTAGCAGCATGAGTGAAGGAGGCTTTGTTGCGAAATATTCAAGCCGATTCTAGATTTAACTTTGGATTGGAGATGCTTAATGTGAGTCTGGAAGGAGAGTTTACAGTCTAGCCAGACACCTAGGTATTTATAGTTGTCCGCATATTCTAAGTCGGAACCTTCCAGAGTAGTGATGTTAGTCGGGCGGGCGGGTGCGGGCAGTGATTGGTTGAAGAGCATGCATTTCGTTCTACTAGCAATTAAGAGCAGTTGGAGGCAACGGAAGGAGTGTTGTATGGCATTGAAGCTCGTTTGGAGGTTTGTTAACACAGTGTCCAAAGAAGGGCCAGATGTATACAGAATGGTGTCGTCTGCGTAGAGGTTAATCAAAGAATCACCCGCAGCAAGAGCGACATCATTGATATATACAGAGAAAAGTCGGCCCGAGAATTGAACCCTGTGGCACCCCCATAGACTGCCAGAGGTTGTTGTTGGGAACTGGAATACGCTGTGATACACGTTGATCCAGAGCATCCCAAACATGCTCAATGTCTGAGTATGCAGGCCATGGAAGAACTGGGACATTTTCCGTTTCCAGGAATTGTGTACAGATCCTTGCGACATAGGGGGGTGCTTTATCATGCTGAAATATGAAGTAATGGCACAACAACGGGCCTCAGGATCCCGACACGGTATCTCTGTGCATTCAAATTGCCATAACCCCATACCATAACCCCACCGCCACCATGTGGCAATCTGTTTACAACATTGACATCAGCAAACCGCTCGCCCGTACGACGCCATACACGCTGTTTGCCATCTGCCCGGTACAGTTGAAACCGGGATTAATCTGTGAAGAACACTCCAGCGTGCCAGTGGCCATCGAAGGTGAGCATTTGCACACTGAAGTCGGTTACGACTCCAAACTGTAGTCGGGTCAAGACCCTGGTGAGGACGACGAGCATGTAGATGGGCTTCCCTGAGACGTTTTCTGAGAGTTTGTGCAGACATTCATCGGTTGTGCAAACCCACAGTTTCATCAGCTGTCCGAGTGGCAAGTCAGTCTGTGTGTGTGTGTGATAGTGGCTGCATTTGGGAGAGGGGTTAAGTGGGGTCTCTAATGGTGTGTGTGTACAGCTATAAGAAGCGGCAGTGGGGAGGATTAAGTGGGGTCTCTGACTATGTCTTGTACAATGAGCCTTGATGGGTGTGAAAGGCCCATTCCGCCGTAGTAACGAGGCTAATGAATTCAGACTCTAATCGATTGTCTCGGCTCTCTCTGGATTAGATGCAACCTTGCTAGAAGGCGCAGGCAGAGGTGTGTGTCTGTGTGTGTGAGAGAGACGAGTGGGGAGCTGAGGGAGTGCCAGTACTCACCCCTGCCTCCCTCCCTTCCATCCCTCTCTCCCTCGCTCCATCCGGGCGAATGAGGGGACAGGAGGATCATCTTCAGTCTAAATGAGATTACAGCTCCTTCAGCTGCTTATCTGGGCTAATGCCAGCCGCCGTGGGGCCAGGCAGACACAGCAGCCAGAGCCCAGTCTGTGTACAGGGGATCTGCCCTGCCCTGCTCCTCTCTACCCGGCACTGCACCGCATGACCTAATCCCCCCAGAGATGGGAAGAGTGAGAGAGCGAAGAAGAGGGAGGAGAGAATGTGAAAGAGGAAGGAAGTGGAGTATAGATAGGGATGGAGGTGGAGAGGTGGTGTGAAAGAGAGGGAGATGCTGTGGTTCTGTTGAATAATGATGTTATTGGTGTATGTGTGTCCTACAGGAGGGTCCAGCAGCGCAATGTCCAGCCTGGCCACTCGGCATGTCCCCCCGGTGCCTGGCTGCCTCCTCCCAGTGCCAGCGTGGGTAAAGACCGCCACCTAGCGGTTGCAGCAGCTCTCTGGGCCCACTTTTTCCCCTTCCTCCGCAGCCTGCGCCTTTCCAACACCCCTCCTGCCCAACTGGCTGATGCTGCCGCAGGTCAGAGGCTCACACTGAGAGAGGGAGAGAGTGGGAGGGAGGAGGATAAATGTTCACTGTGTACAACAATTTCACACTGTGGGTTGCACACACGAACAGTTGTCTTTCTCATAAGATAATATACACTGTCTGCCTTTGTCTCACTGTTTCTCTCTCTCGTGCTCTCTTGTCAGCTCTTTTAATCTCAACATCTTGCATCTTTGCTTTGTCTTGACCATGCAGTGAAAAATCTTTCCATTATAGTATGACTCTCTCAAACGTATTTTCCATGGTAGTTACCGTATCATGGTATGAATGTTGACTCTCTTTTCCAGGATTTACACTGCTGGCCTTTGACCTTCCTAGCTCTGCCCCCCAAGACCTCCAGCCCAACCCCATCCAGTCCATCATGCAGTGCTTCAGCTGGGACGACATGCTTCACCCCCTGCTAGTGACTCGCTACTTACCCCACCTGCTCCAGAACAGGTAACATTACTCCAGTACATTACCCTAGTAAGCAGAGTCTGAACTTGTCCAATAGGAATGCTTGTTTTTATTTTCTGTTGCAAAACACTTTGCTACGGAGTGCACTAATGAATATGGTGGCACACATCCGAAAGGATCATTCTGAGCAAGGTGCTGCACAAAATCATTGATCTACAAATCACCTTTGCATTCCAAGCTACTATCCATCATGTGAGTCTCCCTTTATACAGATTAGCACATCTGTGCAGAGCCTTGCTCCGGTGGAACATACAGTCGTGGCCAAAAGTTTTGAGAATGACACAAATATACATTTTCACATAGTTTGCTGCTTCGGTGTCTTTAGATATTTTTGTTAGATGTTACTATGGAATAGTGAAGTATAATTACAAGCATTTCATAAGTGGCAAAGGCTTTTATTGGCAATACATGAAGTTGATGGAAGGAGTCAATATTTGCAGTGTTGACCCTTCTTTTTCAAGACCTCTGCAATCCGCCCTGGCATGCTGTCGATTAACTTCTGGGCCACATCCTGACTGATGGCAGCCCATTCTTGCACAATCAATGCTTGGAGTTTGTCAGAATTTGTGGGTTTTTGTTTGTCCACCCGCCTCCTTGAGTGTTGATCACAAATTCTCAATGGGATTAAGGTCTGGGGAGTTTCCTGGCCATGGACCCAAAATATTGATGTTTTGTTTCCTGAGCCACTTAGTTATCACTTTTGCCTTATGGCAAGGTGCTCCATCATGCTGGAAAATGCATTGTTTGTCACCAAACTGTTCCTGGAAGGTTGGGAGAAGTTGCTCTCGGAGGATGTGTTGATACCATTCTTTATTCATGGCTGTGTCTTAGGCAAAATAGTGAGTGAGTCCACTCCCTTGGCTGAGAAGCAACCCCACACATGAATGATCTCTGGATGCTTTACTGTTGGCATGACACAGGACTGAGGCTAGCGCTCACCTTATCTTCTCCGGACAAGCTTTTTTCCGGATGCCCCAAACAATCGGAAAGGGGATTCACCAGAGAAAATGACTTTACCCCAGTCCTCAGCAGTCCAATCCCTGTACCTTTTGCAGAATATCAGTCTATCCCAGATGTTTTTCCTAGAGGGAAGTGGTGCCCTTCTCTGCTGCCCTTCTTGACACTGGGCCATCCTCCAAAAGTCTTTGCCTCACTGTGCGTGCAGATGAACGCACACCTGCCTGCAGCCATTCCTGAGCAAGCTCTGTACTGGTGGTGCCCTGATCCCGCAGCTGAATCAACTTTAGGAGACGGTCCTGGCGCTTGCTGGACTTTCTTGGGAGCCCTGAAGCCGCCTTCACAACAATTGAACCGCTCTCCTTGAAGTTCTTGATGATCCGATAAATGGTTGATTTAGGTGCAATCTCACTGGCAGCAATATCCTTGCCTGTGAAGCCCTTTTTGTGCAAAGCAATGATGACGGCACGTGTTTCCTTGCAGGTAACCATGTTTGACAGAGGAAGAACAATGATTCCAAGCACCACCCTCCTTTTGAAGCTTCCAGTCTGTTATTCGAACTCAAATCAGCATGACAGAGTGATCTCCAGCCTTGTCCTCGTCAACACTTACACCTGTGTTAACGAGATAATCACTGACATGATGTCAGCTGGTCCTTTTGTGGCAGGGTTGAAATGCAGTGGAAATGTTTTTTGGGGATTCAGTTCATTTGCATGGCAAAGAGGGACTTTGCAATTAATTGCATTGCAGTTCATCTGATCACTCTTCATAACATTCTGGAGTATATGCAAATTGCCATCATACAACCTGAGGCAGCAGACTTTGTGAAAATTAATATTTGTGTAATTCTCAACTTTTGGCCACGACTGTAGAGATTGCGGTCAGACTGCACAGAATCACTGATCCTCAAATCACCTCGCATCCCAAACAATAACTAATTATTCAATCAAGATTATAAATTCTGTGCCTCACCTTTCTCTAACTTGTGATTCCCTTAAACATATTTGTTGTTTGTTCTACGTCAAGCTGACCTCTCTTCCACAGTGAGCTGGTGTATTCAGTGAGCTCCGGCTGTGGAGGTTCCGTGTCGGGCTCAGCCCAGACCCTGTCTGTGAGAGCCTGGTTCCGCTGTGTTCTGCAGCAGCACATCCACAAGAACCCAGATGGCACGGACAGCAGAGCAGGTACAGAACCTCAACCTAGAACCCTGGACATCCGCCATTTATCAAACGCTCTTTTGCGAAGATACGTAGTCATGCGTGCACACACTGGCCAGGCCTCACTGGTTTCTGTTCAGCAGTCAGCAATGGAAAGACATCCTCAGTTAGTTAGGCCACATTAAAACACTACACTTACATTTCTTGTCTATTACCATATTATGATAATTTCCCATTAGTTTCCCCTTTAAGTATGTGTATTTCTAAGTTTATTTCAGTGTTTTGTTATGTGTTTTGTTATGGAGATGTAAGTGTGTATATGTGTGGCTCAGTTGGAAAGAGTGGCGCTAGAAACACTTAAGGTCGTGGGTTCAGTTCCCATAAGGAATTAATACACATTCTAAAAATGACCAGCATTTACACAGGCAGCCCAATTTTGATATTTTGCCCAATCAGATCAGATATTTTGCCAATAAATCGGGCAAAGGATCAAAATTGGGAAACATGTTTATCCAAAGACTGCATTTACACGTCTGCTAAGTGGCATGTGTGATTATTTATGATTATTTATGACTTTTTCCAGGCAGGGCTCTGGAGGAGCAGTTGTCGGAGCTCACTAGGCTCGTATTAAGGCTCCCTGAGGTGGAGTCCATACTGCAGAGGGCCGGGCTGCAGCCTGGAGCCGGCAGCAAGCTAGTGCCCAGGTCTGCTCTGGAGATGTTTATCAAGGTACTACACACACCTCGTCACACACACAGGGTAGCTTGTCATCTCACACACGCATGTGCACAAAGATATTTGCAACATGCACGATACATACAGGTAACTGCCAAAATAAAGGAAACACTTTAGTAAATGAGGGATACAAAGTACAGTGGGGCAAAAAAGTATTTAGTCCGCCACCAATTGTGCAGGTTCTCCCACTTAAAAAGATGAGAGGCCTGTAATTTATCATAGGTACACCTCAACTATGACAGACAAAATGAGAAAAAAAATCCAGAAAATCAAAATGTAGGATTTTTAATGAATTTATTTGCAAAATACAGCGGTTTCCAAAATGGAATTTCTTATGGAAGAATGATGTCTCATCCTTGCAATAGAATTCCAGACACTTGTAGAATCTATGCCAAGAAGTATTGAAGCTGTTCTGGCTTGTGGTGGCCCAATGCCCTATTAAGACATTTTATGTTGGTGTTTCCTTTATTTTGGCATTAACATGTATATCAACAGCATACGCTGAAAGGCAAGTCCGCATTTCCATACAAATAAATACAGCTTAAATACGTTGTCGTTTTGTATTTTCCTCTCTCAGGCTGTGGGGCGTGTGTACAGTGGGCTGCAGGTGTTGTCTGAGCGTTCTGCCATGGTCACCCGTGCTCTGGACTACACAGGGGACATCATGAAGTATATCAAACACTACCTGGTCAATAAGAGTCCTCAGGAGGGGCTGCTGCTGGCCTACTGGGCTGTGGGTGGGTGTTTGCATCACTGAGGTCTGCCCCTATCCCCTTAGGCTGTTGTGTGAATCTCTAAGGACTGGATAGGTGTAAGATGGCGCTATGGCCATATTGCTTATACCTATGCAATCATTTCAGATCTCTACAAGTGCATAGAAGATATATTTGCTAGAGGTCAATTTGGTATTGGGTGAGAAGGAATCGGCGTGTTTACGAGGATCAGGATATGATCAGGGTTAGCAATTCTGCCCAGCGACTTGCTTCGAGCCTATCGCCTCAAACATGTGTGTGTGTGTTCTCAGGGTACGTTGTGAAGCACTGGAGTCCCCTGCTGGCCACCTCCAAGGCCCAGCATCTGCTCTTCAACATTGTCAACGGGCTGCTCCTCCCTAACTCTCTGTCCGGGCTGGACAAGGCCTTGAGGGACAGCCTGCCCCTCTACCTGCAGGTGGGCCGCATGCACAGACACCCGCACACACACACACACCCGCCAACACACACACACTCCCACTTTTGATACTTCTGACAAAAATAATTGTTTTGATACTTCTGAACGTACTAGCAGGGTTGGAGGGGAGGAAAGAAAAGTATACGAACTGACCTCTCTCTCCGTCTCTCCTTTCCTCCCCTCCAGGGTCTGTCTATAGCAACCAGTATGTCTCAGTCTCAGGGTGCCTACCTGAAGAAGCAGCTCCGGGATGTCATCTCCAAGTACCTCGACCATTTCCTGCCTGCCACGCCATCGGTTGGAGCCATAGCCAATCACCCGGTGCTGCTGGCGGCCTGTGAGGCCACGCCCACCCCGCGTGGGGCGGCACTGAGAAGGAGCATCCTGCAGGTGATCAGGTAGGGTTCTGACGCTCTGGGTAGAGATTGCTCTTAGGCACAGATCCAGGAGGAGTAAACCCTGCCCACATAATTAGGTAAGGGAATGCGAAGCCAAACTGACCTTGGAGCAGTGTCTCAGGATAACTTCATCCTAATCCACCTTGACAGCCTCCTAAGAACATCTACCAAATGGCCAGACATGACATGGCTCTGTGTCATACCTTCGTCTGTCTCTGTCTCCATAGTGAGAACTTCTTGCATTTCAAAGGCAACGCCCCTCCTCCCCGCCTGGTCACGATCCTGGCCTTCCTATTGGAGTTGCTGAGACGGAACAATGACAGTGACCCCGCCCTGCTCACCACGCCCCTCCCCTCTCTGCTCCGCTGCCTGAAGCTGGTCAACGAGCCTCACGGTGAGAGTCCACACACAGAAAGACGCGTACGCGCAGTAATCCTATTTGTGAACAATATGCTGAACGAGCTTGCTGCTATGGGTGGGGGTGGGGGTTCTTCTAGGTTTTTCGTGTGTGCAATGTGTGTGTGGTAACTAGTCTAAAAGCAGCTGTGCGTTCACAGTGAGGAGGACCAGTACAGAGGCCCTGCAGCTGGTGGTGGAGAGATGTTCGGCCGCCGCAGGGGGTGCACCATGTGACCAGACCGTCACTGTCCTACGGTGAGCGACACCAACTGCCGTGGCCTTTACTCTTCCTTCTCTCTGCATTCAGCGCTTGGGGTGGTGTCTATTAATGTACACCGTAGCAAAACCGTTTTTCAGACGTCGGACAAGTTCGTGGAATGCTTCCCTGTTTCACTCTGTTCAGAACATTTCCTTCCGCTTCGTGTCGGCTGAACGCGACGCTGTTCTAGGGCAGCCATGCTTTTTTTTGAACCGTCGCGGTTAGAAATGTACATATCCTGCGACGCTTTGTGTGTATAAAGCATGTACATTGGTGTTACAGTATCTCTGTCTTACTGTGTTCTGTGTGTTCAGGTCCTTTGTGGAGGAGAACGAGGGGTTGTATGACAGACAGGTGTACAGTGTTCTGGAGACGATAGCTGTTCTGGACAGTCATGTGGTCCAGGTCCTGATCCCTGTTCTGTCGCTGAGTCTGAGGAACACAGAACACAAGAGAGGACTGGGCAAGAACACCACACTGAGGTAGAGTTTTAAACCTGACCGTAATCCCAGTCTCTAGTCTAACCTAACCTAGACATAATCCTATTTGTTAAGGTTAATTTATATTTGGAGAGATGCGGAACAACTAAGTACTGTTGCCTTTTTTTGGATGCCTTTTTAAAAAATCAGTTTCCCCTCAGAGAATCTTGTCACCCGACCTGATATAACGCTACGTCTACACACACCACGAGGAATCTTTATCGCACAGTATAAATTGCGTGTTGACCTACGTGGGGAAAACATCTGAAGTATAGGGAATGGGACTTTCATCCAAATGTTGATTCTATTGAAATGCTTTACAGTAGTCATAAAACCATGAAGCCAGTGTGCGACATGCCAGATGTCAAACCACATCACTAATAAACCCCCCCCCCCCCCCCAACACAAAAATGATTTAGTCAATTTTAGAGTAAGGCTGTAACGTAACAATGTCGAAAAAGGGAAAGGGTCTGGATACTTTCTGAATGCAGTGTGTGTGTGTACCGTTCAAAAGTTTGGTGTCACTTAGATATGTCCTTGTTTTTGAAAGAAAAACTTTTTTTTGTTGTCCATTTTTATAATAACATCAAATTGATCAGAAATAGTGTTAATGTTGTAAATGTCTATTGTAGCTGGAAACAGCAGATTTTTAAAATGGAATATCTACATAGGCCCATTATCAGCAACCATCACTCCTGTGTTCCAATGGCACATTGTGTTAGCTAATCCAATGTAATCATTTTAAAAGGCTAATTGATCATTAGAACCCTTTTGCAATTGTTGTCTGATTAAAGAAGCAATAAAACTGTCCTTCTTTAGACTAGTTGAGTATCTGGAGCATCAGCATTTGTGGGTTTCTTCTGTTCTTGTTCTGAGAAATGAAGGCTATTCCATGTGAGAAATTGCCAAAGAAACTGAAGATCTCGTACAACGCTGTGTACTTCTCCCTTCACAGAACAGCACAAACTGTCCCTAACCAGAATAGAACGATGAGTGGGAGGCCCCGGTGCACAACTGAGCAAGAGGACATGTACATTAGAAAGTCTAGTTTGAGAAAGACACCTCACAAGTCCTCAACTGGCAGCTTCATTAAATAGTACTAGCAAAACACCAGTCTCAGTGTTTTGTCAACTGTGAAGAGGCGACTCCGGGATGCTGGCCTTCTAGGCAGAGTTGCAAAGAAAAAGCCACTTGTGTGGACTTGAGGCGTCTGTTTCTCAAACTAGACACTCTACTGTACTTGTCCTCTTGCTCAATTGTGCACGGGGCCTCCCACTCAGGTGTGTCAACAAAGTACTCATATTTTTCTTTCTTTTTTTATCTACAAAAATGTCTAAACCTGTTTTTTTTTAGTCATTACGGGGAATTGTGTGTACATTAATGAGATTTTTTTTTATTTAATCCATTTTAGAATAAGGCTGTAATGTAATTTTTTGTCGGGAGAAGTCAAGGGGTCTGAATACTTTCTGAATGCACTGTATTTATACAGTGTTCAGTGACACAGTCAACTCTGTATGAAATATACTAGATCTTGTGCTGTGACATCACTCACTCAATATCTCTGCATGTGTGACAGGAATGCATACAGGAATTTGCTGACTCTGCTGGGGGACGGTGGTCAGGCGGAGATCATCAGCCTGGAGGAGGACTGACTGTTGACCCCCAGGACCAGGTCACCATGCTGTTGACCTCAACACCACTGGGCTTCATGTATAGATAGATATACATCATGTATAGAAATTGTCCTGTTGGTGATATAGATCATAATTTATGGTCAAGTTTCCGTCTTCATGTTGAAATATTTTTCAAAAAAGGTGTTACGAAATAAAGTAAATGTGATGAAATAAGATAATGTGGAAGTGCTAGTGTTGTATTTCTGTTTCCTAATTTCACAGGCATGGAACGAGTTTGTGATGCATATAGATAAATGTATAATATTTTGTTCTTCCATGTTGTGATAGTAACTACCGATAGTAGACAAATAGGATCTATTTATGCTCATGCACTCTTTTGTTGGCCCAACTTTACAGGCAGAAACCCGCCTCCTTTCCTGACACTGTATCCCTCATCACGATACAGCCAGAGTCCGAAAGATTACTTCTGCTCTTTCCATTCCCTTTTTCCTTTGCAATCTTCATGCAATCAGGCTTCATTTTGTCAGTCAGAATTTCACGCCTGGTCGATCTTGTCATAAAAAAAATGCACTCCCCCAACATAAAACATAGTTTCACATGACCCTCCCTCCTCATAGAATTAACTCAAAATAATGTTTAGAAACCACAAATCGAATAACTATAACAACCATGTGTTTATAAATGTGCATATTGACTTTTTCCATTTCAGCATGCTTTTGTGGCACAGTTGATGCCACGCAGGGCTACGGGACAGAAGGTTGAGGGTTCGCCGACCACTCATTCTCCCTGTCAAGCTGGCGATCTAAATCATCTTGCAGGCGCCCGGTCCGCCAACAGAGTCGCTAGAGCGTGATGGGAGAAGGAAATTCCGATGGGCCAAACCCTCCCCTAACCCGAGTGACGCTGGGCCAATTGTGCGTTGCCTCCATGAGTGTTCCGGTCACGCTCGGCTGTGACACATCCTGTGATCAAACCCGGGTCTGTAGTGACACCTCAAGCCCTGCGAAGCAGTGCCTTAGACCGCTGCGCCATTCGAAGAGGCCTGGAAATCTGATTTTAAAAAATTGTGATGCTATTATTCTATTAAATATATGCAACGAATGATCCACCAACAGGTTTCTGTGCCAATGCACCACGTTGAAGTAATCAGATTGAAACATTGTCAGTGGTTGTGTGTTCATGCCACATATAAAAGGTAATTTAATTAATTTTAAAAGTAAAATGACAAACATTTAGGCTATACTGAAGCGTTAAGATTCTAGACGAGCCTAGAATAGCTGCTCAGATCAGAGAGGAGGCAGAGCATGTGTTGAGCCTTCCTGAATAACTGGGCCTGCTGAGAGTCCCATTATTATAGGACGATATGCGAGAACGATGATCCGCAACAAGACAGCGCATCTCAGTATCAGAAGTAGAAATACAGACGTACAGTAGCAGGTCAGTCTCTTTCGACCTTATAAACTGTCGAGAGTAGACTCACAACTTATCCAAATGGAATGAAACATTCAAATCACAGGGCTTTTGCGCCATTATTCAAATGACATTTTCACCGCAGCCTAGGGTAGAATTTTGTACCTACCTGAAAACAAATATTAATTGTATTGTGGTGTTGTAGGCTAATTGTATTGTCCCTTAACAAGATCAATAGGGGTGCTTTATGAGCTGCGTGTCTCGTCTTTCATGCTTATTGATGCACCTGGCCTATCCACTTCCTATCAGCTCTTCCTCTTCATGTGGATTTATATTGGATATTGGTGCAGCTTTGAATGATTATATGTGTGCCATGATGGCTAGTTAGCCTATTGTGTACCACAGTATGAGTCATAAATCCCAGGAAATGGTTCCAATCGTTTTTTTCACCATCCCTTTTTCCATCTGGGATTTTAGAACTACTTCATATAAGGTCTTTGTTTCGTGTAGGCTTACGTGACGTGACGTGGCGTTTTGATAACCGCGCAAATCTCTGACCGAGGTCACGTTAATCAATAATTAGATTGAGACGAATATATTGATAAATCTCTCCTTGTCCGATAATTATACGGCTCTCAAAACCTCACAATTAATTGCATTTAATTGTAAACTTCACGATATGACAAATAAATGGCGGAATAAACGTTTCCATTTTTTATGGGTATTATGTGCTTCTCACAGTTGTCAAGTTGGGTAGGGGACCATTGTTCATACCCAGCAGCATCACAGTTCTTGACACAAACCGCTGCGCCTGGCACCTAACCCTTTCACAGGCACTTAAATCTTTTGTCTTGCCCATTCACCATCTGAATCGCACACATACACAATCCATGTCTCAAGGCTTAAACATCCTTATTTAACCTGTCTCCTCCCCTTCATCTACACTGATTGAAGTGGATTTAACAAGTGACATCAATAAGGGATCCTAGCTTTCACCTGGATTCACATGGTCAGTCTGTCATGGAAAGAGCAGGTATCTGTCGTGTTTTGTATACCTGTGGTATAGTTAAGCAATAAGGGGTGTGGTAAATGGCAAATATACCACGGCTAAGGGCTGTTCTTACGCACGACAACGCAGAGTGCCTGGATACAGCCCTTAGCCGTGGTATATTTGCCATATACCACAAACCCCGAAGTGCCGTACTGCTATTATACACCGCTTTCCAAGTAATTAGAGCAATACAAATACATGTTTTGTCATACTCGTGGTATAGGGTCTGATATACCATGGCTGTCAGTCAAACAGAATTCAGGGCTCGAACCACCCAGTTTATAATAATAGTTAGTGTGTGGAAAAGCGTACTGCATAAGGGAAGTACCAAAACACCTCGAAATAGGGGATGTGCATGCAAGCAGATGAGACCATTTCCTAAGGATAGAATAAATGATATAGTAAATCCTGCAAAGGGGAGAATGTAAACCAGGGAAAAAGCACACTACACTCCCCTGTGCCCAATAGAAAGAAAAACAACCCTCCCAAAAGCAAAACATTTTTTTTAGACAACACTCCCCTATTTCATACTAAGAAAATACAGCGGATTAACTTGCTCAATTCAATTTATGGGCTTTATTGATACAGTACTGTACCTCTTTATTCTGAAAACAAGACATGTTTTTTTTTTCTCACACTTCCTCTCACTGCTGGAGGCTGGTGGAGTTACAGATTTACTTTTGTCTTATTTTTTTTGCTCAAAGTAAAACAAGACGTTTTGAAAATGGCATAAGACAGTGGCAACACATAGCTTAGGTTCTCCTACACACAGTATGTTGAGTATATGCACTGTATGATAACAGTGGTCAGACATTCATTGAACTGTTAAACAGTCTTAAATCCTGAGCTTGAATAGAAAACACACGCTCAAGAAAGAGTAAGATTGGGTCCACAGTTCGTTCACACATAACCGGTTTCAGTTGAAATGACCTTGGATGGGTCCATTGGCTTTGTATGGAGTAGATGGGTTATGGTAAGTAGTAAGTAAGTACAGCTAGTTAGAGTGCCAATAGCCCTAGAGTGCATTAGTAAAAGAGGGAGCCATTTCACTCCGTAGAGAGCTCTGCTCCCCTTGAGTGCTCCAGCATTGCGATCTCCTGTTCTGCACCATTGACTAGTGCAGCCCCTTTATTTCAACCAGTCATCTGAGCAGGGTTTGGGGTCAATTCTATGGCAGTTCGGGATATATTATTCCAATCGAATATCTATTATTCTCAATGCTTTTCAAGGAGCAAAATTGTCGTCAGAATTTCTGTTTTACTTCCTGAATTGACTGAATTGAAATGGAATTGACCCAAACCCTGCAGCTGATGAAAGATCAGTCCATCATCACAGGGGAGCTGAATAGGGAACCTCCTCAATGTCCTCGAGGATCCTCCTTTCATACAGGGCCACGTTTTTGTTCAGTTTATGGGTAATGTCAAGGATGGGCAGTGACACCTGCACTTGGGAGTGGTTAGGTTGGGATCCTGAAACTGGGGAAGACGTGGGTAATCTTATCTGGGTGGCAATAGTGTGTGAATGCATTTAGAGGAAGAGGGGGGTGTTGTAAATTAGTTATTTTGTGTTACATAGTTGTATGTCCATAAGAGCTGCATGATATATCTATGTAGACATTTACTGTAGTCTATATTAGTGTGTTAGACAGGCCCTATCCTGTGATGGGGCACTTGTAGAGTCTGGAGGTTGGGGCAGGTGAAGTATGGGGCAGGGAGGAAACACGTTGCTATTCCATTGGAGGCGAACGGTAGAGTTGGTCCATAGAACACTTCCTCCTTCCCCTCCGTGCTCACATCCAACACCTGGACAACAGGAAGTGAAATAAAAAAAAAGTCAAATACATGAAATAATAAGAGATTTTAGTAAGATAACATTTGCTATGAATACCCTCTTTCCTCATCATGGATTATAAGAGCATTCAAAATACCTTAAAAAACGATGCATAAATGATTTATGTACAACATAGTTTAACAAGGCAATTTTTCAGGTTACTTAAATCGGTCAAGGTCACTCACCTGAATACACGCTAGGGGCTCATTGGTCCAGATAGAATATCCACCGACAACATAGATTCGGTCATCATGGACTGCCACTCCAGATTCATTCTGACCTGCGGAGGATAGAGCGAAAATAATGATTCACTGTGCCAAAGAGAGGCCAGATGACTCGATGTCATCTGAGACACAGGGTGCGTTGGGAAAGTTCAGAAAATAACTTCCGACTTCACCTTGAACTTATTTGACAACTTCACGGGGAATCAAGTCGGGAGGGGTGGAGAGTCACAAGGGAAAAAAAGGAGGACAGTGATCTTATCTAGTACGTGTGTGTGTGTGTCTGCCTGCCTGCGTGTGCACGTGCATGCGTATGCATGAGCGTGTGTATGCGCAGCCCACCCACCCGTGAGTAGGCTGAAGGTGCAGCGGGTCCACTGGTCCATGTCTATGTCGTAGGAGTCGATGTGGCGGACCAGAATGCGGTCGTTGTTGTAGTCCAGGTCATTTCCTCCCAGCACATACAGCTGCCTTCTCGCCACGGCCATGACATGGTACACTCGCCTCTGTAGCATGGGACTGCGGGCCAGCCACTGGTTCTGTCAGAGAGAGAGAGGGGAAGGGGGGGGGGGGGGGGGGGGGGGGGGGGGGGGCAGAGAGTGAGAGAAAGAGAAGGTGGGGAGGGAAAAGGACAGTGGGAAGATGTTGAATAGATGGATTAATATTTTAGCGTATCCCTGCTTGGGTAATTGATGTATGTTCAGTGCTGGATAAATAATGTGACACCAGGGCTATGATTTCTCCTCATGATTTCACCCCCCTTCCTAATAATATACTTCACCCTCTCCATTTTACACGGATGTATCCGACTGTGCACATTTGACTAAGTGTGTCTGGTTGTTTTGTATGTATGTGTGTGTGTGTGTGTGAGAGCATACGTGACCATGTTTGTGTGTGTACGTGAGCGATTGTGTGTGTGTGTGTGTGCGCGGTTGCGTATGTCTGGTAGGAGCTGACGGGTGGCCATCTGTTGAGGGTAGTGTGGGTGGGGGGGGTTGGTGTTCCTGGCAGGTGAATGTAGCTCCACGGTGAATACAAATGAGACTTTCTCGGTCTCCTGCTCGCTCTCTCTTGCTCTCCCTTCCTTCCTTCCTTCCTCGCTCTTTCTCTTCTTCTTGCTCTCCTTCTCTCCCTCTTGCTCTCCTTCTCGCTCTCCTTCTCGCTCTCCTTCTCTCCCTCCTTCTCTCCCTCTCGCTCTCCTTCTCGCTCTCCTTCTCTTCCTCTCGCTCTCCTTCTCTCCCTCTCGCTCTCCTTCTCTCCCTCTCGCTCTCCTTCTCTCCCTCTCGCTCTCCTTCTCTCCCTCTCCTTCTCTCCCTCTCGCTCTCCTTCTCTCCCTCTCGCTCTCTCCCTCTCCTTCTCTCCCTCTTGCTCTCCTTCTCTCCCTCTTGCTCTCCTTCTCTCCCTCTTGCTCTCCTTCTCTCCCTCTTGCTCTCCTTCTCTTCCCCCTTGCGTCGCGTGCACGCAAACACACATCCTCAAAGTTGCCGTAAACAAGCGTATTACTCAGCTATCACAGAAACTGTTCTGAAACCACGCTTTTAAATGTTTTGATGGCATTTGTCTCACTTTTGGCTTATTTCTCTGTACGATCTGTTCTTCAGTTACCTGTTCTGGGTCGTACACCATCAGTCTATTCTGGTACTGAGCTGTGTTTGTGACTCCACCTGTAACAGAGAAGAGTATTACACACAGGTGGCGGGCGGGCGTGTGTGTGTGTGTGTGTGTGTGTGTGTTCAATCTGTTATGCTCTATTCTCCATCTGGGTGTGTGTGTACCTGAGACCCAGAGCAGGTCGTCAGCCACACAGCCGGCGTGGCAGGACAGCGAGCGGTCAAAGGACTGGACGAAGGTCCACTTGTTCCTCTTCGGACAGTAGCGTTCCACGGTGGGCAGCACCTGTCTCAGCTCGTTCCTCCCCCCCACCGCGTACAGGTACTGGCCCAGAGCCCCCAGGACAAAGTGTTCCCTGCAAGCCTTCATGGAGGCTATCTCCGTCCAGCGGTTCCCCCGGGGGTCATACCGACAAGCGGTCCTCACCGCACACGTTCTCCCCGTGGAATGCTCCACCTCGCCGCCTGCCACAAACAGGAAGTGACCCATGACGGCCACGCAGTGGTGGCTGCGCCCGGCGGGCATGGGCGCCAGCTCGCTCCAGTTGGAGCACCCGGCCACGCGCACGGTCTCCTGGGCGGCCGGGTTGAAGTAGCGCAGCTCCCGCACGCGGCTCACCTCGCGCTTGCGCCCGCCGGCGATGTAGAGGGTGAGAGACTGGAAGCGGGGCTTGGTGTGGGCGGTCTGGCGGAGGGGTTGGGCGTAGGTGGCACGGTGGTACTCTAGAGCCTCGTCCACTAGGGCGGCGGCGGTGGCACTGGACTGGACCAGCGGGTGGCACTGTGCCACGTGGTGCAGGGCGGCCACATCCATAAGGCCGTAACGAACGTGCTGTATCAGGTCCTCGGTGTACTGGTACCGACAGTCATGCTCTAACCAGCACACCACCAGCTAAAGAGGAGAGGGGGAAGAGGAAGACAGAGGGAAGCGATTCATAATTATTAGTATTCTAAATGCCTACAGAGCAGTGTTGCAAGATCAAGACGAGTGTGTTACTGTATACACAAACACACTTATACAAAACGCATACCTATACAAAACGCGCGTACACACACACACACCTATACAAATGCACACACATCATGAATATCCACCGGTACATTCCTTTGTTGAGGACCGGGAGAGGAGAGAAGCAGAGGGGGGATTTAATTGAACTTGAGAGCAATCGGAGGCTGTTTAGCTACGGCGGTGGCGTGTGAATGTGGGCGAGATGGCTGAAGATCACTGATACCATTATCAGGGAAACAAAGTGGCTTTCAACACAATCAGTACAGAGACAGGGAACTTATTACAGCACAGCAAGATTACTGAGCTGGAGCGGTTCACTGTCAGCACCTCCTCCTGACTCGCAGGCACACTGGATACACACTGAAATCCTATTCAAACATTGCACTGGCTCGTAGATGCGTTCAAACCATATTCTGTACAAACAGCACACCAGAACACCATTTACATAGACGCAGACATATTCCCACATGCACTATATATATTGTCCTACTACTGTCAATGCCACTCCTTTTTCTCTTCCTTCTTAAATACATCCTAAAATGATGCCAACACAACAGTATTTACACCCCCCCCCCCTTTCCACTCTCTGCTTTGTCCTATTCTCAGTCTTGCTATCTACACCCCTCTCCTCCTTTCTCTCTCTTTCCCGCTTTCTCCCCCCTCCTCCTCCTCCCACCTCTGAAGTGGCAGAGGGGTGTGTGTGTGCGCTCCGGTAGGCTGACTGTGAAGGTCACGCTGGATCAGAGAACTTCCTCGGGGCAGAGAATAAATCAACTTCCCCTCCCTCCCCTCTTCCCCAAAGAGGGAGACAGATAGAGAGAGAGGGAGAGAGCAACCAGAGAAAAGACAAAAGGCAAAAAAGGGGGAAAAAAAAAAACAAAGACCCAAGAAAATGTGATTTCCAGAGCGTGAGACTCAGAGAGAAGTTGGTGTGACGATGATTGACGGGCAAACTATATCGGCTGTGTATTGGTGCCCTCGCGTTTTTTCGGGCGGATGCCCAAATTAACCTTCCTCGGCAGAGTGAAGGAGGCCCAAAGCAGCCTAATCGGGGTCTGATTATGGCAGCATCGCCCGGCTAAAGGGTCAGGGTAATTGTGCCATCAGAGGCCTGATTGTTTTCAATCAGACGGGCGGCCGGAGTGACAGCTGGGTGATTGGGGCGCTGATGAAGCCGCGGTGGGCCTAATCAGAGAGGGGGGAGAGAGAGAAGAGGTGGAGAGGGGGGCCTGATTGGTGCAAATGAACAGTCAAAACGCATAGCGCCCCCCCCCCCCCCCCCCCCCCCCCCCCCCCCTCCATATATACACACACACACGCCTTCCTTTCCTATTCACTCCTATACATAAATATAAAGAGTGTATTTTGGTGAAGGCTATGAATGCTGCCCAGTTGACGTTTTATGACACACTGTGTGATGTAGTATATCAAAGTCTGCGTGGGTTTATGGTGTGCATATATAGTGTGTGTGTGTGTGTGTGTGCATGTGTCTGTATATGTGCATGCATTTGCGAACATGTGTGTTCCTTCCATTGTGTGCGCGCGTGTGTGACTGTGAGGAGCCAGTGCAGTGTACCTGCCAGATCTCCTCCTCGTTGAGGGAGGTGAGGCGGTCGCTCTTCAGCACCTCCCTGAGGAGGCGGTAGGGGAGCAGCAGCACCTCCTCCTGGCGGCTCTGCTGCAGCTCACACAGGTGTTCTACCAGGAAGCTGACCACAGCCTCCTCCAGAGCAGGGAGGTGGAACAGATCGGCCACACGGTACAGGTCCAGGTAGTTAACACTGTTCAGCTCCTGTTGTGGACACATTGGCAGGCACAGACTCACAAGGTAAATACATTTACATTTGAGTCATTTCGTAGCAGAGTTTCTAAAACGCCAAGATATATACCACCTCAGTGGAGTTGAGCAGAGACGACTGCGGGCGGACTGAACCTCCGACTACATCGAGTCACTGTCAGTCGACACTTTTCTTAAACATATGTTTGTCCTGTGTAAAAGCGGGCCTTTTCTTTGCTGAAATCCATACTTTTCAATAAAACTTTTTTTCTAATACAACCACCGACTGTTTCCTCGTATCAACTGACAGTCGTCGCAGCCCAACTCCGAGATCTCCAAGTCGTGGAGTTGAGAAACCCAGCTAGTCATTTTAGCAGACGCTCTTATCCAGAGCGACTTACAATTTTGTAAGGATAGCTAGGTGAGACAACAACATATCACAGCCGTGGGACCGTGATCTTCCCACAATAAAGTAGCAGGAAAAGACAAGTGCAGGTTTTTTGTTCATTTATTTACAATTTTTTTTGGGGGGGGGCGGGGGGGGCGTGGGATATATTTAAGATACTCTTTGAGGAGGAAGGGTTTGAAAAGATTTCAGAAGATGAGCAGGGACTCCGCTGTCCTGACATTAGGTGAAAGTATGTTCCACCGTTGGGGTGCCAGGACAGAGAAGAGCTTTGAGCAGGAGCTGACATCCAGTAGTGGTGGGAGGGCCAAGAGACCAGAGGTTGGGGTGTAGGGTTTAAGTTAATACATACAGTAACACACACAGACATACAGTTGAGTATCCCTCACACGCACGCACGCACACACACACACACACACACACACACACACACACACACACACACACACACACACACTCTGGGTCACACACTTTCCTTGGGGTGTTTTTGAACTGCAGTTTATATACCACTGAATCTATTGGAGATGAGACCACATTGCTATTCAAGCAGAACACAGAGTAAGAGAGTAAGAGAGAGAACAGGAGAGGAGGCAAGAGAACAGAACATGGAGATCGAGAGTGGAATAAGACTGCCATCTGCTGGCAGTAAGCAGGACCACGTGCAATATACTGCACGGCTCTGAGTAATCGCCTCAAACAAACACTCGCACACAAAAAAAATTACCTGTTCAATACCCAATTTCATACAGACAAAATACATATAGAAAGCTAGTGAATCTATATTTTATGTTAACCTGGGTCTTTTCTCTGCATCTTCAGCTGCTATCTAATTGTATAATACAGTGTTTACAGTGAGCAGGGAGTATGTCTATAGGGACAGTGCAGTGAAATCAATGGTGTGCAACACAGTGTCCATTTCTCTCTCTACCAGCAGACGGTGTATGAGAGCACTGTTTACCATAAGGTGATGTAACAGTTTGCCCACTGCCATGCTAATGTATCTTACTGGTAGTGACAGGGGGGGGGGGGGGGGGGGGGTGGTTAATGTGTGGTCTTGTGTTGTTAGGAAGTACCTTGGACATGTGGAGAGTAGACCCTCCATATACACAAGAAATTCCAGTGTAGGTGTGGGTGTGTGATACGTATGTGCTTATTTGACTGTACTACTGTATATGACTATGTGCGAGTATGTAATATATGTGAGTGTGTGTGTGTGTGTGTCCATGTCTGTCTTGACTCCTCACCTGGACGAGGTAGTGTGAGCAAAGACTGAGCAGCTCCAGCAGCTGAAGGTGACTTCCTGCCGACAGAACATCCTGAATCACCCCTGGCTCCAGCATTATCTGAGGAGAGGACCTGAGTGAGACCACGTCCTGTCCACCTCACACACTGCTCACCTCCCCAGACAGACAGGTTCCCATCCCAAATTACACCATATTCCCTGTATAGTGCCCATAGGGTTCTGGTCAAAAGTAGTGCACTATGTATGGAATAGGGTGCCATTTGGGACGCAACCAAATGACAGAAGCCCTCAGGGACCAGTGGTCACTTTATATAATGCTGCTGATTCATGTGTGTGGGTGTGTGACTGTGGTCTCGGGCCAGGCGTGTTTTTTTTGTGTGCAATAGCATTTCACACTAATGTGATTTCACTCATGTGCTACTGAAAGCATTTGAGAGGCATTCTTTGCGCTGTGTGCTCTTCAAAAGACTACATGTGTGTGTCCCACTTTATATTCCATGTCTATAAAACATGAATTTAAAATGGGTCATTACATTGCAGTTAGAGTGGTATTATACATTGTTACACACACACACACAGTTATTCTTCTTACAGTTGTGATACATACCACATTTCCATGTAATTGCCATGCAAAATACATGATTTTAGCAACATCAAATAAAAAAGTAAGACTAATATTTATAATATGCGTTCGTGCGTCCTCTCAGTGTAGACTATATAGCAACAGCATGTCTGCTAACCCCATGGTCCCTGACATGTGGCCCGTGGATTTCAGCAACTAGCTCTGTGGTTGTTTACTGAAATAAGCATATTGCTCACGTCTCATCATCTCAGCAGACGGAAACGGACCGGCAGCCGGCTGCTGACCTACATCAACACAACTCCCCCCTGCTCATTTCCACTGTGGAAATGCAATTAGGAATAATTACGAGCTAGCCAGCCTTTCACTGCTGGGCCACAGGGCATAGATCTCCTGACTCCTCACCGCAGAGAGAGAGAGAGGGAGAGAAAGATGGGGGGGAAGAGAGATAGGCAAGAGAGAGGGAGAAAGAGTGGGGGGGGGGTCACTGGCATACTGTAGGATCAGGCTAGGTTAGATATCACATCCATGTATAGGCTATAGCAGGTGGACTCAACCACTATTTAAGAAGGTCCAGTCACACAAATGTACCAGATGGCAACGGTCCGGGAGGATATTGTCATTTATCAGCATAAGTAACAAACCCCCACATTGCGACTCACATGACCCCAAAATGCTCAAACTGTTCACATCCATTTCCTTGGCGGAGAGAAAACTTCAGCATTTTAAAGAAAATTTCCTGAAATTCTACACATTTTGTCATGTTTTATGCGCGTTCATATGATACCTGAGTGACTCAACAAAATCAAATGGGGGCACCCTAGGGGTCAATTATCAGGACCGCGATCCTCCAGTATGGCTGGGCTATAGCTTTAATCAGCTAACGAAAAGCTGGAAACTGTCACTCTTAGTTAGTGTAAGCCTGGATAGTTGTGAGATATGTTTGTGTGTACAGTTATGTTTGTGTGTACAGTGTGTACAGTGCCTGTGTGTGACTTGAGGACATGTGTGGGGTGGCTAGCTGTAGATGAAGGTGCTACTGTAGACTCACCTGTCCTGTGTAGGCGAAGTCTAGTGCATGTTTCAGTCCCACACTGGTCACTCCCTGAAGAGTCACCTCATCTGCCTCACTCTCCACCATGCACAGACTGAACATGGCCTGAGAACACACACAGACAGACAGAGACAGACAGAGAGAGAGAGAGAGAGAGAGAGACACACACACCTCTGAGACATAGGCACAGCAAACCTGAGCTATAAATAGGCTACAGCACAACTGAATTACAAAAACAGCCTAAATAGATGCGGGAAGTAGGGGTGCTGAACCACCCCCATCTGTTCCGCAAAAAAAAATACTTTATTGCCAATTGTCTTAGAGAGAACAGAAGTTATTTTGCTTGATCAGCACACACAAACGAACAGAGAGACAGATGTAACAGTATAACTTTAGACCGTCCCCTCGCCCATACCCGGGCGCGAACCAGGGACCCTCTGCGCACATCAACAACAGTCACCCTCGAAGCATCATTCGTTACCCATCGCTCCACAAAAGCCGCGGCCCTTGCAGAGCAAGGGGAACTACTACTTCAAGGTCTCAGAGCAAGTGGCGTCACCGATTGAAACGCTATTTAGCGCGCACCACCGCTAACTAAGCTAGCCGTTTCACATCCATTACACTCACCCCCCTTTTGACCTCCTCCTTTTCCGCAGCAACCAGTGATCCGGGTCAACAGCATCAATGTAACAGTATAACTTTAGACCGTCCCCTCGCCCATACCCGGGCGCGAACCAGGGACCCTCTGCACACATCAACAACAGTCACCCACGAAGCATCGTTACCCATCGCTCCACAAAAGCCGCAGCCCTTGCAGAGCAAGGGGAACTACTACTTCAAGGTCTCAGAGCAAGTGGCGTCACCGATTGAAACGCTATTTACTAAGCTAGCCGTTTTACATCCGTTACACAGACAGGAGACAACCCCCCCCAAGGGGTTGAAAGCACAAGGACTACCATGTGATTTCACACAGCAACTGCCCTCCAGTTGAAAGCTCTCTCTTGGCCTATCCATAGAGCTCATTGGACATAGAGAACATAGAGAACATGTGTTTCTTTGACACCCATTTTACAAGCTATATTTATCACTATCCGACACACAGACTGGTTACTTCCTGGTCCTGATCTTTTTCTGGGAAACACTGCATTAACACACACACACACACACACACACACACACACACACACACACACACACACACACACACACACACACACACACACACACACACACACACAAAGTGAAATCGAAGCCCCAGAGAGAGCAGTCGCCTGGCCCTGAGCCTGCTGTGCTGTGCCTGATGCCGGGTGCTCCCCAATCAAAGCAATTGATTGGTGTCACAGTATGAGATGTTGGCAGAGCCATTGATCAGGGATGGAGGAACAGGGGAAGCGGCAGGGTGATGGATTAGTCATGTCTTTAATTCACAACTAAAATAATCAAGGACTCCTAAATCACACTAGCCTGGGTACCAATTTGTTTGCGCCTTCATGCCACACCTTGTCATGCGAAGGAGTTGACATGATGGGACCAGGCTACAGTCATCACCACTACAACTTCAGAGCAGAGGATACTCCTGCCCCTTTTTTTTGATTAGGACTGGTATTTTTTGGGTGTAAGCACTAGTGTTGTTCTAGGTAAATTGTGTTTCCATAGCTAACGCAGTCTCTACTCTATAGGGGATTGGGACAACCACTTGTCATGTACAAAAGCCTCTGGGCCAGACGGATTACCAGGACGTGTCGTCAAAGCATGCGCGGAACAACTGTCAAGTGTCTTCACTGACATTTTCAACCTCTCCCTGACCGAGTCTGTAATATCTACATGTTTCAAGCAGACCACCATAGTCCCTGTGCCCAAGGAAGCGAAGGTAACCTGCCTAAATGATTACCGCCCCGTGGCACTCACGTCGGTAGCTATGAAGTGCTTGAAAGGCTGGTCATGGCTCACATCAACAGCATCCTCCTGGACACCCTAGGCCCACTCCAATTCGCAGCCCCAACAGATGAAGCAATCTCAATCGCACTCCACACTGCCCTTTCTAACCTGGACAAAAGGAACACCTATGTGAGAATGCTGTTCATTGACTACAGCTCAGCGTTCAACAGAATAGTGCCCACGAAGCTCATCACTAGGCTAAGGACTCTGGGACTAAACACCTCCCTCAAACTGGATCCTGGACTTCCTGACGGACCGCCCCCAGGTGGTAAGAGTAGGCAACAACACATCTGCCAAGCTGATCCTTAACACTGGGGCCCCTCAGTAGACCCTCCTGTATTCCCTGTTCACCCACGACTGAGTGGCAAACACGACTCCAACACCATCATTAAGTTTGCTGATAACCGACAACGATGAGACGGCCCATAGGGAGGAGGTCAGAGAACTGGCAGTGTGGTGCCAGGACAACAACCTCTCCCTCAATGTGAGCAAAAGAAAGGAGCTGATCATGGACTACAGGAAAAGGTGGGCCGAACAGGCCCCCATTAACATCGACAGGGCTGTAGTGGAGCGGGTCGAGAGTTTCAAGTTCCTTGGTGTCCATCACCAACAAACTGTCATGGTCCAAACATACCAAGACAGTCGTGAAGAGGGCACGACAAAACCTTTTCCCCCTCGGGGGACAGAAAAGACTTGGCATGGGTTTCCAGATCCTCAAATGTTTCTACAGCTGCACCATCGAGAGCATCCTGAACGTTTGTATCACCGCCTGGTACGGCAACTGCTCGGCATCTGACTAAGGCGCTACAGAGAGTGGTGTGAATGGCCCAGTACATCACTGGGGCCAAGCTTCCTCACATCCAGGACCTATATAATAGGCGTTGTCAGATGAAAGCCCATAAAATTGTCAGAGACTTCAGTATATAAACTGTTTTCTCTGCTACCGCACGGCAAGCGGTACCGGAGTGCCAAGTCTAGGCCCAAAAGTTTCCTCAACAGCTTCTACCCCCAAGCCGTAAGACTGCTGAACAATTAATAAAATCGCCGCCAGACAATTTACATTGACCCCCTCCCCCTTTTTGTACACTGCTATCTATGCATAGTCACTTCACCCCCATCTACATGTACAAATTACCTCAACTAACCTGTACCCCCAAACACTGACTCTGTACTGGTGCCCCCTGTATATAGCCTCGTTATTGTTATTATGTTACTTTTTATTTTAGTCTACTTGGTAAATATTTTCTTAACCAACAGTGCAGTTCAAGAAGAGTTAAGGGCTTGTAAGTAAGCATTTCAAGGTACATTCTACACTTGTTGTATTCGGCACGTGACAAAGTTTGATTTGAGTTAATTTCATTTTGTGAAAATCTATGCGTTTTCTTATGATTTGGTTGAGTATAATTGTGTTGTTGTCCCGGGGCTCTGTAGGGTCCATTTGTGAACAGAGCCCCAAGACCAGCTTGCTTAGGGGGCTCTTCTCCAGGTGTATTTCTCTGTAGGTGTTGGCTTTGTTATGGAAGTTTGGGGAATTGCTTCCTTTCAGGTGGTTGTAGAATTGAACAGCTCTTTTCTGGATTTTGATAATTAGTGGGTATCGGCCTAATTCTGATCTGCATGCATTATTTGGTGTTTTACGTTATACAGAGGATATTTTTGCAGAATTCTGCATGCAGAGTGTCAATGTGGTGTTCGTCCCATTTTGTGAATTCTTGGTTGGTGAGCGGACCCCAGACCTCATAACCATACAGAGCAATGGGTTCTATAACTGATTCAAGTATCTTTAGCCTAATTGGCATGTCAAATTGTATGTTCCATTTGATGGCATAGAAGGCCGTTCTTGCCTTGTCTCTCAGATCATTCACAGCTTTGTGGAAGTTACCTGTGGCTCTGATGTTTAGGCCGAGGTATGTTTTGTTTTTTGTGTGCTCTAGGGCAACGGTGTCTAGATGGAATTTGTATTTGTGATTCTGGGAACTGGACCTTTTTTGGAACACCATTATTATTTTTGTCTTACTGATATTTACTGTCATTGCCCAGGTCTGACAGAATCTGTGCAGAAGATCTAGGTGCTGCTGTAGGCCCTCCTTGGTTGGAGACAGAAGCACCAGATCATTAGCAAACAGTAGACATTTGACTTCAGATTCTAGTAGGGTGAGGTCAGATGGTGCAGACTGTTCTAGTGCCCTCGCCAATTCGTTGGTATATATGTTGAAGAGGGTGGGGCTTAAGCTGCATCCCTATCTCATCCCCCAGCCCTGTGGAAAGAAATGTGTGTGGTTTTTGCCAATTTTAACCTCACACTTGTTGTTTGTGTACATGGATTTTATAATGTCGTATGTTTTTCCCCCAACACCACTTTCCATCAATTTGTACAGCAGGCCCTCGAGCCAAATTGAGTTGAAAGCCTTTTTGAAATCAACAAAGCATGAGAAGACTTTGCCTTTGTTTTGCTTTGTTAGTTTGTCAATTAGGTTGAACAGGGTGACTACGTGGTCTGTTGTACGGTAATTTGGTAAAAAGCCAATTTGACATTTGATCATTACATTGTTTTTGCTGAGGAAATGTACGAGTCTGCTGTTAATGATAATGCAATGGATTTTCCCAAGGTAGCTGTTGACGCATATCCCACAGAAGTTATTGGGGTCAAATTTGTCTCCACTTGTGTGGATTGGGATGATTAGTCTTTGGTTCCAAAATATGCCAGAGCTGAGGCTGATATTAGAGAGTTTAAGTATAGCCAATTGGAATTTGTGGTCTCTATGTTTTATCATTTCATTCAGGATACCATCCACCCCACAGGCCTTTTTGGGTTGGAGGGTATTTTGTCCTGTAGTTCATAACATGTAATTGGAGAATCCAGTTGGTTCTGGTAGTCTTTAATAGTTGATTCTGAGATTTGTATTTGTTCATGTATATGTGTTTGATGTTTGCTCTTTGTTATAGAGCCAAAAAGATTGGAGAAGTGGTTTATCCATACATCTCCGTTTTAGACAGATAACTCTTTGTTTAGAGTTTTCCCCAGTGGTGGTTAGATTATATGGATTCTTCAATTACATTGAGCTGATTTCTGACGTGCTGTTCCTTCTTTTTCCGTAGTATATTTCTGTAAAGTTTTAGTGATTCACCATAGTGAAGGCTCAGGTTTTCTGGGTCTCTGTTTTTGGTTGGATAGGTTTCTCAATTTCTTTCTTAGGATTTTGCATTCTTCATCAAACCATTTGTCATTGTTGTTCATTTTCTCAGGATGTCTGCTTGACATTTTTAGATTTGATAGGGAAGCTGAGAGGTCAAACATACTGTTTAGATTTTCTACTGCCAAGTCTACACCTTCACTATTACAGTAAAACATTTTGTCCAGGAAATTGTCTAGAAGGGATTGAATTTGTTGTTGCCTAACTTTCCTTCCATCTATAGCATTTCTTAATATTATTCAGTTCCTTTGGCTTTGATGCCTCATGATTGAGCAAAGCTCTGTTCAAGTAGATGATTTTGCTGTGACCTGAGAGCGTTCAGTCAGAGACTCTGGGCTGAGGTCAGTGATAAAGTAGTCTACAGTACTACTGCCAAGAGATGAGCTATATGTGTACCTACCATAGGAGTCCCTTCGAAGCCTACCTTTGACTATGTATATACCCAGAGTCTGACAGAGCTGCAGGAGTTGTGACCCGTTTTTGTTGTTGTCGTTGTGTCTAGGGGGGCATATGAGGGAGGTGTTTGTCCCCGTGTGTTGAGGGTGTCAGGCTCTTGTCCAGTTCTGGTATTTAGGTCGCCACAGACTAGTACCTGGGCCTGCAAATGGTTTATCTCCCCCTCTAGGATGGAGAAGCTGTTGTCGTTAAAGTATGGGGATTCTATTGGGGGGATATAGGTAGCACACAAGGAGATTTTTCTCTGTTGAGAAAATTTCCTTTTAGCCAGATGTAAAATACCATGTTTCTTTTAGGATGACAATGTCTGTATTTCCATTTTCTTTGATGAAGTCTGGGTTCCTGCTCTTTAGGCCAAAAGCAGATGACCTCAGACCTTGTATATTCCAGGATGAGATAGTAAAAGCTTTGTGTTCAACAGTGTCTAGTGTTGTTTTCGTGTGGTTTAGGCTCGGACCATTACAGTAGGTGTGAGCAGAGCATGCTGAGCATCTGATATATATATCTCTTAGGATGGGGCTTGGGCGGGTGTTTTAGTGGGGGTTGGGCCTGTTGCTCTGCTCAAGGCCTGGGCATATGTGCGGCTTTATTACAGAAGACTAAAAACAGTTGCATGCATTCGTGAATTGCAAAGCATTCATTGTCTAGGCTAATTATCCAAAGCTCCCTTTGTTATTAATTTGAAAACTAAAATGCTCGATTGCATTTCAAAGCATGAATGTCTCCTATGCTGTGTGATGCCATGAACGAATGACTGATTGATTAATACAGTAGCCTATATATTGAAATATAAGAGTAATAAGTAAGTTACGGTATTTCGTCTAAACAGGACATGCTCTTAGGCCTACAGCTCGATGGTGGTTATACAAGGCTACTATACAAAGCCTACTATTGTTAATGACATTACATATTATTATACCCTGGTGGGTTTTTTTCTAGGCTAAGATATTTCAACAAGTCCAGGCGATAACAGAGCTACAGTGATAACTCGAGCTTGGTTCCCAAGTTTCTAAACCCTACCAAACCATCTTCGGTATAGTGTTGCCTAAATATTTGAATTGAGGAAATGTGATAATCATTCAAATATTTTAGCGATCCCCAGTAGACGTCCTAAATGACCCCCAGCCTTCAGATGTGAGCTAAACAGTGCACTTGCACTTGAGATGAGCTTTAAGGCTTATGGATGCGAAAGTGAACTTTCATCATTTCCAAACGTTTAAGTCAGTTGTATGCTGATTTGCGATCTATTAACAGCATTATCATTAGGATATTAAATAGGCGCTACAGGCGCTATATCTTTTTTTATTGATGCAGTATTCAATTCATACGCACAAAAAATATATTAACTAAAGCATTCACTGAGAAAGTTGATACATGTGGGCCCTTCATATATAGGCTATGCAGAGCAACTTTGTTCAATTGATCAAATCAGTTATTGTAGACCAAAGAAAATGACAGATGTGGTGTTTTGTGCTTGTGTATATAATTACATTACCCGACCACCCCCAGTAAAACTAATCCCATATGAATAGGGTTTAAGGCAAGGGCTGTTTCCTCGTCTCTGACGCTGATGCCTCTGCCATTGTCCTCAATTCAAATATGCTGGTTCATTTTGCTATTATGCACATAGCAACATAGGGATCGGCGCCAATTCTACGGCGCACTGAAGACTATGTTTCATAACCACGGACAACGACCATATCCACCGCGGCAGAAAGCTCATGTTATAAAAAATAATATTATTTCGGTTTATTAGTGTTACACCATTATTTATAATATAACCATACATGTTTATGAAGTGATGGACTGTGCCTTCCCTGTGGCCTCCGCAATGGAGTAGTCCACTGAGACATGCACGAATCAGACAGATGTCTTGACTAAAGAAATCTCGGTCGACCAAACAGCCTATCGACCAAACAACTAAATGGGGCCGGCCCTACGATTTTCACATGGGGATTATTATTTTTATTTTTTTATTTTTTTACATGTGAAACGGCAAATGTGATTTTCAACATGAATCCATTCAACACAGTTCCCTCGTAACGAGGTTTTCACAGTAGGCTATAGGCCCAAAAGCTTATCACTGCATATTGGCTTTGCTTGAATTGCCCTGCCAATGCATTGTTGTTTTTCTCAGATCATTTAAAAAATATACAGTACCAGTCAAAAAGTTTGAACTTTTACATTGTAGAACAATAGCGAAGACATCAAAACTATGAAATAACACGTATGGAATCATGTAGTAACCAAAAAAGTGTTAAAACAAATCAAAATATATTTTATATTCTTCAAAAAAGCCACTGGTCTAATGTCCATTGCTCGTGTTTCTTGGCCCAAGCAAGTCTATTCTTCTTATTGGTGCCCCTTTAGTAATGGTTTCTTTGCAGCATTTTGACTATTAAGGCCTGATTCACGCAGTCTCCTCTGAACAGTTGATGTTGAGATGTGTCTGTTACATGAACTGAGTGAATAATTTATTTGGGCTGCAATCTGAGGTGCAGGTAACTCTAATTAATTTATCCTCTGCAGCAGAGGTAACTCTGGGTCTTCCTCTCCTGTGGCAGTCCTCATGAGAGACTGTTTCATCATAGCGCTTCATGGTTTTTGCAACTGCACTTGAAGAAACGTTAATAGTTTTTGGAATTTTCCAGATTGACTGACCTTCATGTCTTTAAGTAATGGACGGCCATTTGTCTTTGCTTATTTGAGCTATTCTTTTACCATTTAGGGCTATCTACAACACAACTGATTGTCTCAAATGCATTAAGAAGGAAAAAAACGTCTCCTTTGCCACTCGGGCTGATAAAGTCCTAGACCACGGTTACTCTACTCACAAGCAAGCATACAAGGCCCTCCCTCATCCCCCGTTTGGCAATCAGATCATGACTCTATACTCCTGCCTACAAGCAGAAGCTCAAACAGGAAGTACCCGTGACGTGCTCCGTAGATAAATGGTCCTCTGAATCAGAGGTTATGCTACAGGACTGTTTTGCTAGCGCTGACTGTACCCGGACTCCGCAGATAGCGTCGACAACTAACCACCTCCGCCACCGGCTTCATTAGGAAATGCATCACCAATGTTGTCCCCGCAGTGAAGGTTCGCTGCTTCCCCAATCAAAAGCCCTAGATTAACACCAAGGTTGCAGCGAACCCAGAGACTATGGCTGAGGACAAGAAATCCTGCTATGACCTCCACAGAACCATCAAACCAGCAACAGGACAAAATAAAAACAAGGTGGAATCCTATTAGACAGGTTCCAACACCCACCGCATGTGGCAGGGGCTACAGTCGTGGCCAAAAGTTTTGAGAATGACACAAATATTAATTTCCACAAAGTTTGCGGCTTCAGTGTCTTTAGATATTTTTTGTCAGATGTTACTATGGAATGCTGAAGTATAATTACAAGCATTTTATAAGTGTCAAAGGCTTTTATTGACAATTACATGAAGTTGATGCAAAGAGTCAATATTTGCAGTGTTGACCCTTCTTTTTCAAGACCTCTGCAATCTGCCCCGGCATGCTGTCAATTAACTTCTGGGCCACATCCTGACTGATGGCAGCCCATTCTTGCACAATCAATGCTTGGAGTTGGTCAGAATTTGTGGGTTTTTGTTTGTCCACCCGCCTCTTGATCACAAGTTCTCAATGGCATTAAGGTCTGGAGAGTTTCCTGGCCATGGACCCATAATATCGATGTTTTGTTCCCCGAGCCACTTAGTTATCGCTTTTGCCTTATGGCAAGGTGCTCCATCATGCTGGAAAAGGCATTATTTGTCACCAAACTGTTCCTGGATGGTTGGGAGAAGTTGCTCTTTCTCCCTTTGCTGAGAAGCAACCCCACACATGAATGGTCTCAGGATGCTTTACTGTTGGCATGACACAGGACTGAGGCTAGCGCTCACCTCATCTTCTTCGGACAAGCTTTTTTCCGGATGCCCCAAACAATCGGAAAGGGGATTCATCAGAGAAAATTACTTATTACCCCAGTCCTCAGCAGTCCAATCCCTGTACCTTTTGCAGAATATCAGTCTATCCCCGATGTTTTTCCTAGAGAGAAGTGGCTTCTTTGCTGCCCTTCTTGACACCAGGCCATCCTCCAAAAGTCTTTGCCTCACTGTGCGTGCAGATGCACTCACACCAGCCTGCTGCCATTCCTGAGCAAGCTCTGTACTGGTGGTGCCATGATCCTGCAGCTGAATCAACTTTAGGAGACGGTCCTGGCGCTTAGTGGACTTTCTTGGGTGCCCTGAAGCCTTCTTCACAACAATTGAACCGCTCTCCTTGAAGTTCTTGATGATCCGATAAATGGTTGATTTAGGTGCAATCTCACTGGCAGCAATATCCTTGCCTGTGAAGCCCTTTTTGTGCAAAGCAATGATGACGGCACGTGTTTCCTTGCAGGTAACCATGTTTGACAGAGGAAAAACAATGATTCCATGCACCACCCTCCATTTGAAGCTTCCAGTCTGTTATTCGAACTCAATCAGCATGACAGGGTGATCTCCAGGTTTGTCCTCGTTAACACTCACACCTGTGTTAACGAGAGAATCACTGGCATGATGTCAGCTGGTCCTTTTGTGGCAGGGTTGAAATGCAGTGGAAATGTTTTTTTGGGATACAGTTCATTTGCATGGCATAGAGGGACTTTGCAATTAATTGCAATTCATCTGATCACTCTTCATAACATTTTGGAGTATATGCAAATTGCCATCATCCAAACTGAGGCAGCAGACTTTGTGAAAATTTATATTTGTGTATATTTATATTTGTCATTCTCAAAACTTTTGGCCACGACTGTACAGTCCATTACGGATTACGGATCTGCCCAACGATGCCTCTTTACCAGACGAACACAATGCATATTATACATACTTCGACCAAAACACCAAGCCGTGCATGAGGGCCCCCGCCCACCCAGAGGACTAGGTGATCTCGATCACCAAGATCGCAGGCCGGACAGTATTGCAGGACGTGTTCTCAGAGCATGCACAGAACAGCTGGCAGGCATATTTACGGTCATGTTCAACCTCTCCTTGTCCCAGTCTGTAACCCCCACATCAAGCTGACCGCCAATATTCCTGTTCTTAAGAACTCTAAGGCTACCTTCCACAAAGACGACCACCCTGTATCACAATCACCACCTGCAATAACATCTGCTAAAGACTTGTATGTGACCAATACAATTTGATTTCAAATCAAATCAAATTTTATTTGTCACATACACATGGTTAGCAGATGTTAATGCGAGTGTAGCGAAATGCTTGTGCTTCTAGTTCCGACAATGCAGTAATAACCAACAAGTAATCTAGCTAACAATTCCAAAATTACTACCTTATAGACACAAGTGTAAGGGGATAAAGAATATGTACATAAAGATATATGAATGAGTGATGGTACAGAGCGGCATAGGCAAGATACAGTAGATGGTATTGAGTACAGTATATAGATATGAGATGAGTATGTAAACAAAGTGGCATAGTTAAAGTGGCTAGTGATACATGTATTACATAAAGATGCAGTAGATGATATAGAGTACAGTATATACGTATACATATGAGATGAATAATGTAGGGTATGTAAACATTATATTAGGTAGCATTGTTTAAAGTGGCTAGTGATATATTTTACATCATTTCCCATCAAATCCCATTATTAAAGTGGCTGGAGTAGAGTCAGTGTGTTGGCTGCAGCCACTCAATGTTAGTGGTGGCTGTTTAACAGTCTGATGGCCTTGAGATAGAAGCTGTTTTTCAGTCTCTCGGTCCCAGCTTTGATGCACCTGTACTGACCTCGCCTTCTGGATGATAGCGGGGTGAACAGGCAGTGGCTCGGGTGGTTGTTGTCCTTGATGATCTTTATGGCCTTCCTGTGACATCGGGTGGTGTAGGTGTCCTGGAGGGCAGGTAGTTTGCCCCCGGTGATGCGTTGTGCAGACCTCACTACCCTCTGGAGAGCCTTACGGTTGTGGGCGGAGCAGTTGCCGTACCAGGCGGTGATACAGCCCGACAGGATGCTCTCGATTGTGCATCTGTAGAAGTTTGTGAGTGCTTTTGGTGACAAGCCAAATTTCTTCAGCCTCCTGAGGTTGAAGAGGCGCTGCTGCGCCTTCTTCACAATGCTGTCTGTGTGGGTGGACCAATTCAGTTTGTCTGTGATGTGTACGCCGAGGAACTTAAAAATTACTACCCTCTCCACTACTGTTCCATTGATGTGGATAGGGGGGTGTTCCCTCTGCTGTTTCCTGAAGTCCAAGTACTTTTAAAGGCTGGTTATGGCACGCATCAACTCCATCATCCCAGACACCCCTGACCCACTCCAATTTGCATACCGCCACAACAGATCCAAAGACGCAATCTCAACTACACTCCACACTGCCCTCACCCACCTAGATAAGAGGAATACGTGAGAATGCTGTTCATTGACTACAGCGTTCAACACCATAGTCCACTTCAAGCTCATCACCAAGCATGGGACCCTAGGACTGAACACCTCCCTCTGCAACTGGATCCTGGACTTTCTGACGGGCCGACCCCAGGTGGTGAAGGTAGGCAACATCACCTCCGCCACGCTGACCCACAACAGTTGTGGGTGAACACGGAGTAAAGGAGGGGGTGTGTGCTTACTCCCCTCCTGTACACCATGTTCACCCACAACTGCGTGGTCATGCACAACTCCAACACCATCATCAAGTTGGTTGACGACATGACGGGGTTAGGCCTGATCACCGGCGAAAATGGGAAGGCCAACAGGGAGGAGGTCAGTGAGCTGGCAGTGTGGTGCCAGAACAACCTCTCCCTCAATGACGGTAAGACCAAGGAGTTGATCGTGGACTACAGAAAACAGGGGGCGAGTACGCTCCTATCCACATCAACAGGGCACTAGTGGAGCAGGTCGAGAGCTTCAAGTTCCTCTGTGTCCAAAAGGACTTAAAATGGTCCACACACACAGTCAAGAAGATGGAACGACTGTGCCACCTCCCCCTCCGGAGGTTGAAAAGGTTTGGCGTGGGCCCTCAAATCCTTAAAGAGTTATACAGCTGCGAAACTGAGAGCATCTTGACTGGCTGCATCACTGCTTGTTATGGCAATTGCACCACCCTCGATCGCATGGTGCTATATAGGGTGGTGCAGAACAGTACATCACTCAGGGGCCGAGCTCCCTGAGATTCAGGACCTCTATATCAGGCGGTGTGTGAAAGGGAGGCCCGGAAAACTGATAGAGACTCCAGATACCCAAGCCATAGACTGTTCACTCTGCTTCCGCACGGCAATCGGTACCGGAGCAACAAGTCTGACCTCAACAGGCTCCTGACCAGCTTCTATCTCCAAGCCATAAGACTGCTAAATAGCTAACAAAATGGCTACACGGACTTTCTGCATTGACCCTTATATTTTATTTTTTATTTTTGCATAGACTCTATGCACACACACACACACACACGCTTCATTTGCTCACACACACACGTGCACATTACACACACAAACAATCATCAAATACGCCGCTGCTACTCTGTTTATCATATATCCTGATGCCTAGTCACCTGACACACTATACATATCTAGCCCTACAACTCCAGTATCCAGTACATTGTATGGTATTGGCACTGACCCTGGAACTGAGCCTGTATATAGCTTACTCACTTTCTCCTGTTCTTATCATTTATATTTCTCGTGTGTTTTTGTTCTAATTTATAGTACTAGTGATATTGATTATTTATTTGTTGGGAAAGAGCTTGCAAGACAGGCATCTCACTGTACTTGTGCACGTGACAATACAACTTGAAACTACACTCTTAGAAAACAGGGTTCCAAAAAGGGTTATTCGGCTGTCCCCATAGGAGAACCCTTTTTGGTTCCAGGTAGAACACTTTTTGGTTCCATGTAGAACCCTCTGTGGAAAGGTTCTACCTAGAAGCTAAAGAGTTCTTCAAAGGGTTCCCCTATGGGGACAGACAAATAACAATTTTTTCTAAGAGTGTAGTGTCCTCCCCAGTCCCAAACTCACCCGGAAGTAATCGCTGCACGCCGCCAGCACTGCTTTATGGGCGTGGAACTTCTGGTCGCCGGCGACCAGGGTGACATCACAGAGTAGGCCATCCTTCCTCTGCTGGTTGAGGGCGGAGAGGACGGAGTCCTGGTGAGACTTGGACTGGCATAGCCTCTGGTCTGTTACCAGCTCCTGCCCACTGGGAGGGAGGGACAGAGGGAAGAAAGGAGCGGGAGAGAGAGTGAGGGAAAGGGAGAGATATCAGTCAAGGCTGTGGGAATATCTCTGTCTCTCGTCTCTCTGCTCATCTCATTTTAGTCATTTAGCAGATGCTCTAATTCAGAGTGATTTACAGGAGCAATTAGGGTTAAGTGCCTTGCTCAAGGGAACATGGACATATTTTTCACCTATTCAAGTGAGGGATTCAAACCAGCGACCTTTCGTTACTGGCCCAACACTCTTAATCGCTAGGCTACCTGCCGCATCTCCTTGTTTGTGTTTCTTGTTCTCCTAGCTGTCCATTTCATATGTCTGTTTATTAGTCAACTAGCTGTCAGTCCTTTTTTCTGCCTGTCTGCAGTTTGGTCTGTCACTACAAATAACTAAATACTACTGAAGGTATGCGAACACAAGTCTGGTGTGTGTGTGTGTGTGTTATCAGGGTTCGTGGTGAAGCACTGGAGCCCCCTGCTGGCCACCTCTAAGGCCCAGCAGCTGTAGTTCAAGATTGTCAACGGGCTGCTCCTCCCTAACTCTCTGTCCAGGCTGGACAAGGCCCCGAGGAACAGCCTGCCCTTCTACCTACAGTGTGTGTGGCCTGACAGAGTAATAGCCCAGGAATGAGGAACAGGTCGCCACAGGCTGAGAGGCAGAGTCACGATTCTAATCTGACAGAGAAGTGTGTGTGTGGAGGGGGGGGGGGGGGGGTTGACTGCTCTTACCACACCTGCCAACATGCTGCCCCACTGAAGCTTAGACCAGCCATGCCAAACTAAGGTTGGTCAGTGGTTACTTAACTGTAGTATATGGGGTGAGCTAACACTGCAGATGGCATTGCAAACTCTCGAAGGGCAAAATGAGTCTCACACCCGATTACAAAATGCTGGAAACAGTTGTAGAGCTGTGTGTGTGTGTGTGTGTGTGTGTGTGTGTGTGTGTGTGTGTGTTTCACTTGTGGTCATGTGTGTGTACAGATTCACCAGCTTACAGATTTACCTGACACAAGGTTCAGATGGCATGCTCCCGGAAAAGGAGAGAAGAGGTGGAACAGTATTCTGTGATTCCTGAGGGCTGCAGTTACTTCCTGCATTAGCCTGGAAAGAGAAACAGAGAAGGCACATTTCAATCAACTAACTGCTAACCCCTAATACAAAGCAGACTGAAAGTCCACCTGAAACTGAGAGGCACTTCAGCATAATGAATAGAATGACGAAGACGCTTCGTGAATTAGCCATCGGCCAAGAAAGACCACAACCTGGGCTTCCAACTGACACTCTGTGGCTAAGAATAGAATATGTTTCTAAACACTTCTACGTTAATGTGGATGCTACCACGATTACGGATAGTCCTGAATGAATCGTGAATAAGGATGAGTGAGAAAGTTAGACGCACAAATATCAATGGTGAGAGGTTAGAGTTCCATTGGATAATTTTTGTATTTGTATTTATTATGGATCCCCAGCTACTCTTCCTGGGGTCCAGCAAAATTAAGGCAGTTTATACAATTTTAAAACATTACAATACATTCACAGATTTCACAACACACTGTGTGCCCTCAGGCCCCTACTCCATCCACTACCACATATCTACAGTACTAAATCCATGTGTATGTATAGTGCGTATGTTATCGTGTGTGTGTGTGTGTGTGTGTGCCAATATTTGTGTTGTTTCACAGTCCCCGCTGTTTCATAAGGAGTTTTTTAAATCTGTTTTTTACAAAATTTTACTGCTTGCATCAGTTACTTGATATGGAATAGAGTTCCATATAGTTCTGCGTGACTCCCATAGTCTGTCCTGGACTTGGGGACTGTGAAGAGACCTCTTGTGGCATGTCTTGTAGGGTATGCATGGGTGTCCGAGCTGTGTGCCAGTATAATATTTGTGCTGTCCAACTTTCTCATTATTTCACTTCAATTCAATTCATTCAGCATTACCTGTAACAATGGTAGCGTCCACATTCATGTAGAAGGGTTTACAAACATATTCTATTCTTATTTACAATGAAAGTGACTCCAAAAATCACACAATATATAATTTACCATTCATTTCCATTGGGTACAAAATTATCTGAAACACAACCAAAACAAACAGAAAATGCATCCAACAAATGTGTGGTCACAAGCTTGATGTAGTCAATGCGTGCTAAGAATATGGGACCAAATACTTCACTTTTTACTACTTTAATACACATAAGTGAATTTGTCCCAATACTTTTGGTCCCCTAAAGTGGGGGGACTATAATTTCTAGACGGTTCACACGAAATGGATGAAAATACCCTCAAATTAAAGTTGACAGTCTGCACTTTAACTTAGTCATTGTTTGATTTCAAGTATAGAGCCAAAAGATTTTAAAAATGCTTTACTGTCCCAATAAAGCCACTGCAGGGCCTGGCAGGGCTATTTTAGATTCAAAATATATAAAACAATGTTTTTAGTAGCCTATTCGCCAAATGCGATGTGATGCACTTGATTCAGTTTCCCTGCATCCCGGGGAGGTGAAGTGTTCCCATTTCCCATTTCATCTCCCCAGAGAGCTAAATCAGGTGCACCTGTAGGCATATCGCTGGCCAATCAGATAGCTTAGATCGCCGTGTCTACAGCAGCTACCACAAGCCCACAGCAAATTTGATTGGAAATATAACTTTTCCCTGTGGTTCTCTGCCCATGCACCATAGTTAGGCCATTGATCATTTCATTGATGTCACACAATACATTGTAGGCGCACTTGATCTCCTGCGCCCAGCAGAGAATTGCACTGGTCTTGCATTTTTGACTAAGAAAGTGATCTTAACTAAGAAAAGGTTGTTGGCCACTGTTGTAGTCTATACAGTATGACCTATTATACGTATTAATTAGCGGTTCATTTGATGTTGTTTAATATGCAGCATGTAACCTAATGCAAACCTGATCTACTTTGATTGGCCTCCGTGACAGTGATTAAATGGTTACGTTTGTGGTCGCCGAGCCAGTGATCTGATAGGTTGCCAAGTCATATCAGGGCATTATGTTCTAGTCTCAGTCTCATTAATTAAACTAGGCCTATGGTTTATTATGTGTCTAGTTGCATGTTTAGATTAGTTTAGTAAGACTCCCATGAGCTACTGCACATGCAGCAGCTACTCTTCCTGGGGACCACATAAAACATACAAATACATGACAAACTACAGAGCAGTAATGGACAAGAACAAAAGAGATAAACATTTAAATTTAAAAAAAGAGAGTTGCAAGAAAGTCACCAAGAGACAACAAAAATAAAATGTACACTACTCATATACACTGAGTGTGCAAAACATTATGAACACCTGCTCTTACCATGACTTAGACTGACCAGGTGAATCCAGGTGAAAGCTATGATCCCTTATTAATGTCCCTTGTTAAATACACTTCAATCAGTGTATATGAAGGGGAGAAGACAGGGTAAAGAAGGATTTTTAAGTCTTGAGACAATTGAGACATGGATTGTGTATGTGTGCCATTCAGAGGGTGAATGGGTAAGACAAAAGATTTAACTGCCTTTAAACAGGGTATGGTAGAAGATGCCAGGCACACCGGTTTGATTGTGTCAAGAACTTCATCGCTGCTAGGTTTTTCATGCTCAACAGTTTCCTGTGTGTATCAAGAATGGTTCACAACCCAAAGGACGTCCAGCCAACTTGGCACAACTGTAGGAAGCATTGGAGTCAACATGGGCCAGTATCCCATTCTGTGTGGAATGGTTTTGACACCTTGTTGAGTACATGCTCCGAAGAATGTAGGCTGTTCTGAGGGAAAAACTAAAAATTAGGAAGGTGTCTTAATATTTTGTACACTCAGTGTATACACATATTCTTATATGCAGTACAGTTAAATTAGATATTTAGAAAAAGGCACTGTGATGCATGTTTTTATCAGTTTTTTTAAGCTAAACTTGCTTTTTGCCCAAGTAACCTCTTGTGGCAGAGCATTCCACGATGATATGGCTCAATACATAACTAAGCGATGCATTAAATATATATATATATATATATATATATACTGCTCAAAAAAATAAAAGGGAACACTTCAACAACACGATGTAACTCCAAGTCAATCACACTTCTGTGAAATCAAACTGTCCACTTAGGAAGCAACATTGATTGACAATACATTTCACATGCTGTTGTGCAAATGGAATAGACAACAGGTGGAAATTATAGGCAATTAGCAAGACACCCTCAATAAAGGAGTGGTTCTGCAGGTGGTGACCACAGACCACTTCTCAGTTCCTATGCTTCCTGGCTGATGTTTTGGTCACTTTTGAATGCTGGCGGTGCTTTCACTCTAGTGGTAGCATGAGACGGAGTCTACAACCCACACAAGTGGCTCAGGTAGTGCAGCTCATCCAGGATGGCACATCAATGCGAGCTGGTGCAAGAAGGTTTGCTGTGTCTGTCAGCGTAGTGTCCAGAGCATGGAGGCTCTACCAGGAGACAGCCCAGTACATCAGGAGACGTGGAGGAGGCCGTAGGAGGGCAACAACCCAGCAGCAGGACCGCTACCTCCACCTTTGTGCAAGGAGGAGCAGGGCCACAAATGTGCATGTGTCTGCTCAAACGGTCAGAAACAGACTCCATGAGGGTGGTAATGAGGGCCCGACGTCCACAGGTGGGGGTTGTGCTTACAGCCCAACACCATGCAGGACATTTGGCATTTGCCAGAGAACACCGAGATTTGCAAATTCGCCACTAGCACCCTGTGCTCTTCACAGATTAAAGCAGGTTCACACTGAGCACATGTGACAGACGTGACAGTCTGAGTCTGGAGACGCCGTGGAGAACGTTCTGCTGCCTGCAACATCCTCCAGCATGACCGGTTTGGCGGTGGGTCAGTCATGGTGTGGGGTGGCATTTTTCTTTGGGGGGCCGCACAGCCCTCCATGTGCTCGCCAGAGGTAGCCTGACTGCCATTAGGTACCGAGATGAGATCCTCAGACCCCTTGTGAGACTATATGCTGGTGCGGTTGGCCCTGGGTTCCTCCTAATGCAAGACAATGCTAGACCTCATGTGGCTGGAGTGTGTCAGCAGTTCCTGCAAGAGGAAGGCATTGATGCTATGGACTGGCCCGCCCGTTCCCCAGACCTGAATCCAATTGAGCACATCTGGGACATCATGTCTCGCTCCATCCACCAACGCCACGTTGCACCATAGACTGTCCAGGAGTTGTCCTCATCAGGAGCATGCCCAGGCATTGTAGGGAGGCCACACACACTACTAAGCCTAATTTTGACTTGTTTTAAGGACATTACATCAAAGTTGGATCAGCCTGTAGTGTGGTTTTCCACTTTAATTTTGAGTGTGACTCCAAATCCAGACCTCCATGGGTTGATAAATTTGATTTCCATTGATCATTTTTGTGTGATTTTGTTGTCAGCACATTCAACTATGTAAAGAAAAAAAAAGTATAGGGCTCTAGAGTGGTGTGGCGTAGCGATCTGAGGCCCTGCATCTCAGTGCTAGAGGCGTCACTACATAACCTGGTTCAATTCCAAGCTGTATCACCACCGTCCGTGATTGGGAGTACCATAGGGGGGCACAGAATTAGCCCAGCGTCGTCTGGACTAGGGTTTGGCCGGAGTAGGCAGTCTTTGTAAATAAGAATTTGTTCTTAACTGACTTGCCTAGTTAAATAAGGCCAGACAAAATTGATTCACTGTTTAACGGAATTCCCCCCCAGAAATGTGAGGCAATTTTTTTAATTTTAAATAATACATTAAGTGGATAAGGAATAACAGTACTTTACCACATTGTCCTAGGCTATATGGATATGAACAATAGGAGAAATATTCGATTTCAGACTGATTTTCATTTTATTATTATTAATACACAAATTAACATTCATAAACATTCACATAGAAATGTCATTCTATTATACATCCTATCATATTAAAACATTTAGAAAATACAAGTAATGTATGAATGTATCAGTTCATTAATCTACTTAATTGTATAGCCTAACAAATTCAAGAATGATTGACAAATAATTGTAATCAAATTAAAATGTTGACGCATAATAAAGAGTTCATTACCTGAATGCATCTCTATAGCCTAGGAGTTAACAAAATGTTCATACAAATGTGATTAATGATTAGGCCACTCAGACTAGGCCTTGTAGAAAGAGGGTCAATCAAGTTAGGTCTGCCAAATGATTGTAGCACTGCAAAAAAAAAAATACATAAATCCAGCCTTAGAGTATAACCTATCATCATCAACAAAAAAATGCTTAAGGTTACCGATCTGGGGATTGGTACTAAAAAATGTCTGCAGCATTTAAGGTCCCCAAGAACATAGTGGCCTCCATCATTCTTAAATGGAAAAAGTTTGGAACCACCAAGAATCTTCCTAGAGCTGGCCACATTACCAAACTGAGCAATTGGGGGAGAAAGAAGGGCCTTGGTCAGGGAGGTGACTAAGAACCCGATGGTCACTGACAGAGCTCCAGAGTTCCTCTGTGGAGATGGGAGAACAACTATCTCTGCAGCACTCCACCAATCAGAACTTTATGGTAGAGTGGCCAGACGGAAGCCACTCCTCAGGGAAAAAAAGCACATGACAGCCCGCTTGGAGATCGCCAAAATGCACCTAAAGGACTCAGAACATGAGAAACAAGATTATTTGGTCTGATGAAACCAAGATTGAGCTCTTTGGCCTGAATGCCAAGCGTCACATCTGGAGGAAACCTGGCACCATCCCTACGGTGAAGCATGGTGGTGGCAGATTCATGCTGTGGGAATGTTTTTCAGCGACAGGGACGGGACGGGGGGTCTAGTCAGGATCGAGGAAAAGATGAACAGAGCAAAGTAGAGAGAGATCTATGATGAAGTCCTGAGTTCTCTGAAGCAGGATCTCAGACTGGGGGTGAAGGTTCACCTTCCAACAGGACAATGACCCTAAGCACACAGCCAAGACAACGCAGGAGTGGCTTCGGTACAAGTCTCTGAATGTCATTGAGTGGCTCAGCCAGAGCCTGGACTTGAACACCTCTGGAGAGACCGGAAAATAGCTGTGCACCAATGCTCCCCATCCAACCTGACAGAGCTTGAGAGGATCTGATGAGAAGAATGAGAGAAACTCCCCAAATACAGGTGTGCCAAGCTTGTAGCGTCATACCCAAGAAGACTTGAGGCTGTAATCACTGGCAAAGGTGCTTCAACAAAGTACTGAGTAAAGGATCTGAATACTTATGTAAATGTGATATTTCAGTTTTTTTTATTAAATAAATTAGCAAACATTTGTTTTGCTTTGTCATTATGGGGTATTGTGTGAAGATTGATAAGGAAAAAATAGTGTTTTAGTACATTTCAGAATACGGCTGTAACGTAACAAATGCTTTCCGAATGTAACGTAAATATGTTTGAAGTGTACGTAAATAGATTATAGGCATTTTAGAACTCACAAATGTTTCTTAAAAAGACTAGAATAGAAGTAGTCAATTTCTCTACAACCATGAAAGACTATCATGCATGTTGATGTTAGTTCTGTGTGTGCAGTTGATGTTAGTTCTGTGTGTGCAGTTGATGTTAGTTCTGTGTGTGCAGTTAAGGGCATGGTGTGCTGATTTGTTTTGAGACAGCTGCATCTTTGCTAGGTCTTCCTTTGCTGCACCTGACCATATAACCGGATAGTAATTGTGGTAAATTGCAAGGATTATCCACACGCATTTCAATGTTCATTGCCTTTTCTTGCAAACTACAAAATAAAGGGGTACAGCCGTGTACAAATGGTAGAAAACGGGAGAGCGATATACCCAACACAACATGAGGTTAATGCTGTGCCAACTCTGGGTGATGACATCACAGCCAGGTAAACACCAATGTCCATAATAGCCATGCTCCCATGAATAGTAATACTACTATACTTCAGTTAAGTACACCACCTATTCAGTGGGAATTATTTATATAGTGTCCACACCATAACACTACTCTCCCCTTAATGTATTTTTTACTCGCAGGGGGATTGAAATGAAGCATACAAGTCAACAACAACAGTGTTTCCTTTTCTTTTCCTCACAATACTTTAGAACTGGTGCTAGTGTGACTGCAACTGTAAACAAAGACAAGACCTTTTTCTTTCAACTATGTCTGCTTTTCAAAAACACCATGAGTCGCCGAGTCTCAACTACAGCGTCGGTCTGTCAGGAGCCGTGTGACTACGCCGGGATCTGCGCCGTACTCCTGGTGTCCCACGAGACACAGGTGAGGCGTGTCCCAGTGGAGCTGGCTCTGAGGGCACAGGAGTGGGTCGGGTGTTTGAAAGAGAGTCCATCACCCTCTCCTGGAGCCGCTGAATGCCCCTGTTCCTCAGAAACAGTTCCCTGTGGTGTTTGAACTTGTGCACTATCACACACTTTGGAGCAAAGCTCTGTAGCATTGGTGAAGATATCCGCTTGATCATATCACAGATCCAACACTATTAGAATAGACTCTAGTTGGTTGAGTGATTAACCTGGGTCATGTTACAGGTATTAGTCACAGTTCCTCTTGAGCGCTTGGTGCACTTGGTGGCCTATAGCAGCACCCTGAAAGAAGAGGCTTCAGATGAGGCAGGTGAACCTGCAACCACAGCACTTCTACTTAAATTTTGTCATGAGATCCTCTCTGAGCTTTACAGGAATATGGCTCGGAATATATACAGCAACACCTCCCCCGTAGAGATTTTATAGATGCTATATCCTTGTATTCCTACTGCTGTATCATCGAAGGTGCTGTAAAAGTGAGTTCCGGAAATGTCTCATACTAATTATCGATATTATCTAAGATTAGCAAATGACTAATTTCATTAACTTTGTTTGAGGCTACATACATAATCAGTGCACGCAACAGAACAGTGTACTGTCTACAATCGGTTTGTAGTTTTTATGAAATAGTTCTCTTTTAAATCATAGCTAAAGTTATTGCTATGAATTCTGAGACGCGGTTAGCCTTTAAGGCTGGGACTGCATGTTTGTGTTCCGGATTCCTGTTAAGTACCAGGTAGTTGCTAGCCATCATGAAAATGAAGCAGGCTAACACTAGCAGTGCTAGCCCACTGGTGTTTTTATCCACGGCTGGGCACAAATGCTTTAGTGTGAGATGATTTCCACACAATCACAAGATGGAGATGAGGTGTAACTGAAAACTGGACAGGGATTTGTCAGCACTAAATCAAATCAAATTGTATTTGTCACATGCGCTGAATACAACAGTGAACAGTGAAATTGCTTACTTACAAGCCCTTAACCAACAATGCAGTTTTAAGAAAAAACCAACACAAAAAAAGTAAGAGATAAGAATAACAAATAATTAAAGAGCAGCAGTAAATAACACTAGCGGGGCTATATACAGGGGGTACCGGTACAAAGTCAATGTAATTGAGGTAATATGTACATGTAGGTAGAGTTATTCAAGTGACTATGCATAGATAATAACAGAGAGTAGCACCAGCGTAGAAGGGGGGGGGGGGAAATGCAAATAGTAGCCATTTGATTAGCTGTTCAGGAATCTTATTGCTTGCGGGTAAAAGCTGTTTAGAAGCCTCTTGGACCTAGACTTGGCACTACGATACCTCTTGCCGTGTGGTAGCAGAAAGAACAGTCTATAACTAGGGTGGCTCGAGACTGACAATTTTTTGGGCCTTTCTCTGACACCGCCTGGTATAGAGGTCCTGGATGACAGGAAGCTTGGCTCCAGTTATGTACTGGGCCATACACATTACCCTCTGTGGTGCTTTGCAGTCTGAGGCCGAGCAGTTTCCATACCAGTCGGTGATGCAACCAGATGCTCTTTTGAGGATCTGAGGACCCATGCCAAATCTTTTCAGTCTCCTGAGGGGGAAAAGGTTTTGTCATGCCCTCTTCACAACTGTCATGGTGTGCTTGGACCATGTTAGTTTGTTGGTTATGTGGACACCAAGGAACTTGAAGCTCTCAACCTGCTCCACTGCAGCCTCGTCGATGAGAATGGGGGCGTGCTCGGTCCTCTTTTTCCTGTAGTCCATAATCATCTCCTTTGTCTTGATCACGTTGAGGGAGAGGTTGTTGTCCTGGCACCCCACTGCCAGTTCTCTGACCTCCTCCCTATAGGCCGTCTCATCGTTGTCGGTAATCAGGCCTACCACTGTTGTGTCATCAGCAAAATTAATGGTGATGGTAAATGCACCACCATCAAGCAGCTTAAGGAAGAGATCCTCCGACTGCTCGCTGGGCTGCAAGAAAAGGATAACCTGCTTTCTAAGTACACAACCTTGAGAGCCCAGACAAACCGAATCTCAGTTATAAATGCTTGCGGGTAAAAGCAAGCAAGCATGAGTCGGGTGGAGTTGATCTGCCCCAATCCAACGGACAGATGTTAAGCTCAACTCTGCAGCTCATGTGAGACTGGACACTCAAGGCATAGGAGATAGGTAAAGACAGTCTGGCCACCCTTCATCTATCCGAGAAGATCCAATCTAGCTATCAAAGTTTTGGCCCACTTGAGACGGACCTACCACCCCTGGGAGTCAGCACGGATCCTGGGAGTATACCACCAGCCCGTGGCCACCTAGTGGCACCCTTCCCCCATGGCCACCACAGTTCAGGAGGTTGCTGACTCAATACAGAAGGGTCTTGGGCCATCTTCAACCTTCCTGGTGTTTCCGACGCCATCGGAATTTCGTGATTACGGTCTCGTCGCTGCAACTCCCCAATGGGCTCGGGACAGGCGAAAGTCAAGTGATGCGTCCTCCGAAATATGACCTGCAAAACTGAGCTTCTTAACACCTGCTCGCTAATCCCAGAAGCCAGCTGCAACAATGTGTCGGAGGAAACACTGTTCAACTGACGACGAGGTCAGCCTGCAAAAGCCCGGCTTGCCACAAGGAGTTGCTAGAGCACGATGAGCCAAGTAAAGCTCCCCCTGTCAAACCCTCGGACGACGCTGGGCCAATTGTGCGCCACCCTATGGGACTCCCGGTCGGTAATGGCACAGCCTGGGATTGAACCCGGACTATAGTAATGCCGATGCAGTGCCTTAGACAGCTGCGCCACTCGGGAGGCACATGCCCCCTCCCATGCTATCGGAAGGAGTCGGGAACATTTCAGCCGACTCGTTGCTCTAAACAAATACCTGAAGAAACTTTTAAAGGTTTGGGGACAAAGATCGTACTTTTTGGAGAAATGTCCTCTGGTCTGACGAAACAAAAATAGAACTGTTTGGCCATAATGACCATCGTTATGTTCTGAGAAAAAAGGCGGAGGCTTGCAAGCCGAATAACACCATCCTAACCGTGAAGCACGGGGTTGGCAGCATCATGTTGTGGGGGTGCTTTGCTACAGGAGGGTTTGGTGCACTTCACAAAATAAATGGCATCATGAGAAGGAAAATTATGCGGATATATTGAAGCAACATCTCAATACAGAAGTTAAAGCTTGGTTGCAAATGGGTCTTCCAAATGGACAATGACCCCAAGCATACTTCCAAAGTTGTGGCAAAATGGCTTAAGGACAACAAAGTCAAGTTATTGGAGTGGCCATCACAAAGCGCATACCTCAATCCTATAGAAAATATGTGGGCAGAACTGAGAAAGTGTGTGCGAGCAAGGAGGCCTACAAACCTGACTCAGTTACAGCAGCTCTGTCAGGAGGAATGGGCCAAAATTCACCCAACTTATTGTGGGAAGCTTGTGGAAGGCTACCTGAAACGTTTGAGTCAAACTATTTGAAGGCAATTCTACCAAATACTAATTGAGTGTATGTAAACTTCTGACCCACTGGGAATGTGATGAAAGAAATAAAAGCTGAAATAAATAATTCAATCTGCTATTATTCTGACATTTCACTTTCTTAAAATAAAGTGGTGATCCTAACTGACCTAAGACAGGGAAGTTTTACTAGGATTAAATGTCAGGAATTGTGAAAAACTGAGTTTAAATGTATTTGGCTAAGCTGTATGTAAACTTCTAACTTCAACTGTATGTTACCCCTTGGCAGCGTTATCAGAAAGCATGGCATTGATTTTCACTGCTACCTAGACGATACACAGCTTTACATTTCTGTATCACCAGAGCCATTTCTGACCCATCATGATTTTATTACAAGCAGGCTTGAGTACGTTAATGCTTTCCTGTCTGGTCTAACCAAGAAAGCCATTGGTTAACTGCAAAACATACAGAATGCTACACACATTACACTGGTTTCAAAGTCTCTGCACTGGCTGCCTGTGCATTTTAGAATACATTTTAAGATTATTCTATTGGTTTTTAAATCATCCCACAATTGTGCACCCCAATACATATCAGTCATGCTTTTGAGTTATGTACCCAGTAGGTAGCTCAGGTCCTCTGGCACTGGCATTTTAGCTATCCCAAAGCCTAGGACCAAGAGGCATGGAAAGGTAGCCCTTAGTTACTATGCCCCCAGCCTCTGGATTAGCCTGCCAGAGAATCTGATGGGGGCTGAAACTGTGGACACATTTAAAAGAGACACCTTTTTAGCTTTGCTTTTACTTAGGGTACTTTTTAATTTATTTTTATTATTCAGTTTGCTCATTTTTCTTGTTATTCTTTTGTTTTTTAATCCTCTTGTGTTGTTTGTGTAGTAATAAATATATATAAAACCCTTTCCTGGGTAGCTTATATAAAACTGATATCATTATAATACGCTGTATTTCTAATCATTGTATTTCTCATAACAAATTCTTTTTCTGATTTTATTGCAGATAATGTTCAGCAGATGCCTTATCTGGTTGAGTTCAGCTGCAGCAGGGTGACACTTCTGCATAGATGTCTTGCTGGACTGTTGGTCTCTTCTGACTAGGGTGTTTTCCTGTTAGCATGGGTGGGTAGTGAGGTAAGGGATGCTGTCCACTCTGGAAGGGGCCCAATGGTGTAGGGTGGAGTGGTGCTGGTCTCTCTGGGTGGCTGATGGTCATGATCTTGGAGCATATATGGCAGAGTTCCTCTTATTTTGGTTTTTGCTTTGTCCCAGAGCAGTTTCTTTCAGTTTCCTAGCAAAGATGTTGACACCTGTTTTTTTCAAGTGTACTGGGTCGTACATCAGCTGGGGGTGAATATCAAAGGGATTGTTCTTTAGGGAAACATTGTCCAAGAGAGCTCAGCTTTGTTGCTCGGAATAATGTGGAAGGGCACATCTCCATGTGGCAACAGGGTGGACATAGTAATTTTGGCTGCCACATGCTGCATTGCAGGAGGTACATGTCCTTGCATTGCCATCAAATCATTGATAAATCATGTTAAAATGCAAGAGTCATGGATTTACAAAGGCCTACAATACTATTTGGCCTGTAATGTGAAATCACGTCAGATGGCTTGTTGTGTGCGATCGATTACATTAAGGTAGGATACGCTATGCATTTGTGATAATTTAATGATTATCTGAGTGCCTCAATTTTGGCCCACCTACATTTTTTTGCTGGCCCTGCCACCAATAGATTTCTGTCTACACCACTGGTTCACGGAGTGACCTTCAGATGCATGACCATAGGAATCAAGAGAACGAGAGAGAGTGACGGGATACCACATTACACATCTGTCCTGTCCAATACCTGCCTTTTATGCTGCTCCAGTGAAAATGCCACTTCTCGTTTTTCAAGCTTTGGACAAGTAGCCTAGGTTGGATATATGCTAACCTACTTTGCTGTACCATATTTTATTGCCAAACATAATGTCCATACATGACTCGCGAATTGAACGATGTTTGATGGTTAACACGATATGGCCATGTTTATACATGGATAACGTAGCCTACAATTGACATCGCATGAAAAAGTACGCGCTGGTAGATTAAATAGAAGCAGGCCGGCGGTGGTGAGTATTTAATCAGTGCCGCTTGAGCCCGTTTCAGCCGAGGAGTCCGCAGGCCTTGGTCATCCCCTCTTAAATATCAGAGCTGTCAAACGTTTCCTAGCAACAAGGCAGCGGATCGTTCGGCCGAGAGAGAAAAAAACACGGGGTATTTGGGATAAACCCCGGTCTCACCAAAGTGTCCTGACCGCATAAACCTAGTCTCCGAATTGAACCCAAAACATATTTCCCGGTATAAATATGCACTTCTCAAATTTAATAACCACCCAAACCACGTATGCAGTAAGATTCTCCTGATGATGCACACCCAACGAGCTTACGCACCTCATACGACTGTTCTCTGGCCCTGTCCCCTCAGCGGTTCCGTTTTGTTGACAATCTGTTTTCTCCCATTTGATATCCGTTCGTGTTGCATTTGTGGTGAGCAGTTGAAACGAGTGCTGGTAAACAAGTTGGTCTGCGGTTTTACAGTCAGTTGTCTTGGACACTTGAGATGGTTACATTGTATTAGCTAAATTGTCACATTCAAACCCCTCCTCTTGATGTGGTCACATGCATTCGGTCATGTGGTATACAGCGCCATCAAGTGGTGAAATTGCTGTATGAGTACGTCTAGTAGGTTATGGGGCTTAGCCGTTATATTTTATAGGCTAGTGATAGTCTATGGGCCCAATCGAGAAATGGTCCCAGTTTGTGCTCTTGATTTGAATCGATTTTTTAATTTGATTTTACCATTTAAAATACATGAAAATGTTAAACCAGGCATTTCAAATGTGCCGAATACAACAGGTGTAGTAGAGCTTACCGTGGAATGCCCATTACAAGCCCTTAACCAACAATGCAGTTCAAGAAATAGAGTTAAGAAAATATTTACTAAATAAACAAAAAAAAATAAAAAAATAAGAAAATGACATAACAGTAAGGAGGCTATGTACAGGGGGTACAGGTACCGAGTCAATGTGCGGGGAACAGGTTAGTCAAGTTGTTTCCATTGTGGTCCTCTAGCCTACTCTGTTGTCATTGTGAAGCTAAACATTCCATACAGAGTTGGCAAGAGAGCAGAAACAGACTGGAAACCAGGCTAAGAAATGGGGCCTATCGAAATTGGTAAGTCTTTATGTCCAATACAACATTCACTGCAGTGTGTTTGAATAGTAAGGCCTATGCTAATTACCAGTTTACAAAATAATGTCAACCCATTTACTTATTTAGCCTAGAACTCTGTGTTTGGAGAATGAGCTGACAGCCCAACCTAGCACTGGCCTCCTGGCGAAACTGAGAAATCGGGGGAGAAGGGCCTTGGTCAGGGAGGTAACCAAGAACCTGATGGTCACTCTGACAGAGTTCCGAAGCTCCTCTGTGGAGTTGGAAGAACCTTCCAGAAGGACAACCATCTCTGCAGCACTCCACCAATCAGGCCATTATGGTAGAGTGGCCAGACGGAAGCCACCCTCAGTAAAAGGCACATGAAAGCCTGCTTGGAGTTTGCCAAAAGGCACCTATTGGACTCTCAGACCATGAGAAACAAGATTCCCTGGTCTGATGAAACCAAGATTGAACTCTTTGGCCTAAATGCCAAGCGTCACGTCCAGAGAAAACCAGGCACCACTCATCACCTGGCCAATACCATTCCTACAGTGAAGCACGGTGGTGGCAGCAGGGAGACTAGTCAGGATCGAGGGAAAGATGAACAGAGCAAAGTACAGAGAGATCATTGATTAAAACCTTTCCAGAGCGCTCAAGACCTCAGAGGGGGGGAAATAACAACCCTAAGCACAAAACCAAGACAATGCAGGATTGGCTTTGGCTTTGGGACAAGCCTCTGAATGTCCTTGAGTGGCCCAGCCAGAGCCTGGACTTGAACCCGATTGGACATCTCTGGAGAGACCTGAAAATAGCTGTGCAGCGACGCTCCCCATTAAACCTGACAGAGCTTGAGAGGATCTGCAGAGAAGAATGGGAGAATCTCCCCAAATACAGGTGTGCCAAGCTTGAAGAGTCATACCGAAGAAGACTCAAGGCTGTAATCCCTGCCAAAGGTGCTTCAACAAAGTAAACTGATATCAGTTTTTTTTATTTTAATACATTTGCAAAAATGTCTAAAAAACTGTTTTTGCTTTGTCATTATGGGGTGTTGTGTGTAGATTGACGAGGAAAAAACAATTTAATCCGTTTTAAAATAAGGCTGTAACTTAACAAAATATGGAAAACGTCAAGTGGTCTGAATACTTTTAGAATGCACTGTAGCTAGGCTAGCTAGCTAGATTATTTATAGTTAAAAAATAATAAGGATCCACAGCAGGGAAAATATGAACTCCCTATGGACAGACCCCAGCCAATGTAAGTTAGTCTTTCAAATAATTTAGCTAGCTAGTTCCTGAACATTAACACCTTATTCTTCATCTGGTGTGGAATTGTTTTACTGACTCTGTCTCTGCATTATCCACAGGGTAACTGTCAATTTGTGAGTCTGGACACAGGAAGTTAAGGAATCTGCATTGTAAGTAGCAATTTGATGTTCATGATTATTTGTCACGACCTGATTAGGTTAGGCTACCTGATTTGGTCGGTGTGCATTGTAGCTTTACCCTAACCTAATTAACATAACCTGCCACTTTCCATTGCATTTGAAATGCATTTAATTACATTTCTTGTACATGCAGTTGAAGTCGGAAGTTTACATACACCTTAGCCAAATACATTTAAACTCAGTTTTTCACAATTCCTGACATTTAATCCTGTTAAAAATTCCCTGTCTTAAGTCAGTTAGGATCACCACTTTATTTTAAGAATGTGAAATGTCAGAATAATAGTAGAGAGGAGGATTTACTTCAGCTTTTATTTATTTCATCACATTCCCAGTGGGTCAGAAGTTTACATACACTCAATTAGTAGTTGGTAGCATTGCCTTTAAATAGTTTAACTTGGGTCAAACATTTCAGGTAGATTTCAGGTAGAAGCTTCCTACAATAAGTTGGGTGAATTTTGGCCCATTCCTCCTGACAGAGCTGGTGTAACTGAGTCAGGTTTGTAAGCCTCCTTGCTCGCACACGCTTTTTCAGTTCTGCCCACATATTTTCTATAGGATTTGAGGTACGCGCTTTGTGATGGCCACTCCAATACCTTGACTTTGTTGTCCTTAAGCCATTTTGCCACAACTTTGGAAGTATGCTTGGGGTCATTGTCCATTTGGAAGACCCATTTGCGACCAAGCTTTAACTTTAACTGACGTCTTGAGATGTTGCTTCAATATATCAGCGTAATTTTTCAATTCCTCATGCAGCCATCTATTTTGTGAAGTGCACCAGTCCCTCCTGCACCAAAGCACCCCCACAACATGATGCTGCCACCCCTGTGCTTCATGGTTGTAATGGTGTTCTTCAACTTGCAAGCATCCCCCTTTTTCCTCCAAACATAACCATGGTCATTATGGCCAAACAGTTCTATTTTTGTTTCGTCAGAACAGAGGACATTTCTCCAAAAAGTACGATCTTTGTCCCCATGTGCAGTTGCAAACCGTAGTCTGGCTTTTTTATGGTTGTTTTGGAGCAGTGGCTTCTTCCTTGCTGAGCAGCCACAACTGTCAGTAAGAGTGTCCATGATTGAGTCTTTCATGTTAGCACATATTGTATACAAAAATACAGTTAAACATCACACAATGTATAAATAAACCTATTACAGTTGTAGCAGGCCAATCCTGCTGGAGATCTGCTGGGTGTGCAGGGTTCTGTTTTAGACCAGCAATAACACACCTGATTCAATTCATCAAACCTAATGAGTTTATCATCAAGTGTGCTATTGCTGGGGTGGAACATAAGTCTGCTCCTTATTGTCCCTAGAATTTCTAAGCAAACAGTTGGAGGCAGAGCTTTCTCCTATAGAGCTACATTTTTATGGAATGGTCTGCCCATCAATGTGAGAGACTCGTTGTCCTGTTAGGGTGCGAAGGTGAAGGGCAAGGCACTGGAGTGACAAACCACCCTTGCTGTCTCTGACTGGCTGGCACCCCTCTCTCCACTGGGATTCTCTGCCTCTGACCCTATTACAGTGCATAGTCACTGGCTTACTAATGCTCTTCCATGCCGTCCCTAGGAGGGGTGCGTCACTTCAGTGGGTTGAGTCACTGATGTGATCTTCCTGTCTGGTATTGCAACCCATCGGGCTCGTGCGGTGGAGGAGATCTTCGTGGGCTATTCTCAGCCTCGTCTCAGGTAGTAAATTGGTGGTCTGTTGATATCGCTCTAGTGGTATGGGGGCTGTGCTTTGGCAAAGTGGGTGGGGTTATATCATGCCTGGTTGGCCCTTTCCGGGGGTATCGTCGGGATAGCGCCACAGTGTCCCCCTCCTCCCACTATGCTGCAATAGTTTATGTGCCGGGGCTAGAGTCAGTCTGTTATATCTGGTGTAATTATCCTGTCTTATCTGGTGTCCTGTGTAAATGTAAGTATGCTCCCTTGAATTCTCTCTCTCTCCCTCTCTCCCTCCACTCCCGGAGGTCCTGAGACCTAGGACCATGCCTCATGAATACCTGGCCTGATGACTCCTGGCTGTCCCCAGTCCACCCATTTGTGCTGCTGCTCCAGTTTCAATTGTCTGCCTGCGGCTATGGAACCCTGACCTGTTCACCAGACGTGCTACCTTGTCCCTGACCTGCTATTTTCGACTCGCTCTCCCTCTCTCTACCGTACCTTCTGTCTCGACCATCTTTAATGCTCGGCTATGAAAAGCCAACTAAGGTTGCATCCTCTACAACTACTGTGATTATTAATTGACCCTGCTGGTCATCTATTAACCTTCTGAACATATTGAAGAATAATCTGGAATTAATGGCTATGTACTCTTTTAAATCTCTACCCGGCACAGCCAGAAGAGGACTGGCCACCCCTCAGAGCCTGGTTCCTCTCTAGGCTTCTTCCTAGGTTCCTGTCTTTCTAGAGAGTTTTTTCTAGCCACCGTGTTTCTACATCTGCATTGCTTGCTGTTTGGGTTTTAGGCTGGGATTCTGTAAAGCACTTTGTGACATCTACTGATGTGAACAAGAATTTGTTCTTAACTGACTTGTCTAGTTAAATTTAAAGAAATGGCTTTATAAATACATTTGACTGATTGATTGCTCACCCAGTAGATCAGGCATCAGTAGAGCCATGTTGGACACTGCTGGTATGGAGTTTTTTTTGTTCACCTAAAACGATGCTTTAGTAATACTAGCCTTGCTTACTACACATCTTTACATACACTACCATTCAAAAGTTTAGGGTCACTTAGAAATGTCTATCACGGATCCCTCCGGAACTGTGTCATTACGCACACCTGGTCCCCATTCCCACTGAATGTATTTGCATAAATGTGCCCTTTGTTTCACCATTGGGTTGTCGATTATTGTTCCAATGCCCGTTGGTTGTGTGAGTACCTGTGCTGTGTTGTTTTGGCTTTCGTGCCAAGTGTATTGCGCAGATGATTACGGGTCTCGTCGCAGTATTGAGGGAGAGAGTCTCCTAATCCCCAAAAATGGGAGAATTATTTCTATTTTTGAGAATGTGGGAACGGTCCGTGGACACTTAAGGGACAGTCATGTCGAGTGTGTTTCATTTGGTGATCTCATGAAGGACAGGAAACACACATAACTATATCTCTTAATGTGTACATTTCCCAGCTATCAGGTGTTTCCTCCAGCTTCTTCACAAGGTCCTTTGCTGTTGTTCTGGGATTGATTTGCACTTTTCGCACCAAAGTACGTTCATCTCTAGGAGACAGAACACATCTCCTTCCTGAGCGTTATGATGGCTGTGTCGTCCCATAGTGTTTAAACTTGCGTACTATTGTTTGTACAGATGAACGTGGTACCTTCAGGCGTTTGGAAATTGCTCCCAAGGATGAACCAGACTTGTGGAGGTCTACAATTTTTTGTCTGAGGTCTTGGCTGATTTCTTTTGATTTTCCCATGATGTCAAGCAAAGAGGCACTGAGTTTGAAGGTAGGCCTTGAAATACATCCACAGGTACACCTCCAATTGACTCAAATGATGTCAGTTAGCCTATCAGAAGCTTATAAAGCCATGACATAATTTTCCGGAATTTTCCAAGATGTTTAAAGGTACAATCAACCTAGTGTATGTACATTTCTGACCCACTGGAATTGTGATACAGTGAATTGTAAGTGAAATAATCTGTCTGTAAACAATTGTTCAAAAAATTACTTGTGTCATGCACAAAGTATACATCCTAACCAACCTGCCAAAACTATAGTTTGTTAACAAGAAATTTGTGGAGTGGTTGAAAAACGAGTTTTAATGACTACAATCTAACTGTATGTAAACTTCCGACTTCAACTGTATCGGCTATGAGTTTCCCGCTCTAGAGTGGTCCACACCCCCTTTCCTTTGTCGTCATATCAGTCATATCAGTTTTGTCCGCTACGGGACTTTTTCTTTGCGTCATGTTAAGTAAACCATGTATGAACTAATTGTGTGTGTTTTAAGTAAATCCGTGATTGATTAAGTTAGTTAGAAAATAAATAAATGAGGCCAATTTGTTTTTTGCTGGTTCATGATTTTATGCAAGGGTTCGTGCAGATATCCAAGGGTTTGCGACGTTCAGTAATGACACTGATGAGGTAATACAATTCATTAATAAGCAACTGTTTTGATAAGATAAGAACATCTGAAGAGTTATATTCTGGGAAATTGTCACTATAAACAAATTTTCCGTGGTGCCCCGACTTCCTAGTTAATAAAAGTTACATGTTTAGTTTAATGGCATAATTAAAATACACATTGATTATTGATTTACAGTGATATACAGTCTTCACATTTAATGATATTCCAGATATGACAAGATCATTGGCCATTTTAATAAATGACTAGACACTTTAATAATGCTACTTTAAAGAACATTTACATATCTCACATTACTCATCTCATATGCATATACTGTATCCTTCACTATCTATTGCATCTTAGCCGCTCTATCACTGCGCATCCATATATTTTATACAATATATATTCTCATCCCATTCCCTAGATTGTGTGTATTAGGTTTTGTTGTGGAATTTGTTAATGTCATATTTTTTGTACATTTTTTTTTGTGAATTTTTACCCCTTTTCTCCCCAATTTCGTGGTATCCAATTGTTGTAGTAGCTACCTACTTGTCTCATCTCTACAACTCCCGTACTGGCTCGGGAGAGACGAAGGTTGAAAGTCATGCGTCCTCCGATACACAACCCAACCAGCCGCACTGCTTCTTAACACAGCGCGCATCCAACCCGGAAGCCAGCCGCACCAATGTGTCGGAGGCTACACCGTGCACCTGGCAACCTTGGTTAGCGCGCATTGCGCCCGGCCCGCCACAGGAGCCGCTGGTGTGCGATGAGACAAGGACATCCCTACCGACCAAGCCCTCCCTAACCCGAACGACGCTAGGCCAATTGTGCGTCGCCCCATGGACCTCCCGTCGCGGCCAGTTACGACAGAGCCTGGGCGCGAACCCAGGGACTCTGATGGCACAGCTGGCGCTGCAGTACAGCGCCCTTAACCACTGCGCCACCCGGGAGGCCTAGATATCAGGTTTTGTTGTGGAATTGTTAGTGTAACGGCTCTCGTTGGATCTCTAATGTCAGGGCGTGACAGTACCCCCCCCCCCCCCCCAAAGGTGCGAACTCTGGCCACAAACCTGAACCTGTAGGGGAGGGTCCGGGTGGGCATCTACTCTCGGTGGGGGCTCCGGTGCGGGACGCAGACCCCGTTCTGGTGCAGTGATCGTCTCCGGGACCTCCGGACTGTAGATCGTCGCTGGAGGCTCTTGACTGGGGACCGTCGCTGGAGGCTCCAGACTGGGGACTGTCGCTGCAGGCTCCGGACTGGGGACCGTCGCTGGAGGCTCCGGACTGGGGACCGTCGCTGGCGGCTTCTTTCCCTGGCTCATCACTGCAGGCTCCGTGCCATGGATCATCACTGCAGGCTCCGTGCCATGGATTATCACTGCAGGCTCCGGGTCATGGATCATCACTGGAGGCTTCGTGCCATGGATCATCACTGGAGGCTTCGTACGTGGAGCCGGAACAGGTCTCACCGGACTGAGAAGACGTACTGGAAGCCTGATACGTGGAGCTGCCACAACGCATCCTGGCTGGATATCCACTTTAGCTCGGTGAGTGTGGAGAGCTGGCAAAGGACGCACTGGGCTATGAAGGCGCACTGGAGGCATAGTGCGTAGAGCCAGCGCAGGATATACTGGGCCGTGGAGGCGCACTGGAGGTAGAGCTGGCACAACCTGTCCTGGCTGAATGCCCACTGTAGCACCGCAACTGCTGGGAGCTGGCACAGAGCGCACCGGGCTGTGAATGCGCACTGGAGACACAGTGCACATCACCGCATAACACGGTGCCTGACCGGTCACACGCTCCCCACGGTAAGCACGGGGAGTTGGCTCAGGTCTAAACCCTGACTCCGCCAATCTCCCGTGTGGCCCCCCCAAAAATATTTTTGTAGCTGCCTCTTGGGCTTCCGTCGATGACTTAATTCCTCGTATCGTCGCCGTTCCTCTCTCGCTGCCTCCATCTGCTTCCTTGAATGGCTATTCTCCCTGGCCCTCATCCAGGGTCCTTCTCCATCCAGGATTTCTTCCCATGTCCACTCCTCCTGGCCACGCTGCTTGGTCCGTTTTTGGTGGGATCTTCTGTAACGGCTCTCGTTGGTGGTAGAATGAGTATACCAAGGCGCAGCGTGGAAAGTGTTCATAATTTTAAAATCCAAAAACACTCAAACAAAATAACAAAAGTGAAAATGAAAGCGCACAGTTCTGTCAGGTGAAAAACATCCCACAAAAACCCAAAAAGAAAATGACAACCTATATATGATCCCCAATCAGAGACAACGATAGGCAGCTGCCTCTGATTGGGAACCATACTCGGCCAAAAACAAAGAAATAGAACACATAGACTTTCCCACCCGAGTCACACTCTGATCTAACCAAACAGAGAATAATAAGGATCTTACCTGTTAGATACTGCTGCACTGTCAGATCTTGAAGCATAAGCATTTCACTCCACTCACAATAACATCTGCTAACTATTTGCATGTGACAAATAAAATGTTATTTGAATTAACAGGTGTACCGTGTTAAAGGTTCATTTTGTGGAATTTCTTTCCTTCTTAATGCGTTTGACTTGTGTTGCGAGAAGGTAGGGGTGGTATACAGAAGATATCCCTATTTGGTAAAATACCAAGAACAGCTCAAATAAGCAAATTAAAATGACAGCCCATCATTACTTTAAGACATGAAGGTCAGTCAATCCGGAAGATTTCAAGAACTTGAAAGTTTCTTCGAGTTTCTTCTTCGTCTTGTGAGGATGACCACAGGAAAAGGAAGACCCCGAGTTACCTCTGGTGCAGAGGATAAGTCCGTTAGAGTTACCAGCCTCAGAATTTGCAGCCCAAATAAATGCTTCACGGAGTTCAAGTAACAGACACATCTCAACATCAACTGTTCGGCGGAGACAGGGGGAATCAGGCCTTCATGGGAGAATTGCTGCAAAGAAGTAACTACTAAAGGACACCAATAATAAGAAGAGACTTGCTTGGGCAAAGAAACACGAATAATGGACATTAAACAGGGGAAGAATATGTCCTTTTGTCTGATGAGTCCATGAGTCCACATGATTTGAAGGGCACACACCTGTCTATGTAAGGTCACTCAGTTGACAGTGCATGTCAGAGCAAAACCCAAACAAAGAGGTCGAAGGAATTGTCCATTTTTTCCCACAAAATGTGGAAAAAGTCAAGGGGTCTGAATACTTTCCGAAGACACTGTATATATTGTTTTGTTTCTCTGTAATACTACTAGTCACCTACCAATTTTATGAAGTTGGCTTTCGCTAACTCAGATAGGTTCCCAAATAAGCATGCCCCATTAAAAAAATGTAGAACTAGGAAAAGGATATAGCCCTTGGTTCACCCCAGACTTGACTGCCCTTGACCAGCACAAAAACATCCTGTGGCATTCTGCATTAGCATCGAATAGCCCCCGCGATATGCAACTTTTCAGGAAAGTCAGGAACCAATATACTCAGTCAGTTAGGAAAGCAAAGGCTACTTTTTTCAAACAGAAATTTGCTTCCTGTAGCACTAATTCCAAAATGTTTTGGGACACTGTAAAGTCCATGGAGAATAAGAGCACCTCCGCCCAGCTGCCCACTGCACTGAGGATAGGAAACACTGTTACCACAGATAAATCTACGATAATTGATCATTTCAATAAGCATTTTTCCACGGCCGGCCATGCTTTCCACCTGGCTACCCTGGCCAACATCTCATCACCCCCCCCCCCCCCCCCCCCCCCCCCAAAAAAAAATCTGGACCCTACAAATCAGCTGGGCTAGACAATCTGGACCGTCTCTTTCTGAAATGATCTGCCAAAATTGTTGCAACCCTAATACTAGCCTGTTGCCCGGGCCTCTAGCAGTCTCTATGGAGGTGCCACAGGCTTCAATTCTCGGGCAGACTCTTTTCTTTGTATATAAATATGATGTTGCTCTTGCTGCTGGTGATTCTCTGATCCACCTCTATGCAGACGACACCATTCTGTATACATCTGGCCCTTCTTTGGACACTGTGTTAACAAACCTCCAAATGAGCTTCAACACCATACAACACTCCTTCCGTGGCCTCCAACTGCTTTTAAATGCTAAAACTAAGTGCATGCTCTTCAACCGATTGCTGCCCACACCCTCCCGCCCGACTAGCATCACTACTCTGGACTGTTCTGACCTAGAATATGTGGACAGCTACAAATACCTAGGTGTCTGGTTAGACTGTTAACTCTCCTTCCAGACTCACATTAAGCATCTCCAATCCAAAGTTAAATCTAGAATCGGTTTCCTATTTTGCAACAAAGTTTCCTTCACTCATGCTGCCAAACATACCCTCGTAAAACTGACTATCCTACCTATCCTTGACTTCGGCAATGTCATTTACAAAATAGCCCCCAACACTCTACTCAGCAAACTGGAAGTAGTCTATCACAGTGACATCTGTTTTATCACCAAAGCCCCATATATTACCCACCACTGCGACCTGTATGCTCTCGTTGGCTGGCCCTCACTACATGTCCGTCACCAAACCCACTGGCTCCAGGTCATCTATGTCTTTGCTAGGTAAAGCCCCGCCTTATCTCAGCTCACTGGTCACCATAGCAACACCCACCCGTAGCACTCACTCCAAAAGGTATAATGCACTGGTCATCCCCAAAGCCAACACTTCCTTTGTCCTCCTTTCCTTCCAGTTCTCTGCTGCCAATGACTGGAATGAATTGCAAAAATCTCTGAAGCTGGAGTCTTATATCTCCCCCTCAAATTTTAAGCATTAGCTGTCTGAGCAGCTTACTGTACCTGTACACAGCTTATCTGTAAATAGCACAACCTCATCCCCATATTATTACTTACCCTCTTGCACCCCAGTATCTCTACTTGCACATCATCATCTGCACATACATCACTCCAGTAGTAATGCTAAATTGTAATTATTTTTGCCTCTAGGGCCTATTTATTGCCTACCTCCCTGCTCTTATACATTTGCACACACTGTAGATCGATTTTTCTATTTTTTTCTTTTTTTGTTATTGACTGTATGTTTGTTGTTTATGTGTTTATGTGTAACTCTGTGTTGTTGTGTGTCAAACTGCTTTGCTTTGTCTTGGCCAGGTCGCAGTTGCAAATGAAAACTTGTTCTCAACCAGCCTACCTGGTTAAATAAAGGTGAAATAAAATTAAATAAAACATTTAAATAAAATCCAACCATATGTAAACAAATCCAAAGTGCAGGTGTTGCCATTAAAGTAACAACAATTAAATATATAAACAAATCAAATGAACAGCACTGATTGTATGTCCGTTCTCTCCTTCATAAAGAAACAAGGTGCTGCTGGCCTAACATCCTGTATGGATGCATCTTTGTTCACTTGAGATATAAATGTAAAAATGTCATCATATTTACTTTGTCTGGTTTAAGTAGTGATCTGCAAGGTGGGACAATGTGCCCGCTGGCACTGAACACTCTCTTTGATGGCACGCTGGTTGCTGGGATGCACAAAAGCTTCCTGGCAACCCTGGCAAGGTGAGACAGCTCTGATGCATGGCCCCTCCACCACACCAGTGGATCCTCTTCTGCTGGAATGGGAGGCAGAGACAGGTAGACCTTGTCTCTTCTTTCACTCTGTCTTCTGGGGTGGTCGGAATCTGACCCTCTTCACCTGCCTTGTTGAGGTCATCTTTCTCAACAACCCAGCCAGGCCTTTCCCTTCCGATGCCGCTGTGGGGGTGTTGGTGGTGGAGCTTTGTGGTTCTTCCCTGACTTGTGCAGCTACCAGCTTCAAGGCCTCCTGGACACAGCTGTCAGTGTAAATGTTTTTATTTTATTTTTTACCTAGGTTGGTTAAAACTAAACATGGCGGTGCTCGCCTTAGCAATCTCACTAGGATAAAGACCTCCTCCATTCCTGACATTATTGAAAGAGATCTTTTTATTTTATTTATTTTACTAGGCAAGTCAGTTAAGAACAAATTCTTATTTTCAATGACGGCCTAGGAACAGTGGGTTAGCTGCCTGTTCAGGGGCAGAACGACAGATTTGTACCTTCTCAGCTCGGGGGTTTGAACTCGGTTACTAGTCCAACGCTCTAACCACTAGGCTACCCTGCCGCCCCCGTCTTGATACCTCACACCTCAAAATAGGGCTACTTAATGTTAGATCCCTCACTTCAAAGGCAGTTATAGTCACTGATCATAATCTTGATGTGATTGGCCTGACTGAAACATGGCTTAAGCCTGATTGAATTTACTGTGTTAAATGAGGCCTCAACTCCTGGTTACACTAGTGACCATATCCACCGTGCAACCCGCAAAAGCGGAGGTGTTGCTAACATTTACGATAGCAAATTTAAATTTACAAAAAAAAAAGCTGTTTCCGTCTTTTGAGCTTCTAGTCATGAAATCTATGCAGCCTACTCAATCACTTTTTATAGCTGCTGTTTACAGGCCTCCTGGGCCATATACAGCGTTCCTCACTGAGTTGCATGAAATCCTATTGGACCTTGTAATCATAGCAGATAATATTCAAATTTTTGGTGATTTTAATATTCACATGGAAAAGTCCACAGACCCACTCCAAAAGGCTTTCGGAGCCATCATCGACTCAGTGGGTTTTGTCCAACATGTCTCTGGACCTACACACTGTCACAGTCATACTCTGGACCTAGTTTTGTCCCATGGAATGAATGTTGTGGATCTTAAAGTTTTTCCTCATAATCCTGGACTACGGACCACCATTTTATTACGATTGCAATCGCAACAAATAATCTGCTCAGACCCCAACCAAGGAGCATCAAAAGTGCTATAAATTCTCAGGCAACACAAAGATTCCTTGATGCCCTTCCAGACTCCCTCTGCCTACCCAAGGAAGTCAGAGGACAAAAATCAGTTAACCACCTAACTGAGGAACTCAGCACAAGCATTTCGCTACACTCGCATTAACATCTGCTAACCATGTGTATGTGACAAATAAAATTTGATTTGATTTGATTTGAATTTAACCTTGCGCAATACCCTAGATGCAGTTGCACCCCCTAAAAAACAAAAAACATTTGTCATAAGAAACTAGCTACCTGGTATACAGAAAATACCCGAGCTCTGAAGCAAGCTTCCGGAAAATTGGAACGGAAATGGCGCCACACCAAACTGGAAGTCTTCCAACTAGCTTGGAAGACAATACCGTGCAGTATCGAAGAGCCCTCACTGCTGCTCGATCATCCTATTTTTCTAACTTCGCTGAGGAAAATAAGAACAATGCGAAATGTATTTTTGATACTGTCGCAAAGCTAACTAAAAAGCAGCATTCCCCAAGTGAGGATGGCTTTCATTTCAGCCGTAATAAATTCATGAACTTCTTTTAGGAAAAGATAATGATCATTAAAAAGCAAATTACAAAGCTCAGTTGTCCTGAGTCTGCACAACTCTGCCAGGACCTAGGATCAAGAGAGACACTCAAGTGTTTTAGTACTATATCTCTTGACACAATGATGAAAATAATCATGGCCTCTAAACCTTCAAGCTGCATACTGGGCCCTAAACAATGGATACGGAATGCTTCCATCTGGTTTTAAACCCCATCATAGCACTGAGACTGCACTTGTGAAGGTGGTAAATTACCTTTTAATGGCGTCAGACAGAGGCTCTGCATCTGTCCTCGTGCTCCTAGACCTTAGTGCTGCTTTTGATACTATCGATCACCACATTCTTTTGGAGAGATTGGAAACTCAAATTGGTCTACACAACACAAGTTCTGGCCTGGTTTAGATCTCATCTGTCGGAAAGATATCAATTTGTCTCTGTGAATGGTTTGTCCTCTGACAAATCAACTGTAAATTTCGGTGTTCCTCAAGATTCTGTTTTAGGACCACTATTGTTTTCACTATATATTTTAACTCTTGTAGATGTCATTTGAAAACATAATATTAACTTTCACTGCTATGCGGATGACACACAGCTGTACATTTCAATGAAACACACATGGTGAAGCCCCAAAATTGCCCTCGCTAGAAGCCTGTGTTTCAGACATAAGGAAGTGGATGGCTGCAAACTTTCTACTTTTAAACTTGGACAAAACAGAGATGCTTGTTTTAGGTCCCAAGAAACAAAGAGATCTTCTGTTGAATCTGACAATTAATCTTGATGGTTGTACAGTCGTCTCAAATAAAACTGTGAAGGACCTCGGCGTTACTCTGGACCCTAATCTCTCTATTGACGAACATATCGGCTATGCTTACCGGGGGGCTAGAGAGACCGGGCAGGCACCGTGTTATGCTGTGGAGCGCACGGTGTCTCCAGTGCGGGTGCATAGCCCGGTGCGGTACATACCAGCTCCTCGTATCGGCCGGGCTAGAGTAAGCATCGAGCCAAGTGTCATGAAGCCGGCTCTACACATCTGGTCTCCAGTGCGTCTCCTTGGGCCGGCTTACATGGCACCAGCCTTGCGCATGGTGTCCCCGGTTCGCCTGCATAGCCCAGTGCGGACTATTCCACCTCGCCGCACTGGCAGGGCGACCGGGAGTATTCAACCAGGTAAGGTTGGGCAGGCTCGGTGCTCAAGAGCTCCAGTGCGCCTGCACGGTCCGGTCTATCCAGTACCACCTCCACGCACCAGCCCTCCGGTGGCAGCTCCCCGCACCAGGCTTCCTGTGCGTGTCATCGGCCCAGTACCACCAGTGCCAGCACCACGCACCAGGCCTTCAGTGCGCTTCGCCTATCCAGGGCTGCCAGAGCCTTCCTCCTCTCCAGCGCTGCCGGAGTCTCCCGCCTGTCCAGCGCTGTCAGAGCCTTCCTCCTCTTCAGCGCTGCCGGAGTCTCCCGCCTGTCCAGCGCTGTCAGAGCTGCCAGTCTGCAAGGAGCCGCCAGAGCTGCCAGTCTGCAAGGAGCCGCCAGAGCTGCTAGTCTGCAAGGAGCCGCCAGAGCCGCCAGTCTGCAAGGAGCCGCCAGAGCCGCCAGTCTGCAAGGAGCCGCCAGAGCTGCCAGTCTGCCAGGATCCACCACTCTGCCAGGATCCGCCAGAGCTGCCAGTCTGCCAGGATCCGCCAGAGCCACCAGTCAGCCAGGATCCGCCAGTCAGCCAGGATCTGCCAGAGCCATCAACCTGCCTGAGCTTCCTCTCAGTCCCGAGCTACCCGTCAGTCCCGAGCTACCCCTCAGTCCAGTGGGGCCCTTGGTGAGGGTTACTAGGCCAAGGTTGGCGGCGAGGGTCGCATATCTAAGGACGCGTATTAAGCGGACTAAGACTTTGTTGAAGTGGGGTCCACGTACAAGAGCCCACCCGGAACCTCCCCTATGGGTTTAGGTGTGCGGCCGGGAGTCCGCACCTTGGAGGGGGGGGGGGGGGGTTCTGTCACGCCCTGGTCTTAGTATTTTGTGTTTTCTTTATTATTTTGGTCAGGCCAGGGTGTGACATGGGTTATATATGTGGTGTGTTTTGTCTAGGGGTTTGTTGTAGGTTATGGGATTGTGGTTAGTAGGGTTGTCTAGAAAAGTATATGGTTGCCTGGAGTGGTTCTCAATCAAGAGGCAGGTGTTTATCGTTGTCTCTGATTGGGAACCATATTTAGGCAGCCATATTCTTTGAGTGTTTCGTGGGTGATTGTTCCTGTCTCAGTGTTTGTTTGCACAAGATAAGGCTGTTTAGGTTTTCACGTTACGTTTATTTGTTTTGTATTGTTCATGTTTATCTTTTATTAAACATGTATCAAAATAACCACGCTGCATTTTGGTCCGCCTCTCCATCACCGGAAGAAAACCTTAACAAAGACACACACAGGTATCTGTAATCATGGCCGGGTGTGGCCTGATATCATTGGTTAATTCTCATATATTAAAATAGCATACAAAAAACATAAATGGATATCGTGCGATCATCAAATTATGGATAAAGCACAGATCTGGGAACTCTTCAAAAGCCTTGATCATGTTTGTTGCGTTGTCTGTGGTTATGCAGACCAGGTCTTTCTTGTTGATCCCCCACTCTTCCAGCATATTCTCAAAAAACTCTCTGATGTTGTGAGCCGATTGATCTTCTGGGAAGAACTGTGTTTCCAAGCAGTTTGATTCCAGTTGCCAGTTTGGGGTGAGGAAATGGATAGTGAAGCTGATGTAGGGTTGTCCACCCCTACATCAGCTTGTGTTGATGTGGGTCCATAAGCAGCCTGGCTTTTTAAATGCTTGCTGGAGTGTCTGTGTCACAACTGTAGATGAGGAGGGACCAGTAGCATCACTGGGTTTGCCTGCTGCACGCCCACTCTGTAAACAAAGGAATAGCAAATGTATTATTATTATTATTATTATTGGTGGTGTTACATTAGAATAATTTCTCTCACACACACACACACACACACACACAAAATATGTTGGTTGTGTGACTAAACTACATAACGTGTGCAATGGGCGAATAGAGTCTGCAGACACAGTACAGCATCAGAACAACGTGTGGTGTTTTTACAAGAGTAGATAACACTGAAAGCCTCAGTTTACATTACTGACAAGCTATTAGCAAGTAAGACAGTCAAATCATGACGTTTTCCCCCATTCCGAAGTTCCCACATGATGCACTTACCTTGCATTCGCTATAAAGTAGTGGGTGGTGGTCACAAAGATGACTCAAGAGATTTGAAGTGTTGCCCCCTTTCACAGCGATTTCTGAAAATTATTTTTGTATTTTTTGCATGTTCTGCAGACAGGGTGACCATCTTCGATTAAGTTTCCCTCAGCACTCTTGTAAAACCCAAAATACGACCACACTTCAGATTTGGTCCTCTCAGAAGGCTGAAAAATCTCCTGAGCGCTGTCACTGCCATGTTTTCACACAAAACAAAACGCACGTAGCATGCTGCGCCTGCATCAGACTGTTGCTAACTTTGGTTGCTGCTGGACAGTATTTTTACCATGACTTTTAATGATAATAAAAATTTGAAACGGTAATACTAATCGTCTGGAATTTTTCTGTGGTTTATCTAGAAACCGGTAACTGTTTCATCCCTAGTGCCAACTAACGTGACACAGCTCAGAGCATATCTGCCTTTACTTACCCACTATGGAAAGTTCATGGAGAATCTCTCTTACTCTCATCAAACCTATGACAGAGCTCTTACAGAAAGAGAGACCTTGGGTGTGATCAGAACAATGTCAGCAGGCATTTGAAAGAACAAAGACACGGCTGTCTTCCTCCACAGTGTTAGTGCACTCCGACCCACACATGCCAGTAATATTGGCTTGTGGTGCCTCACAATATGGGGTGGGTGCTGTCATCTCACACACAATGCCTGACGGTAGTGAGAGGCCTATTGCATATGTTCACGACACTCACTAAGTTCACGACACACAGAGTTGAAGTGTGTCCAAATAGAGAAGAAGGCCTTAGGGATCATATTTGGGGTAAGGAAGTTCCCTGACTACCTATATGGTCATAAGACCAATCCAAACTATCAAGTGTCATTTTTAGATGTACTTTCCATTTTAGCTAAGGACATAGCCAGGGAAACTACCAAGGACAAGGGTTTGGCAAAAGTGAAGCACTTCGCACTTACAGAGTGGCCTAACCATTATTGGGTGAGAAGGGATGTGCTCACTGTAGAAAGAGATTGTGGGTTATGGGGTATGAGAGCGGTGGTGCTGGCTACTGAAGGAGCTACTGAAGGAGCTACATGAAAACCACTGGTGCATGGTCAAAATGAAAGCTCCTGCAAGGAGCCACTTTTGGTGGCCCAGGTTAGACTCCGACATAGAAGACATGGTAAGGGGATGCCAGGTGTGTCAGTCTAATGGACATATGCAGAACCTTGCACCAGTGCATCCTTGGAAGTGGCCTGAGAGGGGCCCTGGCAGCGCATCCATATATATTTTCTCAAAAGGGAAACCACCCAGTTCTTAGTAGTTACGGATGCATGCTCACGCTGGCCAGAAGTAAAGTGTATGAGTAGTACCGTAATTTCCGGACTATAAGCCGCTACTTTTTCCCACGCTTATACAATGACGCGGCTAATTTATGGATTTTTCCCGCTTTCACAAAAATCATGCCGCCAAAAAACTGAGCACCGTCACATAATGTGACGTAAATCGAGCGCGCCCTCAAACTTCCCATCATTCTGATTACGGTAGTAATTTTGTCACCCTCATCATGGCAAAGACACAGAGAAATGCATATGATGCAGCTTTCAAGTTGAAGGAGATCGATCTGGCTGTTGGAAAAGGAAATAGAGCTGCTGCACGGGAGCTTGGCCTTAATGAGTCGATGATAAGACGTTGGAAACAGCAGCGTGAGGAACTGACTCAGTGCAAAAAGACAACAAAAGCTATCAGAGGGAAGAAAAGCAGATGGCCCGAACTAGAAAGTGAGCTTGAAGACTGGGTCAACACACAGAGAAACAGCAGCGTGACGGCCGAGGTGTTTCAACTGTGCAGATCCGACTGAAAGCCAAAACAATCGCCACCGCAATGAAGTTTGAGGATTTTAGAGGTGGATTTTCAATTCTGAGGCTATTCAACTCCAACACCGAAGGAGATGACTTCAGTGGTTTCAGTGCACAGGAGGAGGAAGATAGTGACCAATGACTTTCTTGGTAGGCTACTGTTTACTGCTATTTTTTTTCATTTTTGTTACAAGCCGTGTTTCGTTTAAAGGCCTATTAATTTTTGTAACAAGCCATGTTTCGTTTAAAGGCCTATTAATTGTTGTAACAAGCCGTGTTTCGTTTAAAGGCTGTGTAAAGTTCATTTGTTTCAATGTACCAGTAGGCACCTGCGGCTTATAGACATGTGCGGCTTATTTATGTACAAAATACATATTTTTTAAAATTCAGTGGGTGCGGCTTATATTCAGGTGCACTTAATAGTCCAGAAATTACGGTACTTCAGCTACAGCCACGGCAGAGACACTCCAGGGAATGTTCTCAGCCTACGGGTTAGTTGAGGAGTGTGTTTCAGACAATGGGCCACAGCTGGTTTCAAAAGAGATGGAGACATTCTTCCAGTTGAATGTGGTGAAACACATCCAGTAGGCTCTGTATCATGCAGCTTCAGATGGCGCCCAGTGAGACTTTTACAGAATCTAAAACAGGCTCTAGAGAAGGACAAGTCATCAGGACGGTCTGTACAGCATAGTGTGGACAACTTTCTGTTTGCCTACAGGAATACGCCACATGCCACAAATGGAAAAATTCCAGCAGAGTTGTTCCTAAAACGACAGGTTAGAACAAGGTTATCACTGGTTAAACACAGTTTTTCAGCTGGCATGCAGTCGTTGGGACAAACAGTGCTTGTCCGAGATTACTTGGGAGTAGAGAGAAATGGGTACCCGGGGTTGTGAAAAGGGTACTTGGTCCTGTAACCTACTTAGTGCAGACTGAGGGGAAACTGTGTAAGACGCATGTGGGTCAAATGATGATGCAACACAATGAAAGAGAAGACCTGAATGTGTCAGAGTGGAATGTTTCTGATTGGGACTTGGGAACTACGACTGTGACAGGCACACATACAGAGACACCGATTGTGCCAGGCCATGAGCCTGAGGGCCCAGAGCGCCGAGAGGCCAAGAGTAAGAAGGCCTCTGGACCAATTTGGATCTGTAAACAGGTTGTATATGAGTTGATAAGTGAAAAACTGTTTTAGAAAACCCATGATGTTCATCAAGGATGTTTTCAGAGGAAGTGAAAATTTGTGGAGAAGTGTGGTGTATTGAGAAATGTGTTAATGAGTTTAGAGGAAGTCACAGTGATGGTAAATATCCATTAAATTGCTGGGAGATGACACGTGGAGTGTGCGAATTTCTTTATTTTGATAGCTTAATAATGAGTTTAGATGTAAAAATGGTTGCAAATAGTCAATGGGATTTGTATGCAGGGGTTGAGTTATTTGAATGAACAAATTATAATGGGGTTTCCGGTCTTGCATTGAAGTGTTTGGATTAGGAGATGAAAGGGCGGTAAAAATTCAATGATGTATTGGAGAGTTGGGCTGAAGACACTGTAGAGAGTAGTCGACTAATGTGTTAAGGAGAACATTAAGTAAATCTGTTCCGTTTATTTTAAGTACGCTTCGGAGTCTTCAGTAAAATACCCCAGCATCTTAGGATGCAACAGTATCGTCCATCAATAAACTGTAGCCTAGTGAAGCGAGCCACACTCTGATTTGGGGGCGCGCCAGAGAGGACAGGGGAACTGAAAGTATAGCTGTCACGTCAATTTATATGGTTCCCATGACTTGCTTTCAGCAGAAGTGCCTGTGAGTCCTGTGCGTCTGGAAAGATGGATATGTTCAAAACTGTTCTTAAAATTGTTCAGAAACAGCAGACTAGTCTCGGGTTTGGTTTAGTTGCGTTGTTAACTGCAGGCGGGGAACAGATATTCTCGTCAGTGGTGTTCAAATGTCCTTGCAGTGGCTGGAACTTTTCATACGGCATGGTGTTTCTCTTAGTGCCTGCTCTGGCGCTGTTGGTGTTAGGTTACGTCATGAGCAATAAAACATGGAAATTGTTTACAGGTTTGTGTTTACGCAAATCCAAATTGTGTCGTTTTAAATATTTTTGCGCCTGTGGGGTGGTCTTCTTTCAGATCACCACAACAGCAGTCGTTGCACCTGTGAGTTGGATTGCAGTCGCTTTGCTCAATGGCAATTACTTTGAATGCGCCATAACTGGTATCAATGTAACTGTTTTCACCAACCACCTTTGCGATGGGAAGAGTCCGCAGTGCCAGGATGAACTTTATAAATTCCCCTGTGGGAGAGCCACCCACGTGCCACAATCTGACAGCAATGATGTGCTGGCAACCCTCCACGCTGAGTCGCAGGTGAGATAATATTCACACTAATAGAGCCAAGTTATGGTTTGATTTATCATTTTTGATCATATCTTCTTTGCCCCACTTTACACACTTCAATATGTTTTAATGGGCTATATTTGTTTTTGTCGACTGCCTGTTGGAGTGTAGGTGATTAGACTGACAGGTATCAGGTTTCTGCTAACAGTAATTGACACCCCTGGATGTGTTCTGCCAGCTAAAGGAGTTGTATGTATGTATATATATATATATATATATATATATATATATATATATATATATATATATATATATATATATATATATATATATATATATATTTTTTTTTAAATTTTACCCCTTTTTCTCCCCAATTTCGTGGTATCCAATTGTTGTAGTAGTTACTATCTTGTCTCATCGCTACAACTCCCGTACGGGCTCGGGAGAGACGAAGGTTGAAAGTCATGCGTCCTCCGATACACAACACAACCAAGCCGCACTGCTTCTTAACACAGCGGCATCCAACCCGGAAGCCAGCCGCACCAATGTGTCGGAGGAAACACCGTGCACCTGGCAACCTTGGTTAGCGCGCACTGCGCCCGGCCCGCCACAGGAGTCGCTGGTGCGCGATGAGACAAGGACATCCCTACCGACCAAGCCCTCCCTAACCCGGACGACGCTAGGCCAATTGTGCGTCGCCCCACGGACCTCCCAGTCGCGGCCGGTTACGACAGAGCCTGAGCGCGAACCCAGAGTCTCTGATGGCACAGCTGGCGCTGCAGTACAGCGAGGGAGTTGTATATTTTTAAACTGAGCCTCTGACATTATGAAGTACACATTTTTGCTTTGAAGGCATTTGTTGCATCACATTTCATTTGGAAATTCCAACATTAAAATTCCCCAAAGCAAAAGTTCCCCAAAGCATAGGCTACTTCCATTGTTCTAAAATAGCAGTTCTTCTTCAGTCTGACTCAGTTTCTGTATGACTTGTTCTCCTTAATGTACAAAACTTCCCAGTGTTTCCCATATATTGCAACCTTCCAGTTACTAGTCCAACACTCTAACCACTAGGCTACCTTGCCGCCCCAATATGCTTCCCAAATACATTCTCCTGCTATATTTATTGATATGGTTTGAGTTTGAGCAGAATACTGTATGTGGGCAATTATAACTGTGACATTTACTCAGGTATTCCAGGTAAGGGGTTAAGCAGAATAGTTGAATATTGTGTTGAATGTTTTGGTTTTGATTTCAGGTCCTGGGTTGGCTACTGATCGCCTCCATCATGGTCTTCAACCTCCTGCTGACCTGTGTTGCCCGGTGTAACTCCCCAGTCAGCTACCTGCAGCTGAAGTTCTGGAGGGTCTATGCCCAGCGGGAGAGCGACCTGCTGGAAAGCTACACGGCAGATCACGCCGAAAAGCTTGCAGAGAGGAACCTGAAGAGCTTCTTCCAGCAGATGCCTCCAGAGCCTGTCACGACCCCACCTAATCAGGCCTGGGAGAAGATCTCGTCCCTCTACAGGTTCAGCACCAGAGACCACTACTACAGCATCCTGCACAAGTACGTGGAGAAGTGCCAGGACCCTGCAGAGGCCAGGGACCACAGGATGTCATCTGTCAGGTCAGACGGTCCAGACACTGCTAATCCGTCTGTGCTCACCTTTGTGGATGAGGGCAAGATGATGCTGTGAATGGGCATGCATATGATCATAGGAACAGCGGTGACAGCATCACTATCATGACCCTATCTGTAAACATCCTCATTACTTTTAGCGTCAAAGTTATGACTCATTATAGAGGATTGTTGTCATGATTATACTCTTCGTCGTCATCATCATGATTATCGCTGTGCGTCAGGGGATTTTTCAGTAGAAAGACCAATCACATCTGATTAACCACTCTCAGGTCTTTGCTTCAATAAAAATGCTTCCCAATTTTATATTGTGCTCAGAAGGGATTTTTATTTATTTTTTAAATAGTTGATCGTACTTTCTTTCTCTTTTACTTTTCTGTTTAGTATTTTTATGCTCCTCAGACTTGGCCGACATACAGGTAGTGGCATTAAACAGAAAACGCATGGTCTCGTTCTACTAAATAAGGAGCTAGTTTGTGCACTGCAAAATACTTTCAATAAAAGCCTGTTACCAGTGTATATGTAGCATCTTTATGACGGTAACCCACTATAATATTCAGTTTGACCTTACAAGCTTGGTCTCCAAAGTATTTATGCGTTATTGTTCTTTATATTATTGCACTGTAGACCGACCGTTGCCACAAGTGAACTGCGATGAACATCAGCTCTGAATTGAATGCAAACTTAGCGTAATTGTTAGATTCGTATCTCTGTGTAAAGCTTAAGTAGTACTAGTCAGAGATCGGCAGTATTTCTGTTTCATGTATTTGACATACATATTTCAATTAGATTTGTGTATTACAGTGGGGCAAAAAAGTATTTAGTCAGCCACCAATTGTGCAAGTTCTCCCACTTAAAAAGATGAGAGAGGCCTGTAATTTTCATCATAGGTACACTTCAACTATGACAGACAAAATGAGAAAAAAAAATCCCGAAAATCACATTGTAATTTATTTGCAAATGATGTTGGAAAATAAGTATTTGGTCAATAACAAAAGTTTATCTCAATACTTTGTTATATACCCTTTGTTGGCAATGACAGAGGTCAAACGTTTTCTGTAAGTCTTCACAAGGTTTTCACACACTGTTGCTGGTATTTTGGCCCATTCCTCCATGCAGATCTCCTCTAGAGCAATGATGTTTTGGGGCTGTTGCTGGGCAACACGGACTTTCAACTCCCTCCAAAGATTTTCTATGGGGTTGAGATCAGGAGACTGGCTAGGCCACTCCAGGACCTTGAAATGCTTCTTATGAAGCCACTCCTTCGTTGCCCGGGCAGTGTGTTTGGGATCATTGTCATGCTGAAAGACCCAGCCACTGTCAGGATTTGGCCAGGGTTGTTCCGGTTTTGGTCACTAGATGCCCCCATTGTGCTTTTTGACCCTTTTGTTTTCCCCTTGTTCCCAGTTATTATTTGCACCTGTGCCTCGTTTCCCTTGATTGTATTTAAACCCTTAGTTTTCCTCAGTTCTTTGCTCTGTGTTTGAATGTTAGCACGCAGCCCAGTGATGCTGTGATCATTTGTTGCGCCAGTTGGACGCTCTTGTGGTACTCTGTGTTTGTTTGTTTTTGATTAGCTTTTGAGGCTTTTTTCTGCTGTGCCTACCACCTTGTGGATTTACCTTTTTGACTTGGAGGATTACCTTTGTTCTCTTGGAATTACTTTTGATGTTGTGGATTTTTATTTTTGCCTGAAGAACTTTCCTTTTACTCTATTAAAACACCGTCTCAAGTACTGCTGTGTCTGCCTCATCTTCTGGGTTCTGCCGACTATTCGTGACTCAGTTTGCTAAGTGACTGTTTTTCACACCGGAGACCCGGGTTCGTAACCGGGTCCTGACAGCCACGTTTAATCTTCAATGCCATTGTTGATAAGGTTTTCACTCAATCTCACGATACATGGCCCCATTCATTCTTTCCTTTACACGGATCAGTCGTCCTGGTCCCTTTGCAGACAAACAGCCCCAAAGCATGATGTTTCCACCCCCATGCTTCACATTAGGTATGGTGTTCTTTGTATGCAACTCAGCATTCTTTGTCCTCCAAACACGAAGAGTTGAGTTTTTACCAAAAGTTCTATTTTGGTTTCATCTGACCATATGACATTCTCCCAATCTTCTTCTGGATCATCCAAATGCTCTCTAGCAAACTTCAGACGGGCCTGGACATGTACTGGCTTAAGCAGGGGGACACGTCTGGCACTGCAGGATTTGAGTCCCTGGCGGCGAAGTGTGTTACTGATGGTATGCTTTGTTACTTTGGTCCCAGCTCTCTGCAGGTCATTCACTAGATTCCCCCTGTGTGGTTTTGGGATTTTTGCTCACTGTTCTTGTGATCATTTTGACCCCACGGGGTGAGATCTTGCGTGGAGCCCCAGATTGAGGGAGATTATCAGTGGTCTTGTATGTCTTCCATTTCCTAATAATTGCTCCCACAGTTGATTTCTTCAAACCAAGCTGCTTACCTATTGCAGATTCAGTCTTCCCAGCCTGGTGCAGGTCTACAATTTTGGTTTCTGGTGTCCTTTGACAGCTCTTTGGTCTTGGCCATAGTGGAGTTTGGAGTGTGACTGTTTGAGGTTGTGGACAGGTGTCTTTTATACTGATAACAAGTTCAAACAGGTGCCATTAATACAGGTAACGAGTGGAGGACAGAGCAGCCTCTTAAAGAATAAGTTACAGGTCTGTGAGAGCCAGAAATCTTGCTTGTTTGTAGGTGACCAAATACTTATTTTCCACCATAATTTGCAAATAAATTCATAAAAAATCCTACAATGTGAATTTCTGGAAAATACATTCTCATTTTGTCTGTCATAGGTACACTTCAACTATGATGAAAATTACAGGCCTCTCATCTTTTTAAGTTGGAGAACTTGCACAATTGGTGGCTGACTAAATACTTTTTTGCCCCACTGTATATACATTTTTATTTGTAACAAGATACTTCATAGAATGGTATTTTGTATTTTCAAAATAATAAAAATACTTTTTCTTCAAAAAAAATGTGTAGTGGTTCACAGTTTTGTGGCCCAATATCACCCCAAATTTGCTGCATTGGTATCAGAAGTCTTATGGTGTGAGACCATGGGAGCTCTTGTTGGATGAGTGGAAGAACTTGAAAGAAAGTTGAAGCACAAGTATTCACTTTAAGTATGAGGATAGTGCAGTGAATTTGGTCCAAAAGGGGATAGTAAACTTGACTTCGAAAGGGAACAAACACACTATGTTATTGCCACACTGTCACTGCACTCACTCTCATTCAGGAAGTGGGTCCTGTGTCTCGACTTTCTTTCAAACACCTTTTCACCTCCTCCAGCACATCTGATTACGTCACGCTCACAGTATTTGAGGTAACGGGGCCACAAAGTTCTGAAGACAAACATATAAACTATGAAGATAATTCGGAAAAATCGAAATAACTTCACAGATCTTCATTGTAAAGGGTTTAAACACTGTTTCCCATGCTTGTTCAATGACCCATAAACAATTAATGAACATGCACCTGTGGAACGGTCGTTAAGACATTAACAGCTTACAGACGGTATGCAATTAAGGTCACAGTTATGAAACTTAGGACACTAAAGAGGCCTTTCTACTGACTCTGAAAAACACCAGAAGAAAGATGCCCAGGGTCCCTGCTCATCTGCGTGAACGGGCCTTAGGCATGCTGCAAGGAGTCATGAGGACTGTAGATGTGGCCAGGGCAATGAATTATAATGTCTGTACTGTGAGATGCTTAAGACAGCGCTACAGGGAGACAGGACGGACAGCTGATTGTCCTCGCAGTGGCAGATCATGTGTAACAACACCTGCACAGGATCGGTACATCCGAACATCACACCTGCGGGACAGGTACAGGATGGCAACAACAACTGCCGAGTTACACCAGGAACGCACAATCTCTCCGTTGTTGCTCAGACTGTCCGCAATGGGCTGAGAGAGGCTGGACTGAGGGCTTGTAGGCCTGTTGTAAGGCAGGTCCTCACCAAACATCACCGGCGACAACATCACCTATGGGCACAAACCCACTGTCGCTGGACCAGACAGGACTGGCAAAAAGTGCTCTTCACTGACGAGTCGCGGTTTTGTCTCACCAGGGGTGATGGTCGGATTAGAGTTTATCGTCAAAGGAATGAGGGTGACGCCGAGGCCTGTACTCTGGAGCGGGATCGATTTGGAGGTGGAGGGTCCGTCATGGTGCGGTGTGTCACAGCATCATCGGACTGAGCTTGTTGTCATTGCAGGCAATCTCAACGCTGTGCGTTACAGGGAAGACATCCTCCTCCCTCACTGCTCGTTCTGTGCGTGATTTCCTGCAAGACAGGAATGTCAGTGTTCTGCCATGGCCAGCGAAGAGCCCGGATCTAAATCCCATTGAGCACGTCTGGGACCTGTTGGATCGAAGGGTGAGGGCTAGGGCTAGGGCCATTCCCCCCAGAAATGTCTGGGAACTTGCCTTGGTGGAAAAGTGGGGTAACATCTCACAGCAAGAACTGGCAAATCTGGTGCAGTCTATGAAGAGGACATATTATTCCTGATATTCCTGATGTGCCTGGTGTGGCTAGTACAGCCCTGTTACAAGCCTGTCTGTGGGAGAAATCAATGCACTTCCTGATCTGGTTCACCTGTCCTTGTGATTGTCTCCACCACCCCTCCAGGTGTCGCTTATTTTCCCTGGTGTATATATCCCTGTGTTTCCTGTCTCTCTGTGCCAGTTCGTCTTGTTTGTCAAGTTTGTCAAGTGGTTTTCCTTGCTCCAATCCCCCCCCCCCCCCCCCCCCTGCTGTTTGTTTCTAGTCCTCCTGGTTAAGACCCTAGCCTGTCCTGACTCCGAACCCGCCTGCCTGACCCTTCTACCTGTTCTGACTTCCAGCCTGCCTTATCCCCTTGTACTGTTTTGGACTCGGATCTGGTTTCTGACCACTGCCTGGCCTGACCTCGAGACCGCCTATCGCCTGGTACTGTTTGGACTCTGACCTGGTTTATGAACTCTCGCCTGTCCCCAACCTGCCTTTGCCTACACCCTTTGTTGTAATAAAAATCGGAGCGCTGCCGTTTGCCTCCTGCGCCTGCATTTGGGTCTCGCCTTGTGCCCTTATAGCACTCAGAGGCCTTTTAGGGTGAGGAGACTATAGCTTCATCCTGTGTGAATTGTAGAGCACAGAAACTCATCACAGGCTTCTATAGGAAGTGGGAGAGGAAACCCTTCTCTTTACCAACCACTAACTCAGAACACATGTTTGATCTGCCCTTTTCTCCTTTTTCTGAAACACTAGTAGGTCTTATGCAAGTCTAATGTAATGTCTAGCTAGCTATATATGATTGCCTATAAAACTGTCGTGCTCCGTGTTATATTTTTGGGTATTGCACGACACGCATCTACGTGAGCTTGCATAGCTCAGTATGAAAATTTTTGCAACTGCTTATGAATGCACTGCAGCTTTTGTGCCGAAATACCACGTTGCGTGGCGTGTGTGGTGTTTTGTGCATGAAAGGGAAAAAGAGGGCGAGAGAGAGCAAAGAGTGATTTCATATACTGTATAATGTTGTAACTGGGTCAAGCTGTATGTGCATTTAATACAGACAATACATCATGGTGCTGAAATCTCTATGCTGAACTGCTCAAATAACTATCCAAGGGAATCTGGTTAAAGTGAAGTTGTTGTTTTTTTGACAGACTGCATGACCCTGTGGCTGCTTGTCATATGACATCACTCTGAGAGGACAAAGGCAGCTGCATGGCCTGAAGTAAAAAACCAGATCTGCAGGATCTCAGCCAGTTTAGTCACTTTTGTTTTATTACCTACGCCTAGGAAAGGAGGGGGGAGTGGGAGAGAAGGAAATTTAGAAGGAAGAATCAAGGTGGGGTTTGAGAGTTGGAGAATACAATCTCATTGGATTAAGAGTTCGGACAAGGGTAGGAAAGAGAGATAAAGTGAGGAAAAGAGGGAGGAGTTGGTGAGAGAGGAAGATTGAAAGAGAAAGAACAGGAGGGAGGGAAAGGGAGGGGCAGAAATAGGCTCTGAAGAGCTTCAGTGTGTTTGTGCTCAGACAGCACAGGAAGTGGAGTGAGTGTTGGAGACGCAACCCTTTGCGTCAAAACTATTTCACTGCCTTATTTTTCCTCTTCTAAATCTTCATTCTCTGTGAGTTATTTCGGTTTTTGCTGAGCGTGCGTGAAAACTCCTTGTCGACACCATGGATAACTTCCAGACCGTCCTGCGCTTTTTCATGAACCAGAAGGCCACCATTGGCTACAGCTTCATGGCCCTCCTGACCATCGGGGGAGAGCGGATCTTTTCCATGGTCTCCTTCCAGTGCCCTTGCAACCACGACCAGAACTTTGCATACGGCCTGACCTTCCTGTTGGGCCCAGGCCTGGTGCTTCTGGTGCTGGGTCTTTTCTTCAGCAGCAGGCTGTGGCGCCTCTACACTGGCTGTTGCCTCAACCCCGTTAAGCTCTGCCCCGGTGGCAACTGTTTCACCTGCCTCAAGGTGTTTGTCAAAATCTTCTTCGGTGCCTGTGTGGCCCCTATCATGTGGCTGTGTGTGGCACTGTTGAACGGGACCTTCTACGAGTGTGCCGTCAGCGGGCTGGATAATAACCTGGTGCTGGATATGTTCTGTAAGAACAGGACTTTGATGTGCCGGGAGGAGCTGGCCCGTGTGCCCTGCAGCAAGTCCAAGCTGCCCAGCGACTTGAACATGGAACTGTTGCTTATGTTCCGGGCTCAGTCACAGGTGAGTGCAAGCAGCAGTCAGACCCTGTTTGTGACTTTTGTACGGTGGAATGTCATATTTTTCAATGTCATATTGTACAGCTGCAAATGCTGGTGCGAGTCGTTGATATACTTTACTCTCTGTAATTCAGTTGACTGTAAGCAGCACTATTGAAGTTTATTCTAAACAATTATTATTATTATTTAAAAAAAAACTGTTGGCATTCTTTATTCATTTTATGTGAGCGTGAGTTTTGGTTCCTGGTTGTACATTCGCAGATACTGGGCTGGTGTATCATCATCATTTCAGCCGTTCTAGGGCTCCTCGGGACCTGCTACACCAACTGCCGCTCGAAAGTCAGCTACCTGCAGCTCACCTTCTGGAAGCACTACGTAGAAAAGGAGAAGGAGCAGTTCGACACATTCTCTATGGAGTACGCATCCAAGCTGGCCGAGAGGAACCTGAAGAGCTTTTTTGAGAACCGTGAACCGGAAATATTCCCTTTCCCCAACCACAAGGCCTGGGAGGAGATCTCAGCCCTCTACACCTTCTCCAAGAGTGAGCAGTACTACAGCACCCTGCAGAGGTATGTGGAGCGTGATGACCAGAGACTACTGCCCTGACAAAAGACCAGTCATGGAGCTGGACCACGGCACAGAGATGAGCTGAGAGAGCGGTGGATAATGGCATATAAATGCATATCCATATTTCACGAACACTAGATTGGGACATTGTTTGACACTTTTTCTATTGACAGTGTATGAATGATAGTATATCCTATTTGTTTTACCTTTTATAAATGACATGCAGTATATACTATAGGTTTAACTCACAGACTGAGGAGAGGCGTTGTTTCCTGCATTTCCCCCAAAGCACTGAGATCTACACAGAACACCATTCAGAAGGTTACTACCAGTGACACAGCAGTTATTACCAAAGAATGCAGCCATTGCAGAAGTGGTGAAACAGCAGGGCTTCTTGTCTGATGTGGACAAGGATGCATGTTAAGAATATTTATTTTCTGTAGAGGCTTCCTTCTTTTTACTCTGTCACTTAGGCTAGTATTGTGGAGTAAATACAATGTTGTTGATACATCCTCAGTTTTATCCTATCACAGCCACAGTGACTGGGTGTATTTCTACACCATACAAAGTGTAATTAACAACTTCACCATGCTCAAAGGGATATTTGTCATTATTTTGTACCCATCTATCAATAGGTGCCCTTCTTTGCGAGGCATTGGGAAATCTCCTTGGTGTTTGTGGTTGTATCTGTGTTTGAAATTCACTGCTCAACTGAGGGACCTTACAGATAATTGTGTGTGTGGGGAACAGAAATGAGGAAGTCATTAAAAAGTATTGTTAAACTCTATTATTGCATCTATTAGTCCATGCAACTTATGTGACTTGTTTAAGTACATTTTCACTCCTGAACTTATTTAGGCTTTCCATAACAAAGTGGTTGAATATTTATTGACTCGAAGACATTTCAGCTTTTCATTTTGAATTGATTTGTAAAAAATGTAATAAAAACATTATTCCGCTTTGACACGATGGAGTATTGTGTATAGGTCAATTCAGGCTGTAAACCAACAATGTGGAAAAAGTCAAGGTGTGTGAAAACCTTCTGTCACGGCTGGCTGAAGGACTGAACCAAGGTGCAGCATGGTGAGCGTACATTTTAACTTTATTTAAAAATGACGCCGACAAAACGAAGAACAAAAAAACAACCGCGAAGCTTTGGGCTATGTGCCCTGAACAAAGTCAAAGTTAACTTCCCACAAAACAGGTGGGGGAAAAGGGTACCTAAGTATGGTTCTCAATCAGAGACAACGATAGATGATGTCAGAAGCTATCAGCCTATCAGAAGCTTCTAAAGCCATGACATCATTTTCTGAAATTTTCCAAGCTGTTTAAAGGCACAGTCAACTTAGTGTATGTAAACTTCTGACCCACTGGATTTGTGTTACAGTGAATTATAAATGAAATAATCTGTCTGTAAACAATTGTTGGACAAATTACTTGTGTCATGCACAAAATAACCTAACCTAACCGACTTGCCAAAACTATAGTTTGTTAACAAGAAATTTGTGGAGTGGTTGAAAAACTAGTTTTAATGACTCCAACCTATGTATATGTAAACTTCCGACTTCAACTGTATATAATCTTGGTATGAAACTCGTCATATGCTTTTTGCAGATGAGGCCGCTATGAGATATTCTGTCCTGACATGTCTCCATTTATTTATATACTCCATTTAGCAATAGTGAATGAGTTTATCTCAGTTTACGTTGTGTGTCCATGATGAGAATTTGATCATCTCAGATATCAATATCAGTTTCCTATCTTGAAATGTAACTCCATTTGAATATAATATGAAGCAGTGATATTATCTCTAGACATGATCTTTGTGTTTCATTCTCATTCCAAACAAGAGTGATATTCTTGTGGTATCTTTAAGTTCTTCATGGGGTGCCATGTGTTGGTTTGGTTGTCACATGGCCTGATTTGGTATTTTTCATCTCACTCAACACGCAATCATGTTCCCACTGGTAGCTACCTACTGGCTTGGCCTAGCTGCCAAAATACCCTTTCATTTAGTTCATCTGGTTCCTCTCACCTAGCTGGATATGGTTCGGCTGACACGTGGTCAGCTGATTATAAAACAACAGTGTGTTTTGGAGTGTTTGTTTTTGTATTTCACGTGTATTATATGCACGTGCGAGTTACTCTTATCCTCAAGTATCTATAAGCCTACTGGTGAAGTGAAGGGCACTGGTACTGAAGGAGCCATCTCTCTCACATTTGCACAAACCATTGGATCCATATAAGCTGTTCCTCTCTCTAATGTTTTTCTCCTAGTTGGAGTTGGATAAATGAGTTGTCAATGTTTTGTGTTCAATATAACACTAGCTTCATGATTTCCCCATGTTCCAATGAGGATTAGAGTAAAGTGGCATTGACAGAGCATGGCTGCCTGTTAAAACCAGGGCTGCGTTTGCATAACTAAATAAGTTGTTGTTCCATATCATTGTCGTTGACGGATAGCTGGAGTATGCTGTGTGAGCAAGGAGAGGAAAAAAAAGGGAGTTGACTCAGTAATGAAACAAAAACAGATTCAATTGGGTTTACCATTGACTTTATACATTTAGCAGATAAGTAGCTCAGTATAATAACATTTGGTTAAAAATTAATTTACAAATGTACAAATGTTTTTTGCAAATAAAAAGGCATCTTCATTTCTTGTGTATAGAAATATAATAATGCCCAGCTTGTGTGCACAGCCTTCATAGACTGGCCAGGTCTGGGCTGCATGGTGCCTCTGATTCAGTGAGTCATTGTTTACTCAAATGCATAGCTAGTAGTCACATCAGTGCTCTGTAATTAATTATAGTTCTGTTCACATTACCTTCGCAATTCCTTCTAAGTATGACAACAATGGTACTACTACAGTATTTAGCTATGACTAAAACATATACAGTGCCTTGCGAAAGTATTCGGCCCCCTTGAACTTTGCGACCTTTTGCCACATTTCAGGCTTCAAACATAAATATATAAAACTGTATTTGTTTGAAGAATCAACAACAAGTGGGACACAATCATGAAGTGGAATGACATTTATTGGATATTTCAAACTTTTTTAACAAATCAAAAACTGAAAAATTGGGCGTGCAAAATTATTCAGCCCCCTTAAGTTAATACTTTGTAGCGCCACCTTTTGCTGCGATTACAGCTGTAAGTCGCTTGGGGTATGTCTCTATCAGTTTTGCACATCGAGAGACTGACATTTTTTCCCATTCCTCCTTGCAAAACAGCTCGAGCTCAGTGAGGTTGGATAGAGAACATTTGTGAACAGCAGTTTTCAGTTCTTTCCACAGATTCTCGATTGGATTCAGGTCTGGACTTTGACTTGGCCATTCTAACACCTGGATATGTTTATTTTTGAACCATTCCATTGTAGATTTTGCTTTATGTTTTGGATCATTGTCTTGTTGGAAGACAAATCTCCGTCCCAGTCTCAGGTCTTTTGCAGACTCCATCAGGTTTTCTTCCAGAATGGTCCTGTATTTGGCTCCATCCATCTTCCCATCAATATTAACCATCTTCCCTGTCCCTGCTGAAGAAAATCAGGCCCAAACCATGATGCTGCCACCACCATGTTTGACAGTGGGGATGGTGTGTTCAGCTGTGTTGCTTTTACGCCAAACATAACGTTTTGCATTGTTGCCAAAAAGTTACATTTTGGTTTAATCTGACCAGAGCACCTTCTTCCACATGTTTGGTGTGTCTCCCAGGTGGCTTGTGGCAAACTTTAAACAACACTTTTTATGGATATCTTTAAGAAATGGCTTTCTTCTTGCCACTCTTCCATAAAGTCCAGATTTGTGCAATATACGACTGATTGTTGTCCTATGGACAGAGTCTCCCACCTCAGCTGTAGATCTCTGCAGTTCATCCAGAGTGATCATGGGCCTCTTGGCTGCATCTCTGATCAGTCTTCTCCTTGTATGAGCTGAAAGTTTAGAGGGACGGCCAGGTCTTGGTAGATTTGCAGTGGTCTGATACTCCTTCCATTTCAATATTATCGCTTGCACAGTGCTCATTGGGATGTTTAAAGCTTGGGAAATCTTTTTGTATCCAAATCCGGGTTTAAACTTCTTCACAACAGTATCTCGGACCTGCCTGGTGTGTTCCTTGTTCTTCATGATGCTCTCTGCGCTTTTAACGGACCTCTGAGACTATCACAGTGCAGGTGCATTTATACGGAGACTTGATTACACACAGGTGGATTGTATTTATCATCATTAGTCATTTAGGTCAACATTGGATCATTCAGAGATCCTCACTGAACTTCTGGAGAGAGTTTGCTGCACTGAAAGTAAAGGGGCTGAATAATTTTGCACGCCCAATTTTTCAGTTTTTGATTTGTTAAAAAAGTTTGAAATATCCAATAAATGTCGTTCCACTTCATGATTGTGTCCCACTTGTTGTTGATTCTTCACAAAAAAATACAGTTTTATATCTTTATATTTGAAGCCTGAAATGTGGCAAAAGGTCGCAAAGTTCAAGGGGGCCAAATACTTTCGCAAGGCACTGTATGTGCAGTGCTTTTAGGGAGGCCAAATGGTGGACTGAGTTGTGTAGAACAATGTTAGTATTTAGTTCAAGGTTTATTTTATTAATGAAGCACTTTTAAACAAATCTATATCCCTGATATTACACGTGCTCAGTCGTTTCTGAGACCTTCAGATTTAGGTTAATCATATTAAGACACAACCCTTTGGATATGAGTAGCTTCGATCTTACTTCAGGGCCAAAAGAAGTAAGTTCCCCTATCGTCCAAAAGTCTGTTGAAATCAGCCACATATAGTAGATGCTACACTAGAATGTATGAGTATCTTTCTTATGACTTTGAGTACTGTATTTTACACTGCACTTAAAGTAAAAACAATAAAACAATACCTGAAATCACCATGCTCAACACAGAGAAAATAAAACTGAATGAGGTATAAAACATCTATGGGGTGTTACACAAAAAGGAGCAACTTGAGGTAAAATACCATGCATCCTAAAGAATCAATTCAGTGTGCTTATGTTTTTACTTTTTATACACCGAGTCCTCTTCATTTTGCTTGTTGACATTGAAACCAGATCCCTCACCTCGTTTCCAAAATGTCCATTATCGTCCTTCCAGTCTCTATGTTGGGCAAAGCACTGTGGAAAAAACACATATTAATGAGTATGGCTGAGACTATGTGTGAATGCCAGTTAGGCAACTACGGGAAAATACAAAGTAAGAAATAGAACAGGCTTGGGTGGAGAAAAAGGAATGAAATAGTAAAACTGGAGAAATAAAATACCTGTAAAATAAAATACCTGTATCTATCTAGGTTTGATCAGGAAAACAGTCTCAAGGAATCCAAACACACTTGAAACAGCAACGGCAAAAATATGACAATACAGCCATTTAGTATTCAGTGAGCCCAGAAAGAGAGATAGGTTCCAATGGTTGTAAGAGCAGGGATTCCCAGGGAGCGTTTCAGGGGAACCCATCAGGTCCATTTGGGATCACTTGAGGATGTGAAGGGATACGCAATGCAAGGTCATGGGTCAGGGATAACTTTGTGACACCAACGGGAGCTGCAATGGGGTCTACCATACCCTAAACAGCAGCAGTGTGACAGTGAGGGGAGGGGAGGGGAGGGGAGGGGGGGGGGGGGGGGCAGTGACAGGACACAAGGGCAGGGTACGGTTACATTACACTAAAGCTCTCCCCGCAATGAGTGAACTACACTACACAGTACAGTGTCTGTGAATGTGTGCCACAAACCTCTCTGTCCACAGCTCTCACACCAGAGCTGGCAAGTACAATGCAGCGAGACATTGAACAGAAAATGAAGAATGGAGAGACATGTTTTTAAAGAAATGAAAAAGGAGATCACTCAACTGTAAATTGCCCTGTACCATACACACAAAAGAAAAGGCACAACAACTTAAACAGTAGAAAAGCCTATCTTAAAATAGCCTAAAATAGCCGGTTATCAATAACCGTTGTGCTCTTGAATTCTACAAAAATGCAAAGACAACAGTATGCCAATAACACATACATCCCTGTAATATAGCCTACTAATGTTAAAATGTACATAGAGAGAGGCTGAGTGTATTCACCTTTGAGAATGTAGTCTGTCAGAAGCCTGGGCACCTTGTCACTGTCGTCTCTCATAGCTTGCAGGACTGCAACAGAAACACAAACCAATCAGAAAAATATATTTATTCCAGGAATTTATTTGACCACGGTATGTCAACCATCTATAACACCAGATAAACAACTGTACCCTGTACTTCAAGTAGCACAAATGTTTTTATTTATTCAAGACTCATTTGATGGGCGGGGGATAAATGCTCTGCACCTGAGAGGTGCCACTTACTAAGGTGCCACTTACTTTGGGTAAGGATCTGAAGATCTTCCACCGATGGAGGGCCTCCTTTCTTCTCATATGGAATGACTGTGGTCAGATACTAAGAGAGACCATGGGGTAGAAACAACAGAGAAAAAGAGAGAGAGTATAAGTACAGTGCCTAGTGATAGTGTAAACACCCCTTGTACACTTTTTCACATTTGTCTGCCTTAATTCAATTACACGTTATATTGTTTTCCTACTGATCTACACAGCCTATCCCACATTTTCAAAGTGAAAGAAGAAATATAGAACATTTTACAAATTAATACTAATAAAAAAAACAGTCTTGATTGCATATGTCTTCACACCCCAGAGTTAATACCTGGTGCAACCACCATTGGCAGCCATTACAGCTGTGAATCGTTTTGAATGAGATCCTACCAACTTTACACAAATGCTCCTTTCACAGATGCAATGGCTGTCAAAAGTTCTTCCACCAAGTATTAACTATGGTGTGTGAAGACATATGCAATCAAGGCATCTTTGTTTTGTGTTCTAATTAATTAAGAACATTTTCTAGAATTTTCCTTTACATTGAAATTGTGTAGCAGGTTGTGTAGACTGGTCGGGGGAAAAAATCTAATGTAATTTGCATTTACATTTCATTTTACGGCAGAACATTTAGAAAACTGTGGGGGGGGTAATGGAGAGGTAAGACAGCAAGTAAATTCTGTTCAGTTTATGGAAATGTGAAGCTGGGTGGATCAGCATTTTTAGGTGGGACTTGCGAAGCAAAAGTCCAGACTTTAAATCTTCGTCATACTTCAGACTTGTTATTATTATTATTTAGCACCGTTCAAGCTAGAAACGCCGTGGAAACATTACAACATGTAGACAACCTTTTTTAATTATGTTTTTTTGTTCTCCATCCACTTTCATGGCAATTTTCTCAACATTCCATTCACTGTAAATGAAACAATGCAACTTTTTACACAAATCATCTAATTTAACCACTTGGTCAACAACTATCACAAAAAGAGCATATGAAATCTTCCTCTACTTCTCTGCTTTTCAAATCTGAATGCGGAACAAAAATATCTTGTTCTGAAAAGTTGTTTTAGTAACAGCATCAACAACATTTTCTGTAACATTTTATAAACTGAAATTTGTACCACTTTAGACAAAAAGTTAAAAGGGTGTGATATATTCGTCTACTTCTCTGCTATTCAAATCTGGCAACGGATTATGAATACCTTCTACCAATCAATTGATAGAGCTGTTTTAGTAACCCATCACCTGCTGTTCGCGGTTTTCAGGCCAAATCGGGCTACTTTGAAAACGATGTTGCGGGTGAAAATGTACTGGTCACAGGTTGCAGGTTTTTGGGCTATTTCTAAGTTGCACCGCAACCGCCATAGCATTTCTCTTAAAACATATATATTTCACTGTGACCTGTTCCTGACTGTCAGGCAGTGAGACAGACTGGTCCTGAGTGATTGACTAGTGGGGAGAGCCAGAGGGGTGTATGTATGTGTGTGTGTGTGTGTGTGTGTGTGTTGAGAGAGCACTACAGTTATTGGCTGAGTCAGGTGAGCGAGAGGAGCGAGAGCAGCACACGGGTACGTTGTGACAACTTTTCACCAGTTGTAGGTAGGCTATTTAGAATGTCATTATGGAGACACCTTTTTCCAAACATTTTTTTCCATAAAACATATTAATACTCTAGAACTGATGCACATCAATAAATAATTGACAAAGCACTGGAAAATGACTTTGGGAACGCACTGGAACGCATTACATAAATCTGCTTGGAGGTGGTTTAAACTGCATTCTAATGTTGACTGCTTAGGTATCAAGCAAAGTGCTTCATGCATGCCCAGTTCTTGGGTCTCAGGAGCTGCCCGAGTAGAAATGTTAAATGGAAGTTATGGAACTCCCTCGCCTGGTTCTTTTTTACGGGGAAAAGTCCTCAATGAAACTGACATTAGGCTAAATGTGGAGAATTATACATGTGCCTCTGTTGGCCATCAAGTAAACCTATTCATTTATATGACATTGGAGGCTACCATTTGATACAATAATTGTTGTTGAAATGACGATATCACTGGAGTCATTGCAAATTAATTTGTGCCGCTTGTGTAGCCTTGTATAGCCTTTGTCCCGCGTGTGGAGCTGGCAAACCAATTTAATAAATAGCCTATAACTTTGTTGGTGTAGCCTTGTGTTATTATCGTCAGATTAGGCTACAGGTAAAAACCCATTCAAAAAAATAAACACTGGCTGTGTCACGGCCGTCCTCCTCTTCATCTGAAGAGGAGAGACGAGATGGATCTGAGGACCAATACGCGGCGTGGTAAGTGTCCATGGCAAATCTTTAATCAAGAAAGACTGAACACTATACAAACGAGTAACAAAAACAATAAACCAAATTCGACCGTGAAGCTACAAAATGAGACCTGTGCTGAAACAAGCCATCAACATAGACAATCACCCACAAACAAACAGTGCAACCCAGGCTACCTAAGTATGATTCTCAATCAGAGACAACTAATGACACCTGCCTCTGATTGAGAACCATACTAGGCCGAAAACATAGAACTGCCCCAAAACATAGAAAAACAAACATAGACTGCCCACCCAACTCACGCCCTGACCATACTAAATAAATACAAAACAGAAATAAAGGTCAGAACGTGACAGGCTGTTGTTGACAAGCATATTAAGTTCATATATATATTATGAATATTTAATTCAGTGATGGAAATTATGACCACATTCTCAGTAGCCTTATTCCAGTCGGCTATTGGGGAAACAAGTTACTTCTTATTGCGATATCGCCTCGCTATTCATGTTGAATAAATGTGTCTTAATTTGAACTAAGCGAGCTGCTCAATCATTCAGTTTACATCTTGCCTACATCTTGTCTAGGATACTGTAGACTATCTGAAATGAGATGTAGGCCTATCAGGTGCTATAGGCTACCTGCCTTTATCTCAGCAAACTATGGTAAAATTGAATTAGAATCAAAAACCCTGATTTTAGTCTAAAGCCTATGTCTATTGAAATGACAAGTCAATGACAGATTGTAGTCTTAACATCTGTCACACAATAACAGCCCAATTGCCGGAAAAGAGCCTAACATTAGTTTTTTCATGTTTGTCCAAGTGTTTCTTGCTCAGAGATTTCGAGATCCTCTGTCCAACTTTCATCACTCAAACTCTCCTGTAGGAGTTATCTATTGTTATGCACATGCACAAAGGAGATTTATTTACAATTATAAACCTGATTTGAGCCCTGAACGCTGATTGGCTGAATGCTGATTGGCTGAAAGCCGTGGTATATCAGACCATATACCAACGGTATGACAAAACATTACTTTGTACTGTTCTAATTACATTGGTAAACAGTTTATAATGACAATATGGCCACTATACCACAGCTAACGGACTTTTCTTTTCTTTTGTCACAAATTCCTATTCCTTTATTACGTCATGTCATAGCTTGCAATAATTATTATTTTGAGGAAACCTGCATTTTACAAGTAAGTATGATATTCCTTCTTGTCTCGATAACGTTATGGAATTTTTTTTATTGTCTATGTATGGCAACTCCTCTCTTGCCTGATTTAAAAAAACAATTGGGCTAGTTTTCAGGCCTTTTGGGCGGGTTTTGAGAGGTCATTGGGCTAGAAATTTAAGCTAGACCTGGCAACCCTGCTTCTCATAGCACTTCTTTCAGTTTTCACATGCAACAACTGTAGTTTAGACACTGACCACAACCACACAACTACTGACCACAACTACTGCTCTTGTCTGCACTAGCTCTGGTACAGCTCTGGCCCTGGGTGTACTCTGGTTCGCACGAGCTTTGGTCTGCACTATAAATTTGAAAAACTTAAATGAGCATAAGTTAGCATATAATACCCACCAACAATAATTGTAACTCTTGAACCGTTCAAGCTAGATACTCCAAACCAACTTTCATATTTTCAGACTATCTTAGCTTTTCAACTACCTACTTTTTCAACTATAACCAGTCACCACCATTAATACTGCAGGCACTACCACTACTATAACATATTTCAAAACCATACATACTTTAAAACAAGTTAGCAAACAAACCACATTTACTTCAGGAAATGTACTTTTAGCAATAAAGAGTTCATTTATCAGCTAGGACTTAAAGCTAGCTATCAGTAGGTCTACAAACAAATCTATTCTACATACAGTGTAGGGCTGTCTCCGAATAAAACTAATCTTAGTTGACCAAGAGTCTTCTGATTGGTCGAATAAAATGTACTTGTATTTTTCCACGTCCTATGTTTGAATAAAATCACCTATATGTAGGCTACTGAGCTTGTCTGATGCTTTAAGGACTGCGATTAAAAATGAAGACACATAAATTACTAAAGAGAGAGCCAGAGATCAATATAGCCTAACCAGAAGAAAAACACCTGCTCCCGACCTTCCTCCTCCCGCTGCCCGCTGCTGCTGGCTTTCACAGATTTGCCTCGGCTGTTAAGCTCCTGAATTTGCAGGTAATAGGCTAAACCAGCGGATGGCAACCTTTTCCATTTGGAGTGCCATGTTATCATACCATTTCTACTGATCTGCATGTCAGTTATGATTTTCATATGCACATTTTCATGGAACAGTTGAATTTAATTTATAATAAAGCCTTCATATCTCAAAATCAATGTTATGTGGTAAATCTAAATGATATGTAAATGAAAATGATACAAATCTAAAAGTAACTTTTATTTTCATTGCCAATATGTACAAATAGTCTCTACATAACTACATAAAGCCAAACATTTTGAACATTGCAACCTGCAGGTAGAAAATAAATATAATCTAAATCACATTGTCTATGCATGACCTGTCTGGAAGAAACTATTATATTAACTTGGTCTGGCCTGAAGCTCCTGCTAGCTAACTTGCAACATTGTATAAAATATTCTGGATCCTCAGAGTTTTCAGCTCCAGTGAGCTCTAGACAGACAGACAGACACAGCTGCAGGCTATTTTGCAAGGGATAAGACGCAATCAGGTAGACCTATTTTATGACGCTTCCACCGGATCAGAGCATGACATTCCTTCCCCCTTTCATGCTGAGCGTTTAATCAAAAGGGAGCGAGCTGTAAAGATTTTTCAAATAGGCTCCGTTGAGGAACAACTATAATTTTCAATGGATGTAAAAACAGACTTTGTCTACTCGCTGCTTGAGGTGAAGAAAAAATAACTTTCAGAAATTCCACAGTGACGGTAAATTAAGACAATAATAAATAGTATTAGATCCTCAAATGGGCACAATTATAGGCCTACATTTGCTCGCAGACTAAGTAGACTAGTCCTACTTCTATATGCGTAATCAGTTGCGTGTCCTTTACTCAAGATTGACAGGAGTGCTCCAAACAAAAGACAATTCATAAATTGACAACTTGTAAATGGAATGAAATAAACCCAAACTTTTTTTTCTCACAGCCTAGGTTGTGTGCTCTGCAAACGTGTCAGATCCTACAGTGACACAGTAAGACTGTAATAATAATATATTGAGGGCATTAACAGAAATTACCGTAACAAACAAGATTAGAAATGATGGGAATTAACACTAAATGTACTACTGGAGATACTGCTGTGCCTTCCCTGCGGCCTCCGCAATGGATTAGTCCACAGACAAGCGTGAATCAGACAGGTGTCTTGTGTGACATAAGTTATTAATGCACGCTACATGGCCAATAGTATGCGGACACCCCCTCAAATGAGTGGATTCAGCTATTTCAGCCATACCCGTTGCTGACAGGTGTATAAAATCGAGCACACAGCCATACAATCTCCATAGATAAACATTGACAGTAGAATGAAGAGCTCAGTGACTTTCAACGTGGCACCGTTATAGCATGCCACTTTCCCAACAAGTCAATTCAACAAATTTCTGCCCTGCTAGAGCTGCCCCGGTCAACTGTAAGTGAAGTGGAAACGTCTAGGAACAACCGTGAACAAAGCCGAGTTCTGAAGTGCGTAGCACGTAAAAATCCTCTGTCCTGGGTTGCAACACTCACTACCGAGTTCCAAACTGCCTCTGGAAGCAACATCAGCACCAGAACTGTTCATCGGGAGCTTCATGTAAATGGGTTTCCATGGCCGAGCAGCCGCACAGAAGCTTAAGATCCTCATGCGCAATGCCAAGCATCGGCTAGAGTGTAAAGCTCGCTGCCATTGGACTCTGGAGCGACGAATCATGCTTCACCATCTGGCAGTTTGACAGACAAATCTGGTTTTGACTGATGCCAGGACAATGCTACCTGCCCGAATGCAGTGCCAACTGTAAAGTTCAGTGGAGGAGGAATAATGGTCTGGGGCTGTTTTTAATGGCCCCTTAATTCCAGTGAAGGGAAATCTTAACGCTACAGCATACAATACCATTCAAGATGATTATGTGCTTCCAACTTTGTGGCAACAGTTTGGGGATGGCAATTCCCTGTTTCAGCATGGCAATGCCCTATGCACAAACCAAGGTCCACACAGAAACAATCGGTTAAGAACGGTTTGGAATAGCTTTACTGGTCTGAACAGAGCCCTGACCTCAAGCCCATTAAACACCTTTGGGATGAATTGGAATGCAGACTGCGAGCAAGGCCTAATCACCCAACATCAGTGCCCGACCTCACTAATGCTCCTGTGTCTGAATGGAAGCAAGTCCCTGCAGCAATGTTCCAACATCTAGTGGAAAGTAGGGCTGGGCGATATATAGAATTAATTTGAATGAATGTTTTTGAACAATATTCCAAATGCCTGTATCGCAGAATCAAGGTTTTTGTATTTTTTTTGTTTTTATGCGCATTTATGTCTGCTTGTTCTCATGTTGTCTTTTTGGTCTCGTCTCGTTCGCTCCTTCTGTGCTGTGCACCTTCCCATTTACACCAGAGATCTGTATATAATGACAAGGTGCTCATGTCTTCGCCATAACAACGGGTGTCGTTGTTCGAAAGGCGGGCAGGCAGGCAACAAGCTTAGGTTCAAAATAAGCACATAGAAACGCACTTCGCCTCTTTCTCCCAAGACCCTCCCCCTACAACTCACAAAAAAAAGATGAGAGATCACTTCTTCTTCTCTGACAAACGGTTTCAATATGCTATTTGCATTTGAGGTTTGGTCCAACAGAATTGATCATATGGACACCGAAACACATGGAGACATTATTTTACTGTAATAGAGGAGAAGTTAACCTTTCGAACCATACCCTGTTTATGTTTTAACTCCTCAAATTTCAAGCAGAGCAGACACTACTAAAACGGATGTCCCAATGAACATTCATTCTGGAAAATGAATGATCAGTTTGTAGTGCACGCAATGTATCGTTGGCAGCATTTTTGTTGAATAAAGATAGTTATACTAGCTGTTTAGGCTGTGTTTTATAAATGTGCAATAAGCATAAAACAATTATATAAAGGAATTGGCAACTCGTTCTCATTCTGATAAATAAGGTAGGCCACTTGATTTCAACATCTGTTCAAACAGTTGGAGAATGACAGAAGAATGTGTTCAGTAAAATGCAACTGTTTTGCTTTGCTGACTGAATTCAGAGCTTGTGAAATTATACCTAGATCCAAGTTGGCTAAACTTAAAAAATAAACATTAGCTGGCTACTTACTAGCACGTGTGCTTGTGCTTGAGAGATTGTTTATGAGACCGGTGTTCATTTTCTATGCCTGATACATTATTAGTTGATGTGCATTATGCATGGTTCTGGTAAATTTGTAACAAAAATATCATTTTCATAGACAGACCTGAAAGCCAGATCAGTGATTATTACAAAAAAAAGCAGGTACAAGTATTTTGATAAAATAATTAAATTATTAGTGGGTCTGGTCTTATGGCTGTTGAAGGCATATATTTAGCCTAGGTATAATTTCACAAGCTCTGAATTCATTAGATTATTGCTGACTGTTTTAAATGCAGCGTAATTTTTCTTTAAATTGTACAACAAAGCTTATTTAGAGAAAACATTTTGTAAAATCTATATGTACAGTTGAAGTCGGAAGTTTACATACACTTAGGTTGGAGTCATTAAAACTCGTTTTTCAACCACTCCACAAATTTCTTGTTAACAAACTATAGTTTTGGCAAGTCGGTTAGGACATCTACTTTGTGCACGACACAAGTAATTTGTCCAACAATTGTTTACAGACAGATTATTTAATTTATAATTCACCATATCACAATTCCAGTGGGTCAGAAGTTAACATACACTGAGTTGCCTGTTTTTTTTATTTTTTTTTATTTGATTTCACCTTTATTTAACCAGGTAGACTAGTTGAGAACAAGTTCTCATTTACAACTGCGACCTGGCCAAGATAAAGCATAGCAGTGTGAACAGACAGCAACACAGTTACAAATGGAGTAAACAATAAACAAGACAATAACACAGTAGAAAAAAAAACATTTAAAAAAGTGTTACGGTGCGTGAATGAGGACCCAAAAGCGAATTAACTTAAACAGAGCTTCTTTAATTACCAAACATAGGTAGGCTCAGACGGACCGGCAGATTCCGACAGGACAAGACATGGTTACAGCAAACATGACGACAGTCTGGTTCAGGCATGAAACACAACAAACAAGAATCCGACAAGGACAGGAACAAAAACAGAGAGAGATATAGGGACCTAATCAGAGGGAAAAGGGGAACAGGTGGGAGAAGGGGTGACGAGGTAGTCAAGAGGAGACAAGGAACAGCTGGGGGAAAGCGGGGGAGAAAAGGTAACCTAACAACGACCAGCAGAGGGAGACAGGGTGAAGGGAAAGGACAGAGACAAGACACAACATGACAGTACATGACAGTACCCCCCCACTCACCGAGCGCCTCCTGGCGCACTCGAGGAGGAAACCTGGCGGCAACGGAGGAAATCCTCGATCAGCGCACGGTCCAGCACGTCCCGAGAGGGAACCCAACTCCTCTCCTCAGGACCGTACCCCTCCCAATCAACGAGGTACTGGTGACCACGGCCCCGAGGACGCATGTCCAAAATTCTACGGACCCTGTAGATGGGTGCGCCCTCGACAAGGATGGGGGGTGGGGGGGGAAGACGAGCGGGGGCGCGAAGGACGGGCTTGATGCAGGAGACATGGAAGACCGGGTGGACGCGACGAAGGTATCGCGGAAGAAGAAGTCGAACTGCGACAGGATTAATGACCCGAGAAATACGGAACGGACCAATGAACCGCGGGGTCAACTTGCGAGAAGCCGTCTTAAGGGGAAGGTTCTGAGTGGAGAGCCAAACTCTCTGACCGCGACAATATCTAGGACTCTTAGTTCTACGCTTATTAGCAGCCCTCACAGTCTGCGTCCTATAACGGCAAAGTGCAGACCTGACCCTCTTCCAGGTGCGCTCGCAACGTTGGACAAAAGCCTGAGCGGAGGGGACGCTGGACTCGGCGAACTGAGATGAGAACAGCGGAGGCTGGTACCCGAGGCTACTCTGAAAAGGAGATAGCCCGGTCGCAGACGAAGGAAGCGAGTTGTGGGCGTATTCTGCCCAGGGGAGCTGTTCTGACCAAGACGAAGGGTTGCGAAAAGAAAGACTGCGTAAGATGCGACCAATAGTCTGATTGGCCCGTTCTGCTTGACCGTTAGACTGGGGGTGAAAGCCGGAAGAGAGACTGACTGAAGCCCCAATCAAACGGCAAAACTCCCTCCAAAATTGAGACGTGAATTGCGGACCTCTGTCCGAAACGACGTCTGACGGAAGGCCATGAATTCTGAAAACATTCTCGATGATGATTTGTGCCGTCTCTTTAGCAGAAGGAAGCTTAGCAAGGGGAATGAAATGAGCCGCCTTAGAGAACCTATCGACAACCGTAAGAATAACAGTCTTCCCCGCTGACGAAGGCAGTCCGGTGACAAAATCTAAGGCAATGTGAGACCACGGTCGAGAGGGAATAGGAAGCGGCCTGAGACGGCCGGCAGGAGGAGAGTTACCGGACTTAGTCTGCGCGCAGACCGAACAAGCAGCCACGAAACGACGCGTGTCATGCTCCCGGGTGGGCCACCAAAAACGCTGGCGAATGGAAGCAAGCGTACCCCGAACGCCAGGGTGGCCGGCTAACTTGGCAGAGTGAGCCCACTGAAGAACGGCCAGACGAGTAGGAACGGGAACGAAAAGAAGGTTCCTAGGACAAGCGTGCGGCGACGGAGTGTGAGTGAGCGCTTGTTTTACCTGCCTCTCAATTCCCCAGACAGTCAACCCGACAACACGCCCCTCAGGGAGAATCCCCTCGGGGTCAGTGGAGGCTACTGAAGAACTGAAGAGACGAGACAAAGCATCAGGCTTGGTGTTCTTAGAGCCCGGACGATAAGAAATCACGAACTCGAAACGAGCGAAAAACAGCGCCCAACGCGCCTGACGCGCATTAAGTCGTTTGGCAGAACGGATGTACTCAAGGTTCCTATGGTCAGTCCAAACGACAAAAGGAACGGTCGCCCCCTCCAACCACTGTCGCCATTCGCCTAGGGCTAACCGGATGGCGAGCAGTTCGCGGTTACCCACATCATAGTTACGTTCCGACGGCGACAGGCGATGAGAAAAATACGCGCATGGGTGGACCTTGTCGTCAGAGAGGGAGCGCTGAGAAAGAATGGCTCCCACGCCCACCTCTGACGCGTCAACCTCGACAACGAACTGTCTAGAGACGTCAGGTGTAACAAGGATAGGAGCGGATGTAAAACGATTCTTGAGGAGATCAAAAGCTCCCTGGGCGGAAACGGACCACTTAAAGCACGTCTTGACAGAAGTAAGGGCTGTGAGAGGAGCTGCCACCTGACCGAAATTACGGATGAAACGACGATAGAAGTTCGCGAAGCCGAGAAAGCGCTGCAGCTCGACGCGTGACTTAGGGACGGGCCAATCAATGACAGCTTGGACCTTAGCGGGATCCATCTTAATGCCTTCAGCGGAAATAACAGAACCGAGAAATGTGACGGAGGAGGCATGAAAAGTGCACTTCTCAGCCTTCACAAAAAGACAATTCTCTAAAAGGCGCTGGAGGACACGTCGAACGTGCTGAAGATGAATCTGGAGTGACGGTGAAAAAATCAGGATATCGTCAAGGTAAACGAAAACAAAGATGTTCAGCATGTCTCTCAGGACATCATTGACTAATGCCTGAAAGACAGCTGGAGCGTTAGCGAGGCCGAAAGGAAGAACCCGGTATTCAAAGTGCCCTAACGGAGTGTTAAACGCCGTCTTCCACTCGTCCCCCTCCCTGATGCGCACGAGATGGTAAGCGTTACGAAGGTCCAACTTAGTGAAAAACCTGGCTCCCTGCAGGATCTCGAAGGCTGAAGACATAAGAGGAAGCGGATAACGATTCTTCACTGTTATGTCATTCAGCTCTCGATAATCTATGCAGGGGCGCAGAGACCCGTCCTTCTTCTTGACAAAAAAAAACCCCGCTCCGGCGGGAGAGGAGGAGGGGACTATGGTACCGGCGTCAAGAGCTACAGACAAATAATCTTCGAGAGCCTTACGTTCGGGAGCCGACAGAGAGTATAGTCTACCCCGGGGGGGGGGTGGTTCCCGGAAGGAGATCAATACTACAATCATACGACCGGTGTGGAGGAAGAGAGGTGGCCCTGGACCGACTGAACACCGTGCGCAGATCGTGATATTCCTCCGGCACCCCTGTCAAATCACCAGGCTCCTCCTGTGAAGAAGAGACAGAGGAAACAGGAGGGATAGCAGACATTAAACATTTCACATGACAAGAGACGTTCCAGGAGAGGATAGAATTACTAGACCAATTAATGGAAGGATTATGACAAACTAGCCAGGGATGGCCCAAAACAACAGGTGTAAAAGGTGAACGAAAAATTAAAAAAGAAATGGTTTCACTATGATTACCAGAAACAGTGAGGGTTAAAGGTAGCGTCTCACGCTGAATCCTGGGGAGAGGACTACCATCCAGGGCGAACAAGGCCGTGGGCTCCTTTAACTGTCTGAGAGGAATGTCATGTTCCCGAGCCCAGGTCTCGTCCATAAAACAGCCCTCCGCCCCAGAGTCTATTAAGGCACTGCAGGAAGCTGACGAACCGGTCCAGCGTAGATGGACCGACAAGGTAGTGCAGGATCTTGAAGGAGAGACAGGAGTAGTAGCGCTCACCAGTAGCCCTCCGCTTACTGACGAGCTCTGGCCTTTTACTGGACATGAAGTGACAAAATGACCAGCGGAACCGCAATAGAGACAGAGGCGGTTGGTGATTCTCCGTTCCCTCTCCTTAGTCGAGATGCGGATACCTCCCAGCTGCATGGGCTCAGCACCCGAGCCGGCAGAGGAAGATGGTAGTGATGCGGAGAGGGGGGCGACGGAGAGCGCGAGCTCCTTTCCACGAGCTCGGTGACGAAGATCAACCCGTCGCTCAATGCGAATAGCGAGTTCAATCAAGGAATCCACGCTGGAAGGAACCTCCCGGGAGAGAATCTCATCCTTTACCTCTGCGCGGAGACCCTCCAGAAGACGAGCGAGCAAGGCCGGCTCGTTCCAGCCACTGGAGACAGCAAGAGTGCGAAACTCAATAGAGTAGTCTGTTATGGATCGATTGCCTTGACATAGGGAAGACAGGGCCCTGGAAGCCTCCTCCCCAAAAACAGATCGATCAAAAACCCGTATCATCTCCTCCTTAAAGTCCTGATACTGGTTAGTACACTCAGCCCTTGCCTCCCAGATTGCCGTGCCCCACTCACGAGCCCGTCCAATAAGGAGAGATATGACGTAGGCGACACGAGCAGTGCTCCTGGAGTAAGTGTTGGGCTGGAGAGAAAACACAATATCACACTGGGTGAGGAACGAGCGGCATTCAGTGGGCTCCCCAGAGTAACACGGCGGGTTATTGATTCTGGGCTCCGGAGATTCGAAAGCCCTGGAAGTGGCCGGTGGATCGAGGCGGAGATGGTGAACCTGTTCTGTGAGGTTGGAGACTTGGGTGGCCAGGGTCTCAACGGCATGTCGAGCAGCAGACACTTCCTGCTCGTGTCTGCCTAGCATCGCTCCCTGGATCCCGACGGCTGAGTGGAGAGGATCCGAAGTCGCTGGGTCCATTCTTGGTCGGATTCTTCTGTTACGGTGCGTGAATGAGGACCCAAAAGCGAATTAACTTAAACAGAGCTTCTTTAATTACCAAACATAGGTAGGCTCAGACGGACCGGCAGATTCCGACAGGACAAGACATGGTTACAGCAAACATGACGACAGTCTGGTTCAGGCATGAAACACAACAAACAAGAATCCGACAAGGACAGGAACAAAAACAGAGAGAGATATAGGGACCTAATCAGAGGGAAAAGGGGAACAGGTGGGAGAAGGGGTGACGAGGTAGTCAAGAGGAGACAAGGAACAGCTGGGGGAAAGCGGGGGAGAAAAGGTAACCTAACAACGACCAGCAAAGGGAGACAGGGTGAAGGGAAAGGACAGAGACAAGACACAACATGACAGTACATGACAAAAAGAGTCTATCTACATTGTGTGCAAAAGGCATGAGGAGGTAGGCGAATAATTACAATTTTAGCAGATTAACACTGGAGTGATAAATGATCAGATGGTCATGTGCAGGTAGAGCACTGGTTGCACTGGTGCACTGCACTGGTAGTTGCACTGGTGTGCAAAAGAGCAGAAAAGTATATAAATAAAAACAGTATGGGGATGAGGTAGGTAAATTGGGTGGGCTATTTACCGATGGACTATGTACAGCTGCAGCGATCGGTTAGCTGCTCAGATAGCAGATGTTTAAAGTTGGTGAGGGAGATAAAAGTCTCCAACTTCAACGATTTTTGCAATTTGTTCCAGTCATAGGCAGCAGAGAACTGGAAGGAAAGGCGGCCAAATTATGTGTTGGCTTATTGTGGGAAGCTTGTGGAAGGCTACCCGAAACGTTTGACCCAAGTTAAACAATTTAAAGGCAATGCTACCAAATACTAATTGAGTGAATGTAAACTTCTAACCCACTGGGAATGTGATGAAAGAAATAAAAGCTGAAATAAATCCTTCTCTCTACTATTATTCCGACATTTCACATTCTTAAAATAAAGTGGTGATCCTAACTGACCTAAGACAGGGAATTGTTACTAGGATTAGTTTAAAGGGAATTGTTACTAGAACTGAGTTTAAATGTATTTGGCAAAGATGTATGCATACTTCTGACTTCAACTGTATATATTGTGAATCTCCCATAAGCTGAGAAAATCGAGATATGAGTTTTAGGCCATTTCACCCAGCCCTAAGCCTTCCCAGAAGTGTAAGAGGCTGTTATAGCAGCAAAGGGGGGACCAACTCCATATTAATACCCATGATTTTTGAATGAGAGATGTTCAACGAGCAGGTATTCACATAGTTTTGGTTGTGTAGTGTATATTTGCCACAGCTCGACTAAGTAAATCTCGGTCGACCAACAGCCTATCAACCAAACAATCAACCAGTCGACTTACTAGGGTCAGCCCTATTTTATTTTACCTTTATTTAACTAGGCAAGTCAGTTAAGAACAAATTCTTATTTTCAATGACGGCCTAGGAACAGTGGGTTAACTGCCTGTTCAGGGGCAGTTATATACAGTGTTATTCATACCCCTTGACTTAGTCCACATTATGTTGTGTTACAGCCTGAATTCAAAATGGATTCTGAATTCTACACACAATACCCCATAACAACAAAGTGAAAACATGTTTCTGGAAATGTTAGTAAAACAATGTTAAATGAAATACAGACATATCTCATTTACATAAATAAGTACTCACACCCCTGAGTCAATACATGTTAGAACCCCTTTGGCAGAGATTACAGCTGCAAGTCTATCTAAGTAAGTCTCTAAGAGCTCTGCACACCTGGACTGTACAATTATTATTTTTTAAATTCTTCAAGCTCCGTCAAGTTGGTTGTTGATCATTGCTAGACAGCAATGTTCAAGTCTTGCCATAGGTTTTCAAAAATATTTCAATCAAAATTGTAATTAGGCCACTCAAGAACATTCAATGTCGTCTTGGCAAGCACCTCCAGTGTAGATTTGGCCTTGTCCTGCTGAAAGGTGAATTTGTCTCCCAGTGTCTGTAGGAAAGCAGACTGAACCAGGTATTCCTCTAAGATTTTGCCTGTGCTTAGCTCTGTTCTGTTTATTTTTATCCTAAAAAACTCCCTAGTCCTTGCTGATGACAAGCATACCCATAACATGATGCACCACCCTGATGCTTAAAAATTATGCCCCAAACATAACTCTGTGTACTAAGGACATAAAGTTAATTTCTTTGCCACATTTTTTGCAGGTTTACTTTAGTGCCTTATTTGCAAACATGATTCATGTTTTGGAATATTTGTATTCTGTACAGGCTTCCTTCTTTTCACTCTGTCGTTTAGGTTAGTACTGTGGAGTAACTAGTATTGTGTGTAGACCAGTGACACAAAATCTCAATTTAATCCATGTGAAATTCAGGCTGTAACACAACAAAATATGGAAAAAGTCAAGGGGTGTGAATACGTTCTTAAGGCACTGTAGTTCATCAACTACCACACAAATACTTTTAAAGAGTTGTCACCACTAGATATTTCTCTCCAAAAAGAATAGCTTACAACTTTCTAATCATTACATCATCATTCACCTAAAATCAAACTTCCTTCCCACTGAACGTTTTACAAATGTAAATCGTGCATCTATTTATCTGAAACCCATAGCGTGATTGATTCCGAGTTTCTTTGCTTTCCTAAGAGTGTTGTCCACTTGATCCTGCTTTTTATTCCCATCTTCTAACAAAAGATTGCTTTGTTCTTTGTCTTTCTTCTTTTAGTTTTCACACGCAACAACTGTAGTTGAGACATTTTTGTGATCTAACTGCCCCATAATCTAAATTAATATGGTTGATATAGTAGTTCATCAAAAATCATTATTTTACTACAATAAACTTTGACTATATGCAACTGCTTTGCTTTAAATAGTAAAGTAAAATGTTTTAAACTTCTACCACTACCACACAAATACTTTATATCCACCTATTGTACTTCATGTACAATTACCATCTAGTTGACCAACAAAAACACACACACACAGCACCAATGAAGAGGGCAACAGACAGAGAGAAAGAGAGAAATATAGGCACCTGTCTTTCACTCCCACCACTCCCAAAAGTTTGCCGGAAGCCATTTTGAATGGCAGAGGAGAGCCCCACCATGCTAAAGCGCTAGAGAGGAAGGAAGTGAAGTAGAGATATGGGAAGTAAGAGGCACACAAACAGGAAACAAGCAGATGAAAATCGAAGGAACCATGTCCAAGGTTTAAAAGGTCAATATTTCCCAAAACAATAAACCAGTAAATTAGTTTGTAAAAAGAGTGAAGTAATAAGGTATCAAGATAGTCTTGCAGGGGGACATCTGTACAAGCAAGAAATACGTTTGATAAGGTTTGAATACATTAAAAGGTTACTAAGCAATGCCATTAAACAGTGAATCAGCAGGAATTGTGTGTGTGTGTTTGTGTGTGTGCACGCACAGCATGGATGGTGTCACTCACTGATCCTAGTGCTTGTGTTCTCTCTGGTCGGCCCTGCGGGGCCCCGGCACCACTCTTGAGTTTTTTATTTTTCTTCAGTAGTTCCCTGTGTTCCTTCTGTCTGTTTTGCACATCTATCAGGATAGAGATGAAGCTGTTCTTCACCTCTTTTTCAAAGTCCAGCTCGTCCCTGAGGGCCAGGTGTTGAATCAGCTCCTCACTGTAATGTCTGATGGCCATCTCCACCTCCTCTAGTCGCTCATTCAGCTCTGCTACACACAGGGTCATCTCTCCTGCACACACACACACACACACACACACACACACACACACACACACACACACACACACACACCACACAGAAATGTAGCATAACGATGCAAACACACTTTCAACCTCCCCTCCCTCACACTATTTACACACACACACACACACACACACGTGCACACACACACACCTAACTGACAGAGATATACTCACGCTCTTCATAGCTGTGGTTTGTTCTGGGGCGCTGGATGTCCAGAGAGAGCATGGAGAGATCTGACTGAGAGGGGTGGTTCTTCTCTGCCCCCAAGTCAGGAGAGTCCTGCATCATCTCCTCTATCTCCTCAATAACCTACAATACACACGGTAACACCACACATTTGGGATCAGTTCCATTTCTATTCCTGTCTGTTGCATTGGACCTGTAGTGCAATTCCAATCCTTGGAATTAAATTGTATTCCTGAATTGACTGGAAATGTCAATCGAATAGACCCCAACTCTGGTTAACACACAAACACCGGCTCAGTTCACCTGTCATCTGTCTATGTGAAGCACATTCAAGCAACAGGCACAAGCCCCATACCCAGCTCTGCTACACTGTATTCTATCTTTGATAAAGTGCAGGTCAGTCTTGGGCTATTCCAGGCAGAGCTGTGGGTTGGAACTTTGGTAAATTGGTGGGTAGCCCTACCTGTTCTGCGGTGAAGAGGGGTTCGTCATTGAGGCAGGAGACGATGATGGTGTGCATGTCCATCTGTTCCCTCAGCTCATCGTCGGACAGCTCCAGTGTTACATCATCCACCCTCTGACAGGTCAGGGGGAGGGGATTTAATCAAAACTAAATCCTGGCACAATGAATTCTGAATTTTAGATTGGAGCGATAAACAGATTGGACAGGACGGTAGGGGCAGGGAGAGGGGGAGTGGTAGGGAATAGGGATAGAGGGAGAAAGAGAGAGAGAGACAGAGACTGGGGATGAAATGAAAGGGGCAAAGAAAGAGCCCTCTATGAAGCAAGAACTTGACTCACTGGTTCGTCTTTGAGGATTAGAGTGGGGAGATGGAGGGAGCGCGTTCGAGACTGTTTCCAATCCACTGCCATGACATTACCATAATTATCTGCGAGAGCATCCCAGATCCTGTGGGGGAAATGAGATGAGAGACACATAAAAGTGAACACAACCACCTGTAGGACCAAAAGCTCATGTAGATAAGTGATAGCTAACTTCTAATAATGGTCAACAGTGGTTATATTTGTCATATTGACACTGCACTTGGAAGCAGTAAGATGTAACGAGAACTAATCGGCCAGCTGTGCGATACGTTTGGGCTGTTGATAATGCTACAGCCGCACCGCTTTAAAACGGTATTATGAATAGTGAAAAGGGGAAGGGCGAGACATTAATAACTAATCTATCATTTATAAACAGAATAGTATTGGGCTAACTATTTATTAACCACAAACAGGTTAGTGGGATCAACTATCTCTACCCAAGACATGAGCCAAATCTTTCATCTTTTAGGAGGGGATAAATGTGAATTGTCCGATTTATTCTGAACTCCAGGGAAGGGTATTTGGGTCAACATTCTAATCTAGAGTTTAATGGGATGTCGTTGTTAGGCACATTTGGGAAACCATGCACTGACATGTCAACCTGAGATTATGTGAGCTCTAAGATCTAGTGTGATGGAGCAGTCACATGACCATTGATAACATTGTTTATTGACAAGTCATCAGCGCAACTGACAGTACGTGCAGAGCAACAATAATGCATGGGGGAAAAAGCATCATTATAAACGTAAACTTCTAGTGAAGTGAACGTAGCATAACTGTAAGCCTATAGCAATATTCTCGAATAGGTGTAAATATGATAAGCTTATCTGATACAATGTTGAATGCCGGCAGCTTGCATCAACCATCAATACTCGTGACAGCATTTATGAGTTGGACGCTATTTATTGTGCAGGGCACGACATTGACATTTGATAGTGTGTTGCAAGGGAGGAACGGTGTTGTTACAAACTAACTTTGGCCCGGAGTCACTTCGCATACTCACTCGTCGTTCCTCAACGTTGTGTCCTCGGCGATAATGTTTACAGGGGCAATGTTCTCCGTTTGGGTGTTGACATTTCGGAAACACACTGCCAATTTCTCGTCGAAATCAGTCACCAGATCTTCCATGGACTTGAAGCTGCCTATTTCGCCCGAAAAGCTGTTGTTGAGCTCTGGAAGGACCCTCAGAACGCCTGTCAACTGCTCGGCAACCAAGTTTACTCGGTCCATCCGAGTCCCCTGCTCTGAGACCGGCTCAAATTCCTTAAAATCGTGCCACTCGTCATCGAAATGTGAAAGGAGCGCCGCCATGGCTGCACCCAAAGTGCCTCTGATGAATGATGTATGCGACGACGGAATGTCAGGACACAGCATCCTCCGGTGGGAGCTGTGTCTCTTTGGACCGGTCCGAACACTATTTTGTCACCACTTCCAATGTCCTAATCTCTTGAGGTTTGCACATCTATTAAAACGGGATAGGCGCAAGCAATATGGTAATATAACAAGATTCGGGGAGACTACGCCTTATTGCTTACACCTTTCTGCGTTTTACAGATCTGCAATCACTGAACACTAAAGGTCAACGCAAAATGGTGCCAGGGGTTCCTTTCAGGCCTGGGCTCCCCTCTCACAAAATGACCCTTTGACACAAAAGAAAGCGTAACCAAATGTATTCACAGAGATTTGTTTTCAATAATCTAGAACATTAAATCATTTGTAGTCCCAAGACCCAAACTATGGCATTTAATGACATTTACACAATAATAGTAGTTTAGCTAGGCTACAATCAAATTCAGACCAGTCACCAGAGAATGACTAGACATTTTGATGCTTCAGGGACTCATTTTACATTGGTTTGCAAACATTCTGGGTCAACACCATTTTGCTCTTGTATAGCAACACTACAAAGCGGCACCCCAACATTTGAAACAGAATAAATAGGTTTCCTTAGAAAAAATAACAGAATGTTCAACTGCACAAAACATAATTCTTTCATACTAACACTTTCCTTGACACCCAGCTTCATAACACGTTATGACAGTCATAACCCTGTCATAATATGTCATAACAGCTGACATAACTTGTCATATCCTGTCATTATGGTCATAACACTGTCATGACCCATATATTTACACCTGTTTTGACATATATTGAGTTATTTTATGTTTGGCTATGACACCTACATAAGAGTGTGAAAACCCACATTTATTCAAATGTCTTTTTTCCCTGTCAAGAAGTTTCCTTTCGTTTGAAAATGTGTTTCTTAAGTCCGTTGTTGTTGTAATGAATTCTTTAAAGTCATGTTTTTTTTCTCATCATATTCTAAATAACTTGTAGAAAATACACTTTATGACACTGTCATGAAGCATTATGACCATCCTGTGCAACTTTACTTGGACTAAGAAAATGCACTTTATGATACTGTCAAGAAGCATTATGACCATCATAATCATATAGGCCTATCACATACATGCCGTTATGTCAGTCATCAGTCAAAAAAAAGGAAGTCTTGTCCTGCTTCTGAAATCTTCTCCGGCATTCATCCCAGTCATCAGCAACAGAGCATTGGGGTCGGTGCATGTCTGACATCAATTTGTGCGCAATTACACAAATAATTGAATATGGTCAAGTTCAGTAAATGTTTCATAACATAAACATCATGTTGAAAAGTCGGCTATGGTGTAAAGGAAGTCGCTCTGGATAAGAGCATCTGCTAAATGACTCAAATGTCAAATGTAAATGGAATGTTTTGTCTTGTGTGGTAGGTTTAGTGAGTTTTGAAACCTTTATGTAGGTGTCATAAGCAGCCATAAAATAACTACCGTGGCAGGTTTTGTGGGTTTTAACACTCTTATGTAGGTGTCATAACCAGCCATGAAACAACGCAATATATGTCACAACAGATTTCAATATATGTGTCCTGACAGTGTTTTGACCATATTATGACAGTTTAGGACTCAGCTGTTATGACATGGTTATGACCGTGTCATAACGTGTTATGAGGCTGGGTTCCACGTTAAGTGTTACCTATTGTTATTTATGTTGTCCTATAGGCTATTACTGTGTTAGTCTGGTGCTATTATAATTGAGTAATCTTTGCAGTGATAAACACTTTACCTTCGTTTTCACCATTGCTTTATCAGTGCCAGAGGGACTATCTTTCTGCACCTCTCCCTTTTTGCAATTGGTTAGTCTGATTCGTGCATTCAAGATGAATTCCTTTCCAATGATGATCTGTAATGGCAAGAACAAGTTCACTGGTTCAGTAACAATCATACAATTAACAACAACATACAGTAGGTTACAGTGATCCCTGACAACCATTGTCATTACAACGTGACCAATGGAAAACACAAACAGCAGAACCTTAGAGAATTTATATAACAATACAACCAAAAGTTGTGTGCTCAGTGTGTGCTCAGAACTTTGTAGAGATACTCCTCATTAGATTTTTGGTTGAATGAGCCCAGAGCAAAGGCCAGCTGGACATTATACCCCAGTACGCATATAGTTGCCAACACTAAACAAAGCAGTACCAATATCTGGTACTTTGGCCGTGCTATGTGTCATTTCTATTCTCAAGTCACCTTTACTTTGTAACTCAAGCAGGGCTGCATACTACTCTGCAATGGAATCTCTGACCTCCGAAATACACTAAAGAGTAATAGAGAATGGGTGTGGGGGCAGGAAGTTTCACCGTTCACTCTCTTAATAAAACATTTTAATCAAACAATGCAATCACGGTCTAATATTTGTACTACTGCGACAGGTGTTGGTTGATATAAATGTTACAATGGCATTTGTGATGCATATGAGAGTGAAAAGTAGCCAAACAATATGACTGAGAGACTTGTCTAGATAGAGTGTGGGAAATAGAAAGATTGCGTGGCCAGCCAGTGTTTTGAGACCAATATACGGGTAATGACTGAAGAAACCTTTCAGAGAGCAAACTCTGTCTTTCCTTGTTCACAAAGCTGAAACTATATTTAGGATATATATTTAGGATATGTTAACTTGGCAAAAAAAGAAACATCCTCTCACTGTCAACTGCGTTTATTTTCAGCAAACATAACATGTGTAAATATTTGTATGAACATAACAAGATTCAACAACTGAGACATAAACTGAACAAGTTCCACAGACATGTGACTAACAGAAATGAAAAAATGTGTCCCTGAACAAAGGGGGGGTCAAAATCAAAAGTAACAGTCAGTATCTGGTGAAGCCACCAGGTGCATTAAGTACTGCAGTGCATCTCCTCCTCATGGACTGCACCAGATTTGCCAGTTCTTGCTGTGAGATGTTACCCCACTCTTCCACCAAGGCACCTGCAAGTTCCCAGACATTTCTAGGGGGAATGGCCGTAGCCCTCACCCTCTGATCCAATAGGTCCAAGACATGCTCAATGGGATTGAGATCCGGGCTCTTCGCGGCCATGGCAGAACACTGACATTCCTGTCTTGCAGGAAATCACTCACAGAATTAACAGTATGGCTGGTGGAATTGTCATGATGGAGGGTCATATCATGATGAGCCTACAGGAAGGGTACCACACGAGTGAGGAAGTTGTCTTCCCTGTAACGCACAGCGTTGAGATTGTCTGCAATGACAACAGGCTCAGTCCGATGATGCTGTGACACACCGCCTCAAACCATGACGGACCCTCCACCTTCATATCGATCCTGCTCCAGAGTAATGCATGGTATAACGCTCATTCCTTTGACGATAAAAGTGAATCCGACCATCAAAAACTTAAACGCGACTCGTCAGTGAAGAGCACTTTTTGCTAGTCCTGTCTGGTCCAGCGACAGTGGGTTTTCCCCATAGGCAACGCTGTTGCCGGTGATGTCTGGTGAGGACCTGCTTTACAACAGGCCTACAAGCCCTCAGTCCAGCCTCTCTCAGTCGGAGCACTGATGGAGGGATTGTGCATTCCTAGTGTAACTCGGGCAGTTGTTGTTGCTATCCTGTACCTGTCCCGCAGGTGTGATGTTTGGATGTACCGATCCTGTGCAGGTGTTGTTACACTGCGAGGACGATCAGCTGTCCGTTCTGTCTCCCTGTAGCGCTGTCTTAGGCGTCTCACTGTACGGACATTTGCAATTTATTTGGCCACATCTGCAGTCCTCATGCCTCCTTACAGCATGCCTAAGGCATGTTCACGCAGATGAGCAGGGACCCTGGGCATCTTTCTTTTGGTGTTTTTCAGAGTCAGTAGAAAGGTCTCTTCAGTGTCCTAAGTTTTCATAACTGTGACCTTAATTGCCTAAGCTGTTAGTGTCTTAACAACCGTTCCACTGGTGAGTGTTCATTAACTGTTTATGGTTTATTGAACAAGCATGGGAAACAGTGTTTAAACCCTTTACAATGAAGATCTGTGAAGTTATTTGGATTTTTACAAATTATCTTTGAAAGACAGGGTCCTGAAAAGGGGACCTTAATTTTTGTGCTGAGTTTATATATATAGAGATATACATATACAGTGGGGCAAAAAAGTATTTAGTCAGCCACAAATTGTGCAAGTTCTCCCACTTAAAAAGATGAGAGAGGCCTGTAATTGTCATCATAGGTACACTTAAATTATGACAGACAAAATGAGAAAAAAGAAATCCAGAAAATCACATTGTAGGATTTTTTATGAATTTATTTGCAAATGGTGGAAAATAAGTATTTGGTCAATAACAAAAGTTTCTCAATACTTTGTAATATACCCTTTGTTGGCAATGACAGAGGTCAAACATTTCTGTAAGTCTTCACAAGGTTTCCACACACTGTTGCTGGTATTTTGGCCCATTCCTCCATGCAGATCATCTCCTCTAGAGCAGTGATGTTTTGGGGCTGTTGCTGGGCAACACGGACTTTCAACTCCCTCCAAAGATTTTCTATGGGGTTGAGATCTGGAGACTGGCTAGGCCACTCCAGGACCTTGAAATGCTTCTTACGAAGCCACTCCATTGCCCGGGCGGTGTGTTTGGGATCATTGTCATGCTGAAAGACCCAGCCACGTTTCATCTTCAATGCCCTTGCTGATGGAAGGAGGTTTTCCCTCAAAATCTCACGATACATGGCCCCATTCACTCTTTCCTTTACACGGATCAGTCGTCCTGGTCCCTTTGCAGAAAAACAGCCCCAAAGCATGATGTTTCCACCCCCATGCTTCACAGTAGGTATAGTGTTCTTTGGATGCAACTCAGCATTCTTTGTCCTCCAAACACGGCGAGTTGAGTTTTTACCAAAAAGTTATATTTTGGTTTGATCTGACCATATGACATTCTCCCAATCTTCTTCTGGATCATCCAAATGCTCTCTAGCAAACTTCAGACGGGCCTGGACATGTATTGGTGTTGTGGTGGGTGATTCTGTTAAGGTTTTCTTTTGTCGAAAGAGAGGAGGACCAAAATGCAGCGTGGTTATTATTAAACATCTTTCATAAAGATGATAACAAACAATACAAACCACTAAACGTACCGTGAAAAACCAAAAACAGCCCTATCTGGCACAAACAAACACAGAGACAGGAACAATCACCCACAAAACACTAAAAGAATATGGCTGCCTAAATATGGTTCCCAATCAGAGACAACGATAAACACCTGCCTCTGATTGAGAACCACTCTAGGCAACCATAGACTTTCCTAGACAACTCCACTAACCACAATCCCATAACCTACAAAAAAAAACCCTAGACAAAACACACCACATAAATACCCATGTCACACCCTGGCCTGACCAAAATAATAAAGAAAACAGAAAATACTAAGGCCAGGGCGTGACAACTGGCTTAAGCAGGGGGACACGTCTGGCACTGCAGGATTTGAGTCCCTGGCGGCGTAGTGTGTTACTGATGGTAGGCTTTATTACTTTGGACCCAGCTCTCTGCAGGTCATTCACTAGGTCCCCCCGTGTGGTTCTGGGATTTTTGCTCACCGTTCTTGTGATCATTTTGACCCCACGGGGTGAGATCTTGCGTGGAGCCCCACAGTTGTCTTGTATGTCTTCCATTTCCTAATAATTGCTCCCACAGTTGATTTCTTCAAACCAAGCTGCTTACCTATTGCAGATTCAGTCTTCCCAACCTGGTGCAGGTCTACAATTTTGTTTCTGGTGTCCTTTGACAGCTCTTTGGTCTTGGCCATAGTGGAGTTTGGAGTGTGACTGTTTGAGGTTGTGGACAGGTGTCTTTTATACTGATAACAAGTTCAAACAGGTGCCATTAATACAGGTAACGAGTGGAGGACAGAGGAGCCTCTTAAAGAAGAAGTTACAGGTCTGTGAGAGCCAGAAATCTTGTTTGTTTGTAGGTGACCAAATACTTATTTTCCACCAAAATTTGCAAATAAATTCCTTAAAAGTCCTACAATGTGATTTTCTGGATTTTTTTTTCTCATTTTGCCTGTCATAGTTGAAGTGTACCTATGATGAACATTACAGGCCTCTCTCATCTTTTTAAGTGGGAGAACTTGCACAATTGGTGGCTGACTAAATACTTTTTTGCCCCACTGTATATATATATATATATATATATATATATATATATATATATATATATATATATATATATATATAACATATAGTAACATATACAGTATATATATATATATATATATATATATATATATATATATATATATATACATACAGTGCTTATAGAAAATCTACACCCCCTTGAACAAAAAATAAATAAATGTGAGTTACAAAGTGGGATTGAAATAGATTGAATTGCATCGTTTTTGTCATTGATCTACACAAAATGCTGCAGAATGTCAAAGTGAAAAGAAAATTCTACAAATTAAATAAATAAAATAGAGTCATTGTCTAAGTATTCAACCCATTTGTTTCGGCAAGCCTAAATTATTTCGGAAGTAACACTTGGCTTAACAAATCACACACGTTATATAGACTCACTCTGTGAAATAATAGGGGTGGACATGATTTCTTAATGACTACTCCTTCCTCTGTCCGTCAAATACACAACATCTGTAAGGTCCCTCAGTCAAGTATTGAATTTCAAGCACAGATTCAGCTACAAAGACAAAAGGAGCTTTCGAAAGCCTCATAAAGAAGGGTAGATGGGTAACAATAACAAATCAGACATTGAATATATATTTTTGCATGGTCAAATTAATAATTATGCTGTAGATGATGTATTAAATCAGCCAGACACATCAAATATGCAGTCGTCCTTCTGAACTGAGCTGCAGGACAGGAAGGAAAAAGCTTCACCATTAGACCATTGGTAATTGTAACGTTGATTTCAATGGCTGTGATTGGAGAAACCTAAGGATGGATCAACATTGTAGTGACTCCACAATACTGATTTAACAGAGTGAAAAGAAAAATATGCATATGTATGCAACAAGGCACTAAAGTAATATGCAAAAAAACACAGCAAAGTAATACACTTTTTGGACTAAATGCAAAGCCTTATGTGTACTTCTTCTTCTTTGGTATCTTGGCGTTTGCACATTTTGTTTGTGCATACCGCCACCTACTGTGCGGTACTGTGTGGTCAATCAATTTACATTTTGTGATAAAACTCTAAAAAAGGAAGGGAAAAGGAAAATACTGCACCACCAACTAACCCTACACATACAGTACCAGTCAACCAGCTTCATGAGGTAGTCACCTGGAATTTCAATTAACAGGTGTGCCTAAAAGTAAATGTGTGTTTGAGCCAATCAGTTGTATTGTGACAAGGTAGGGTTGGTAAACAGAAGATAGCCCTATTTAGTAAAAGACCTAGTCCATATTATGGCAAGAATAGCTCAAATAAGGACAGCGAAACGACAGTCCATCATTACTGTAAGACATGAAGGTCAGTCAATCCGGAAAGGTGCAGTTGCAAAAACCATCAAGCGCTATGATGAAACAGGCTCTCATGAGGACCGCCACAGGAAAGGAAGATCCAGAGTTACCTCTGCTGCAGAGGATAAGTTCATTAGAGTTACCAGACTCAGAAATCGACAATTAACTGCACCTCAGATTGCAGCCCAAATAAAATGCTTCACCGGAAGCAGGAAGGGCAGAGTAGGTGAACGGATGATCTCTGCATGTATGGTTCCCACCGTGAAGCATGGAGGAGGAGGTGTGATGGTGTGGGGGTACTTTGATTTATTTAGAATTCAAAGCACACTTAACCAGCATGGTTACCACAGCATTCTGCAGCGATACGCCATCCACACCACCAGGCTGCGAAAGGGCTATTTGACCAAGAAGGAGAGTGATGGAGTGCTGCATCAGATGACCTGGCCTCTACAATGACCCAACCTCAACACAATTGAGATGATTTGGGATGAATTGGACCGCAGAGGGAAGTAAAAGCAGCAAAACAAGAGCTAAGCATATGTGGGAACTCTTTCAAGACTGTTGGAAAAGCAATCCAGGTGACTACCTCATGAAGCTGGTTGAGATTGCCAAGTGTGTGCAAAGATGTAATCAAGGCAAAGGGTTGCTACATCGAATAATCTAAAATATAACATACATTTTGATTTGTTTAACACTTTTTTGGTTACCACATTATTTCATTTGTGTAATTTCATAGTTTTGATATCTACAATGTAGAAAATAGTAAAAAAATAAACAAAAACACTTGAATGAGTAGGTGTGTCCAAACTTTTGACTGGTACTGTATATACCACTATTTAATACAAATCTACATCACCACCCCATTCCACTACTTTGACCCTAACTGATCCTACACCAGGCCAATGGACTGGGAGAAAGGGACTCTTTTGTTCAACACACTTCGTAAAACCTTGTACACCCAAGTACTTCTCTACAGATGCCACCATAACATCTATTTTCTGTGATTTTCCTTCCATTTCTGTGGTACAGCTGATAACCATGGCAATAAACGCTAAGAAGCAAACCTTACTGAAGAACAAATTTGTATCACTCTGTATTGGCCTAGGCCTAGTACTCACCCTTGACCAATCACCCTCTACTCTCTTCACTGTCTCAGTATACAGCACCTTCTGTTCTACTCTGACCCTGGCAACCTCAACCTTTCTCTCTCTCATACCTTTCTCTCTCTCTCTTCTGATCCCCAGCAACATAAGCACCCCCACAATTGACACTCGTTTTTTTCCGCCGATACTACAAATTCCTTCATCCCATGCTCTCCTGCACACTTCTCACATATCCTAATCTCCCTCCTACACACTGCTGCAACATGACCATAAGCTTGGCATCTGAAACATCTTAGTGGGTTCGGCACAAGTTATTTGGACTCACTGGATATCTGACATATCCTAACATGACTTTATCAGGTAAAGGTTCTGTTTCAAAACTCAAAAGGACAGACAATGTCTTCTCAGGTTCACCAAGCTCACCACCTGGTCTGCGTCGCACCAATCGGAGGGTGCCACAGACACAGAGAATTTTCAATTTCAGTTGCTCCACCTCAATGCCACTGCAGTAATCACTCCTTTCAAAGTCTTCCTGCTCCGAATAAGAAAAGCAAGTCACAGGTCTTGTCCCTAGTCGCGTGAAGCAAGACATCTGCTCCTCTGAACAGAAAAACATCACAAGTCCACTTCGAGCTACCTTTTCAGATTTAACAGTTCCCAAATTATTTTCTACCCTGAGACTACAGCCAAAAGGCAGGGATCCACTTTCTCCAATAATGGCCCTCCCACTGTGTCGCTTTACTTGTTACAAAAGGCCACAGAGAATAAATATTAGCTCAAAGTAGGAGAGCTGTAGCTCTGCCCACCAGTGATGTGGAGCAGAGCATGCTGGGCATTCTCCAGTTCTGAGAAGAAGGAAGTAACGAGAGAAAAGTTACAAGTTACAGTCATCTCCTGTGATTTCCTTTAGTTAGCATGCTTTGTTTTAGCCAAGGCCAGTGTGCGTTCTTCAGAAATGTGACTACATCTTTCTTACTTTTCATGTGTTTATGTTGTGGACACACTCAGCTACAATTATTTAGTTTCTCTTTGTTTTACTAATTAGTGTTTTTTCAGCACAATAAGAGCTAAGACGTTAATATTTGTGTAAACTCTACACAGTTGTGTTCTGAGTGCCACTAAGAATGCAGATACCCCATTTCATAGGTGCACAATTCATAGGTTAGGCTGTAGAGAGCAGTATGAATGGTCAATGCACACAATAGACTGGTTGGACTGGCATTTGGATGTAAACTAACGCTGTTGATGTCTGACTCTAGCTAGCTAATGGCGGACTGCAATAGCATCGAATAGTCCCCGCGATATGCAACTGTTCAGGGAAGTCAGGAACCAATACACGCAGTCAGTCAGGAAAGCCAAAGCCAGCTTTTTCAGGTAGAAATTTGCATCCTGTAGCTCTAACTCCAAAAAGTTCTGGGACACTGTAAAGTCCATGGAGAACAAGACCACCTCCTCCCGGCTGCCCACTGCACTGAGGCTAGGTAACACGGTCACCACCGATAAATCCATGATTATCGAAAACTTCAACAAGCATTTCTCAACGGCTGGCCATGCCTTCCTCCTGGCTACTCCAACCTCGGCCAACAACTCCGCCCCCCCGCAGCTACTCGCCCAAGCCTCTCCAGGTTCTCCTTTACCCAAATCCAGATAGCAGATTTTCTGAAAGAGCTGCAAAACCTGGACCCGTACAAATCAGCTGGGCTTGACAATCTGGACCCTCTATTTCTGAAACTATCCGCCGCCATTGTCGCAACCCCTATTACCAGCCTGTTCAACCTCTCTTTCATATCGTCTGAGATCCCCAAGGATTGGAAAGCTGCCGCAGTCATCCCCCTCTTCAAAGGGGGGGACACCCTGGACCCAAACTGTTACAGACCTATATCCATCCTGCCCTGCCTATCTAAGGTCTTCGAAAGCCAAGTCAACAAACAGGTCACTGACCATCTCGAATCCCACCGTACCTTCTCCGCTGTGCAATCTGGTTTCCGAGCCGGTCACGGGTGCACCTCAGCCAAGCTCAAGGTACTAAACGATATCATAACCACCATCGATAAAAGACAGTACTGTGCAGCCGTCTTCATCGACCTGGCCAAGGCTTTCGACTCTGTCAATCACCATATTCTTATCGGCAGACTCAGTAGCCTCGGTTTTTCTAATGACTGCCTTGCCTGGTTCACCAACTACTTTGCAGACAGAGTTCAGTGTGTCAAATCGGAGGGCATGTTGTCCGGTCCTCTGGCAGTCTCTATGGGGGTGCCACAGGGTTCAATTCCCGGGCCGACTCTTTTCTCTGTATATATCAATGATGTTGCTCTTGCTGCGGGCGATTCCCTGATCCACTTCTACGCAGACAACACCATTCTGTATACTTCCGGCCCTTCCTTGGACACTGTGCTATCTAACCTCCAAACGAGCTTCAACACCATACAATACTCCTTCCGTGGCCTCCAACTGCTCTTAAACTCTAGTAAAACCAAATGCATGCTTTTCAATCGTTCGCTGCCTGCACCCGCACGCCCGACTAGCATCACCACCCTGGATGGTTCCGACCTAGAATATGTGGACATCAATAAGTACCTAGGTGTCTGGCTAGACTGTAAACTCTCCTTACAGATTCATATCAAACACATCCAATCTAAAATCAAATCTAGAGTCGGCTTTCTATTCCGCAACAAAGCGTCCTTCACTCACACCGCCAAACTTACCCTAGTAAAACTGACTATCCTACCGATCATCGACTTCGGCGATATCATCTACAAAATAGCTTCCAATACTCTACTCAGCAAACTGGATGCAGTTTATCACATTGCCATCCGTTTTGTTACTAAAGCACCTTATACCACCCACCACTGCGACCTGTATGCTCTAGTCGGCTGGCCCTCGCTACATATTCGTCGCCAGACCCACTGGCTCCAGGTCATCTACAAGTCCATGGTAGGTAAAGCTCCGCCTTATCTCAGTTCACTGGTCACGATGGCAACACCCACCCGTAGCACGCGCTCCAGCAGGTGTATCTCACTGATCATCCCTAAAGCCAACACCTCATTTGGTCGCCTTTCGTTCCAGTTCTCTGCTACCTGTGACTGGAACGAATTGCAAAAATTGCTGAAGTTGGAGACTTTTATCTCCCTCACCAACTTCAAACATCTGCTATCTGAGCAGCTAACCGATCGCTGCAGCGATCCCCATACTGTTTATATTTATTTACTTTTCGGCTCTTTTGCACACCAGTATCTCTACCTGTACATGACCATCTGATCATTTATCACTCCAGTGTTAATCTGCAAAATTGTAATTATTAGCCTACCTCCTCATGCCTTTTGCACACAATGTATATAGACTATTTTTTTCTTTTTTTTCTACTGTGTTATTGACTTGTTAATTGTTTACTCCATGTGTAACTCTGTGTTGTCTGTTCACACTGCTATGCTTTATCTTGGCCAGGTCGCAGTTGTAAATGAGAACTTGTTCTCAACTAGCCTACCTGGTTAAATAAAGGTGAAATAAAAATAAAAATAAAATGTATGTTTTTAAACCTTCCATAAACAAATATAGCTACTACCTTTCTTTGCCTGTTCGTTAGCTGACTGGTGTTAGCTAGCTAGCTACAGAGGTTAGCTGCTGGATTTCAGACAAGCTAGCTAGCTAAAAATATTAACATCAGCTGTGTTGTTGCCGAGCAACCGAGTTACTGACCTGGTTAAATAGAACTCTGAGATTTGGCTGAGTTGATTTGCAAAAAAACTATCAAGCGGTATCTCAATCCTAAAAGAGTTCATCGGCTGTCCCCATAAAATAACCCTTTGAAAAACCCTTTTTGATTCCAGGTAGAAACCTTTCCACAGAGGAGTTTACATAGAACCCTAAAGGGTTCTACCTGGAACCAAAAATAGTTCCACCTGGAACTAAAAATAGTTCTACCTGGAACCAAAATGGTTTCTTCAAAGGGTTCTCCTATTGGGACAGCCAAATAGCCCCTTTGGAACACTAAGAGTGTGGTGTAAGTAGATCCATTTGATATAGCACCACTTCTAATATAATACATTTGTAAAGCAATTATTTTTCAGATGCAAAACCCTTGTGTCCTGATTCAACAGACCTTGGTGAGTCATGTAAAGTTTCTTCCTTTTCTCTCTTGCTCATTCTCCCTGTCGCTCACTCAAACTCACATACGTGCACAGTTGCAGAGAAGAGGAAGAATGATATGTCAGACAACTTTTGAACAATATAATATGTTATTGTCTCTTTATTTCCTCTTTACACAAAGCTAAATGTAAAAATGCACGTTTATTTTTTTAAGACTGCCAAGCTGTCCTCAATTGGGGGAACCTCTGTCAGGGACAATGTCCTCAGGATTATGGAGTGTGTGTTTCTAAAAGGTTGTATAAATATCACAAGATGTATTAGGATTAAGCAAAACTTTACCATTTAAAATGGGTTAAAATTGTCATTATCCAACTTCTTTTTAATGTTGATATCCTCTTTCTTAAACTGTTTCAGATTGATTACTAATATATTAATTTCCCACTTCAATATGATGGGACAAAGGAGCAAACATGCCTTTGCTATACCTTTTTAGTGATTCTGTTAAAAATATTTTACTGTACGTCACTGTTCTGTCATGTTGTCATGACTGTCCTGTGAGGATCACAATGGGTCAGATCAGTTTGACAGAGGGGAGGATGGAACTGGAGTGGGGGTTTGACACCTCAACACCCGGTCGTAAATTAAGCAGGAGAGGACTCTCTCTCCAGTATTGGCTAAAGAAATGTCCCTTTGTCTCCAGAGACCTTTTCCCCACCCAAAACTCTAACGTCCAAAAAGTGGACAATATTTCTAACATAAAGAATGTGGGGAATGGTCAGTGGGGAGATGTAGAAAACTAAAGTCATATTGTTTTTCATTTTGTGATGTCATTAAAAACTGTATGGACGAAATACTGTAACTTGGAAATCTGTCAAGTTTCCATCCAATACGTTGTGTGCATAGGATATGAAAAATGATATGGATGTGATTTTAGGAGTCATAAGAGATAACTTCTAATCCTATTATTTGCACATTAAGTAGCCACGTCCTGTGTGAGGCCAGAAGAGCGTGACAGACGGACGGAGCCGTCCCCTTTGGCTAGAGTGCATAAAAAGCCTTGGTAATGAAATTAACATTAGACCAGAAAAGTGTGGAGCGGTCGCTACACGTCTGAAATGGTTGGAACTTTGAACCTCAAAACGAGGTGAAGAAATGAACTCGCCTTCCTTTAGACCAGAGAGACGAAGAGCTACAGCTCATTGTCCATAGTGGTTTGAATCCTGAACCCTGAATAATCAACACGAGGAGGAAGAGGCGACAAACTCCCCCCTCAGGCAATCACTGGTACAGCTGATTAGCTGTCCTGAGTCAAATATCTCAAACTCTTCAAACCATCCCATCCTACCACGAGTCTCAAATCACTGTAGCACGATACTCTCATCACCCCACTGGAACCATCGACACGGCTGGCTTATCTTCAAATAAGCAGCTTCATGAGCGAATGGAAGAGTGAACTCTGTAGTTCTGTTCAGGACTACACAATGGACAAGGGAACCCACATGCAAACACATTCATGATTTCTTATTCCAAGCGGGCGGCGGTTCGTGCGCAAACTATATGATTAGCGTTACTGTGAGAATAATTCTGAAATGTCTCTCTCTCGCTCGCTGGGTAAAATGCCATATTGTGTCAGTCCGCTAGGAACCTTTGTCTCATGTAGTAAGTGTGTGTATTCTGTGTTGTTATTTAGTTAGCTAGTACATCAATAATTAAACCAATTTGTGTAGTACTGAATAATGCGCAAGGCTGGGGTTTTTACATATGCAAGGAGGTAATGATTAATAAGATGACTGTTTATCGATGTAATAGATATATACCTTTATAGAGTTTAATTCAGGCGATGGTAACTCTTTAACCTCTTCTATGGTGCCCCAAATCCTAATGAGTTAATTGTTACATGATTAATTGAATCGGGTAACAATTAAACATAGTTAGTGGATTAAATAAATAACAGTCATCAGATTACTGAAGGAAAAGTCATGACAATGTCCTGCATGCCCACAGTATGCCAATCATTCATTTTTTATTCTCTTTTTATGATTACAGTAAGTGCCATGAAAAGCCAGAAAACTCAGTAGGTTGATATGTTGCGGGCCCTCTGGAAAGTACTCAAATATGCCCCTGACCACGGGTAAGATGTAAACTACAGTGCCTTGCGAAAGTATTCGGCCCCCTTGAACTTTGCGACCTTTTGCCACATTTCAGGCTTCAAACATAAATATATAAAAAAAATTGTGAAGAATCAACAACAAGTGGGACACAATCATGAAGTGGAATGACATTTATTGGATATTTCAAACTTTTTTAACAAATCAAAAACTGAAAAATTGGGCGTGCAAAATTATTCAGCCCCTTTACTTTCAGTGCAGCAAACTCTCTCCAGAAGTTCAGTGAGGATCTCTGAATGATCCAATGTTGACCTAAATGACTAATGATGATAAATACAATCCACCTGTGTGTAATCAAGTCTCCGTATCAATGCACCTGCACTGTGATAGTCTCAGAGGTCCGTTAAAAGCGCAGAGAGCATCATGAAGAACAAGGAACACACCAGGCAGGTCCGAGATACTGTTGTGAAGAAGTTTAAAGCCGGATTTGGATACAAAAATATTTCCCAAGCTTTAAACATCCCAAGGAGCACTGTGCAAGCGATAATATTGAAATGGAAGGAGTATCAGACAACTGCAAATCTACCAAGGCCTGGCCGTCCCTCTAAACTTTCAGCTCATACAAGGAGAAGACTGATCAGAGATGCAACCAAGAGGCCCATGATCACTCTGGATGAACTGCAGAGATCTACAGCTGAGGTGGGAGACTCTGTCCATAGGACAACAATCAGTCGTATATTGCACAAATCTGGCCTTTATGGAAGAGTGGCAAGAAGAAAGCCATTTCTTAAAGATATCCATAAAAAGTGTCGTTTAAAGTTTGCCACAAGCCACCTGGGAGACACACCAAACATGTGGAAGAAGGTGCTCTGGTCAGATGAAACCAAAATTGAACTTTTTGGCAACAATGCAAAACGTTATGTTTAGCGTAAAAGCAACACAGCTGAACACACCATCCCCACTGTCAAACATGGTGGTGGCAGCATCATGGTTTGGGCCTGCTTTTCTTCAGCAGGGACAGGGAAGATGATTAAAATTGATGGGAAGATGGATGGAGCCAAATACAGGACCATTCTGGAAGAAAACCTGATGGAGTCTGCAAAAGACCTGAGACTGGGACGGAGATTTGTCTTCCAACAAGACAATGATCCAAAACATAAAGCAAAATCTACAATGGAATGGTTCAAAAATAAACATATCCAGGTGTTAGAATGGCCAAGTCAAAGTCCAGACCTGAATCCAATCGAGAATCTGTGGAAAGAACTGAAAACTGCTGTTCACAAATGCTCTCCATCCAACCTCACTGAGCTCGAGCTGTTTTGCAAGGAGGAATGGGAAAAAATGTCAGTCTCTCGATGTGCAAAACTGATAGAGACATACCCCAAGCGACTTACAGCTGTAATCGCAGCAAAAGGTGGCGCTACAAAGTATTAACTTAAGGGGGCTGAATAATTTTACACACCCAATTTTTCAGTTTTTGATTTGTTAAAAAAGTTTGAAATATCCAATAAATGTCGTTCCACTTCATGATTGTGTCCCACTTGTTGTTGATTCTTCACAAAAAAATACAGTTTTATATCTTTATGTTTGAAGCCTGAAATGTGGCAAAAGGTCGCAAAGTTCAAGGGGGCCGAATACTTTCGCAAGGCACTGTATTTATATGAGCAACTTGCTCTTTTTTAAAGACATATCTAAGCTATAACTGCCACAAAATTAGTCAACTAACACCATGGAAATACCTATAGGCAGCTGAGTCCACAAAATTTCTTCAAGAATGTCCTTTTCTAGTTTTCTTTTAAAATACAAAATTGATACAAATGTAATGTGCTGATTCTCTTCACTACAGATCGGACTCATGACACGACTCTTCAAGAGAGCCACTACGCTCCAGATCGCCTTCTGTGCTCAGAGGACCTTGATGAGGCTCTACCCCATCAAACCATGCTTATTAATCATTAATCAAATAATACAATTGGCCTTTATATACTCTGTGTCCCAGTCTTTCTATGCATGTAATGTCTGTGGGTGAATTATAAAACAATTACTGTATGCCGATGTGCGAAAAATTGTGATTTAGATTTGTTTTTGCCATTGCTTGATCTGTTTAAAATGTAAGAATATGTTGCAGATTAACTTTAATTGCTGACAATGGAAACAAATAGAAATGTAATGAACAATGTTTTCAATATCCAACTTTATCCTCAGCAATACATTTTACAGTACACTCTTAAAAAAAAGGTGTTATCTAGAACCGTAAAGGGTTTTTTGGCTGTCCCCATAGGAGAACCCTTTGAAGAACCCTTTTTGATTCCAGGTAGAACCCTTTCCACAGAGGGTTCTACGTGGACAGCTGAAGAACCCTTTTGGAACCTTTTTTTTCTAATTGTGTAGGTAACAAGCTGTAGTCAGGTGGTTGTTACCAGGTTATGATGAGATCTTAACTGTGACCAGTTGGCTGCATAACATAGGACATAATATAGAGGTCACAATTATGACCAACTGCTCGTATGGTGGTCAGAAAAAATACGTCATATTCTGGTCAGTAAAAATATTGTAATGACCTGGCTAGATGGATTGCGTTTACGAATTCCCAGTTTATTAACCACACTCAACACAGGTTACTATTTGGCCATAGGCCACGCCAGATAAATAAAGGAAACCAGTATCAAACAACGGTGACCCATCTCTTGTTAAGACCAGACGTAAAGAAGGAGAATAGCATATGGTCTTAAACTTGCGGTGCTAGTTGAACTACATGTAGTTCACTGCAGGCTATGCTTTGTATTGTAGGCTATTTTTATTTGTATTATACTGTAGGTCTGTCTCATGGGCGGTAGTTTGTACTATCTACTACAGTACGAGAGGTGGCAGCATAGGTAAAAGCTAACTAACAATTTGCACCTATTTTCAAAATAACCGGAAATAGCAGTGAATGCGGAAGACGAAAGATGGAGGCGGCTGTGTTCATTCTATCGCTGGTCGACTGCTGTGCTTTAATTTTTCTGGCTGTGTACTTCGTATCCTTTGCTTGAACGTTAGCTAATACGTTGTGTACTGGATCACTATTGGTATGCTTTGTTATGATCAATACGTTTTTAGCGCTCGTGCTTAGTGGGCACCTGTCTGTGGCAGACCAATCCAATCCGTGCTGCTCTGTCTTGATAAACTGACGTTGGCGAACTAGCCAGCCAGGGCCAGTGAGCCAAAGTCCTGTTCGTCCTTTGCACTTTAAAATGCCGTTCTTCTGGCTGTCAACAGCAGTGTTGACATATTTTAGATGCGGTATCTGCAGCTTGTTTTTTTTCCCTAGCAAAAGTTCAGTGGTTACTGTACGCTTAGACTGTTAGTCCTTGTTTCTCACACATTCCCACGCATTCAATGGCTTCCTCGCTTGAGTTAGCTGACATTCAGAATATAGAGAAACTGTTACTGTATAGCTAGCCTGATGCATCTCTGCCCAGACAGTTTACATACCTTAACTTCATGAATAGATAATTACCCTCTCCGATCTAGAGTGTGACTACATCAATGCACGAGCCTGCTGTTCGAAGTTAAACAGAGTAAGCACAGTTGGCATGGGTCATCTTTCAAATATATATATATTTTTGCATGCACACACAGCTAGCTGGCTCTCGAGAACCCAGGGGGCATAGCCTTCCTTTGGGGCTCTCGGTTAAAGGTGTAGACCACCGCTGGCTCACTGTAAATGATATAATCCCGACACTGTTTTAACGGTTAGAAACATTCAATCTCGTTTGCGATAAGGCTTTGGAAACCTCTGGGATTTAGCTTTCACATTAGCGATAAATAATATTTCAAATACCAAAAGATACACTTGTGAATCGTAAATCGAGCATCACCGGGCCACATTTTGGTGTGCCGGCGTTTTCCAATGATCTTGAATTTGGGATTTCGTTTTAGGTAATTGCTGGCAGAGCACCCAGCTAATAAAGAGAGATATCCCACCTTGTTACCCACTCCACAAATCCGGGAGGCAGCCTGTGGTCAAAACGAATGCAATCATTATTTTTGACCACAGAACGGGTTAACCGGGAGAGCTAAATCGAACTCCCTTCATTGGAACATTAGATTCCGTCTGGAGTATTTAAAAAATAAAATAATTACACAGCAGGGTGTAACTTTGCCAAACTGTGTACTGTAAGTGTATCTTTTGTGTTTTTTCATCGCTGATATGAAAGTTAAAGCTGCAATATGTAACTTTTTGGCCACTGGTTATAGACCTGTCATTCTCATTGAAAGCAAGTCTAAGAAAGAGTAGATCTGTTGTGTGTGCGCATCCTATGCTTCCGTTACATTTAGTTGTCGCGTCTTTACTTTAGGTTTTGTACACCATCTTCATTCAAACAGATGAAAATACAATATTTTTGGTTATGGAAAATATATTTCACAGCAGTTTAGACGCTACAATGATTCTCTACACTATACTGGCTTGTTTTGTGAGAAACTTAAATTACGCTAACGTAGAATTTTAGCAACCAGGAAATGGCGGAGCATTTTTATTAAGTTCCAAACTTTTCCAAAATCCTATTGCAAGCGAAGTGTATTTCGTTTAGACAGACCATTTGGGTAGGGTCAGGACATTTCCAACTGCAAAAAGGGATGTGGAGTGCCATAGAGCCCCATAGTGGAGGTGTCATAATACCCATAAAACCTGGATAACAGGAAAGTGGTTTCAATCGTTTTCAACCATAAATTTTTCCCGTAGGGGATTTTTAGAAACACTTCAAATAAGGGCTGGGTTTCGTGTAGGCTTACCCTGTCGCCATGTTTTGATAACCATGTAAATCTATCTCGGACAAGGTGACTTATATATGATGCTTTATTTACTATTATTTGAAAATGCTAATTAAGATCAAAGTAGACATGCAAAATGACAAATCCCTGCAAGCTCCTGCAGAACATCGCAAGCTGACACCTTTGCTAACAGGTATTGTGTCAATTTAAAACTTGCATAAGGCAGTTCACATAATTGTCCATTTAAATACATTTAGCCAATTTACTCATTACTATATTTACCTAACATTAGATAGTTAATCCAGAGATTCCTACCTTTGCCTTGATTCGGCAGTCCCGTCCAGATTATCATTGCATTTGTAGTTCTTTATGATAGCCACATTAGCAGCTAATTAGCATTTCATTTTTGGTGGGTAAATACAGGTAAATATATTGATGAAAGTCACTTTATCCTAGAGAGATTTACACAGTTATCAAAAAGTCACGCGAGGGTAAGCCTACATGAGCCCCTTATGCATGAGGCATGCATGAGAGCATCAGCTGTTCCGGACGACTGTGATCACGCTCTCCGTAACCGCTGTGAGTAAGATCTTTAAATAGGTTAACAATCACAAGGCCGCGGGGCCACACGGATTACCAGGACGTGTGCTCCGGGCTGACCAACTGGCAAGTGTCTTCACTGACATTTTCAACATGTTCCTGATCCTGATTGAGTCTGTAATACCAACATGTTTCAAGCAGACCACCATAGTTCCTGTGCCCAAGAACACTTAAGGAAACCCATCTAAATGACTACAGACCCATAGCACTCACATCCGTAGCCATGAAGTGCTTCGAAAGGCTGGTAATGGCTTACATCAACACCATTATCCCAGAAACCCTAGACCCACTCAATTTGCATACCACCCAAACAGATCCACAGATGATGCAAACTCTATTGCACTCTACACTGCCCTTTCCCACCTAGACAAAAGGAACACCTACGTGAGAGTGCTATTCATTGACTACAGCTCAGCATTCAACACCATAGTACCCTCAAAGCTCATCACTAAGCTAAGGACCCTGTCACTTTAACCATACCTACATGTGCATACTAGCTCAATTAGCCTGACTAACCGGTGCCTGTATATAGCCTCGCCACTGTTATTTTTCAATGTCTTTTTACTGTTGTTTTAAAAAAAAAAATTTACTTATCTATTGTTCACCTAATACCTATTTTTTACTTAAAATTTGCCCTGTTGGCTAGTAAGCATGTCACTGTAAGGTCTACTACACTTGTTGTATTTGGCGCAAGTGACAAAAAAACATTGCTTTGATTATTTTAAGTGTTTCTGAAATCCCCTATGGGGAAAAAGCAATGGTGGAACATTTATTGGAACTATTTCCCTGTTCGACCGCTTGATTCCATGGGTATTATGACTCATACTGATGTACTCTATAGGACTCATGATAAGTACAAGCTGTGCACCTGAGTGCAGAGCAGACATGAGACAGAACCTCATATTTTGTTAATGTTGGTATAGGTTTAAGGGAGTGAAATATTACAAATAGAAAATCGGACCTCTCTGAAATGAAAATGGCTGGCCCTCCCTACAGTAAAATATATTTGACCTAAACCCTCCCTGAACGCTTAAAAAAATCAGCCCTCCCCTATACCCAAAATACAAACTAACATACACAGTGGATAGCAACTTTGACTCTCCTGAACTGCCACTGTAGTCCTACACAGCACAGCCATTGGTTAGACAGCAAACAAAAACATTTTTGATTAGCAAAAGCAGAGCAGGCCGGGGCTCAGGGTTGGATTATCCATTGCAGTGTGTAATGCAGCCTAGTTTCATTTACACCATCCCAGCAGCTATCTTAGAAATATAACTTTACTATGTGCCTCTCAAGCATGCACTTCATAGCCGATAGGCTATGGATCGTTTGATTGAGACCACGCTAAATAGCCTATATGCTATGGCTCATTTGATTGAGACCACACTAAATAGCCTATAGGCACACTTGATATTGAGTGCCCAGCGGAGAATCAGAGATGAGGGGCGGTATCGGACACACATTGATATATAGCCTAATAAGCAACTACTACTAAATCTCAGAGAAATATTGACATTTCAATCTACACTGCTCAAAAAAATAAAGGGAACACTAAAATAACACATCCTAGATCTGAATGAATGAAATATTCTTATTAAATATTTTTTTCTTTACATAGTTGAATGTGCTGACAACAAAATCACACACAAATTATCAATGGAAATCAAATTTATCAACCCATGGAGGTCTGGATTTGGAGTCACACTCAAAATTAAAGTGGAAAACCACACTACAGGCTGATCCAACTTTGATGTAATGTCCTTAAAACAAGTCAAAATGAGGCTCAGTAGTGTGTGTGGCCTCCACGTGCCTGTATGACCTCCCTACAATGCCTGGGCATGCTCCTGATGAGGTGGCGGATGGTCTCCTTAGGGATCTCCTCCCAGACCTGGACTAAAGCATCCGCCAACTCCTGGACAGTCTGTGGTGCAACGTGGCGTTGGTGGATGGAGCAAGACATGATGTCCCAGATGTGCTCAATTGGATTAAGGTCTGGGGAACAGGCGGGCCAGTCCATAGCATCAATGCCTTCCTCTTGCAGGAACTGCTGACACACTCCAGCCACATGAGGTCTAGCATTGTCTTGCATTAGGAGGAACCCAGGGCCAACCGCACCAACATATGGTCTCACAAGGGGTCTGAGGATCTCATCTCGGTACCTAATGGCAGTCAGGCTACCTCTGGCGAGCACATGGAGGGCCGTGCGGCCCCGCAAAGAAATGCCACCCCACACCATGACTGACCCACCGCCAAACCGGTCATGCTGGAGGATGTTGCAGGCAGCACAACGTTCTCCACGGCGTCTCCAGACTCTGTCACGTCTGTCACATGTGCTCAGTGTGAACCTGCCTTCATCTGTGAAGAGCACAGGGCGCCAGTGGCGAATTTGCCAATCTTGGTGTTCTCTGGCAAATGCCAAACATCCTGCACGGTGTTGGGGTGTAAGCACAACCCCCACCTGTGGACGTTGGGCCTTCATACCACCCTCATGGAGTCTGTTTCTGACTGTTTGAGCAGACACATGCACATTTGTGGCCTGCTGGAGGTCCTTTTGCAGGGCTTTGGCAGTGCTCCTCCTGCTCCTCCTTGCACAAAGGCGGAGGTAGCGGTCCTGCTGCTGGGTTGTTGCCCTCCTACGGCCTCCTCCACATCTCCTGATGTACTGGCCTGTCTCCTGGTAGCGCCTCCATGCTCTGGACACTACACTGACAGACACAGCAAACCTTCTTGCCACATCTCGCATTGATGTGCCATCCTGGGTGAGCTGCACAACCTGAGCCACTTGTGTGTGTTGTAGACTCCGTCTCATGCTACCACTAGGGTGAAAGCACCGCCAGTATTCAAAAGTGACCAAAACATCAGCCAGGAAGCATAGGAACTGAGAAGTGGTCTGTGGTCACCACCTGCAGAACCACTCCTTTATTGGGGGTGTCTTGCTAATTGCCTATAATTTCCACCTGTTGTCTATTCCATTTGCACAACAGCATGTGAAATGTATTGTCAATCAGTGTTGCTTCCTAAGTGGACAGTTTGATTTCACAGAAGTGTGATTGACTTGGAGTTACATTGTGTTGTTTAAGTGTTCCCTTTATTTTTTTGAGCAGTGTATTACAAATGACATAACCCTCCCCTGGACTAGATTAAGAAAATACTAACCCCTCCCCTTGACTAAAATTGATAAAGCATGACCCTCCCCCATTTTCCTTCAGGTAACCATTCTCTAAATGTTAATCCATCCCTAAATCCATTTGAAAGAAATCACTTTTTTGTCAGGATCCCTTTTTGATTTAAACAAAACTTTCCAGACATGTTTGCCCATGGGAAAAGTGGTTAGAAAGTGACTTTTTGGACCTGATTGCCAAAAGGTTCAGGAGATAAAGATGCTAACAGTTTACCAATTTTGCGTACCCCACCATACCATGAGACATCCATGTCTTCTTCACTGGAAAAGATAGTTGGAGTTTAATATAATTTAAAAGCTTAAAAACAGTTTTGTCAAACTATTTTATTTCTTGGAGAGAAAAAAATTGGAATATATTGAAATATATCCTATTTCACATCATCTAAGGTTTCTGTGTTGTGCCCGCCATCGGTTGAGACACAACATGCTCTTGAATACAGGTTGGGTGTCATTTCAATCATAGAAATAGAATTCATAGAATGGAACTATCCCTTCAGGCCACTGCAATTTAGCTGGTACACTATTGCAATTTAAATTTACATTTTAACTTCTAATTACTACCATAAAGATGACCGCCCATCGTCGACTGTCAACGTAAATAGTTATGCCAATTCTATTATCTATATTTCTATGGTTTCCTATGGACGATTGACAGTATAATTTGAAACAACAGGTATACCCATTCCAGTCAACGTTCGCTGGTGTGTGGCCCTCCAACCATCTTTGTGGTACCATTTGAAATTTGACGTTTCAATTTTATTCCCATATTTGTACATCAGCCAAAACATGACACCCGCCCTTTATTCAGGAGCAGGTTGTGTCTTAACCGATGACACAACACAAAAATCCTGTCAAATAGGGTCTAAGCTACAGCATATGTGAATAGCGTTTTTAGATAATTGACAAAGGTAAAAAATAAAAAATATTACAAAAATAAATCTACAAATTATCAAACAATTTGACAACCCTGTTTGTAAGCTTTTAAATTATATAAATCTCACCCGTTTATCTTTTCCAGTGATGACGACGTGGTATGGGGGGGGGGGGGGGTATGCAAAATGGGTTAACTTTGAGCACCTTTATTTCGTGAATGTTTTGGAATTCAGGTCCAAAAAGTCACTTTCTGAGCATTTCTACAATGGTTAAATAGGCCTATGTATGGAAGGTTTCATTCAAATCAAAAGAGGTGCAGTCAAAAAGTTACTGAATTCAAATGGATTTACCCTACATGTAGTTAGTAACTTTCAACTTCCTGACTTATACTTCTGTGGCCCGTTGTCTCCAGTTGTCTTTTTATCTATTGTGTCCTGTATGCTTGTGCTCATATACTTTTCATAATGTGTATCTGCAGTGGGTTGTACCAGAGCTGGTAGGCCAGGCCCTGGCAACAGTGCTGATGCTCGTCTCGCTGCACTGGTTTGTCTTCCTACTCAACCTGCCTGTGGCCGCCTGGAACATGTACAGGTAAATACGCCGTACCTGCTGTTTGAGATGACAACTGAATGTTACAGTTTTTTTCGATTGCTAAACGACAGTGGGTACAACTGGAGTCACATGTGCAAAACTCTAACTACAGTCTGCACTACCAACAGTCACCTGAGCTAAACAGTTCACATCACCTGCAAAACTCATTCCAAGCAACACAACTCTTAACACATGGCTCAAAACACGCTCAGTACAGCCAAACACTAGGCACAACCCTCACTGAGATAACACACACTGTCACTCAGAACACACTGAGAGTAAAAACACTAGCATCAAACACCAATACAGAAAATACAAACTTTTCATCTTTACAGTTTGAACAATTTCAGTGACTTCATACAAAGTAATATTGTCTTCAAAGAAAAGAGTGACATTCTTTCACATGATTTATTAAACTTTTTAGAACATAACAATTCTTTAAGGTAAATGAAAATTAGCAGTTTGCTTCAATAGTCTGTAGTAATTTACGGAATTACAGTAATGAGAAAAAAAAGGTAGAAACTAAAAGTACATACTGTAATTCAAACAAATAATTGAGGGGCTAATCCTGCCTCTCTAGCATCAGGCCACAGGTTTTCTTCAACATCACATCTAATGTTTTCTCTTGCCATGCACCTGGGGAAGAACCTTCTGGAGTGCCTTATCCATCCCTGGCAGTCCTCTGGAATCGTGTCCTCACATCCGGCACGCATGGCTTCCAAAAGAGACATTTGGTCATGTGGGTGGTGACCAAACACTTTCCACCTCCAGGCAGAGAAAAACTCCTCTATTGGGTTGAGGAAGGGTGAATATGCAGGCAGGTACAAAACCATAAATCTGTGATGTGCTGCAAACCAATCTGTGACAGCTGCAGAGTGGTGAAAAGCAACGTTATCGCAAACTATGACAAAAACTTGGGGGTTTCTTACTGGCTCCCCCTGTTCTGCTGGTACTAGCTGAGCATAGAGCTGTTCTAGGAAAGCTATAAGCCTTTCTGTGTTGTATGGGCCAATGAGTGGTGTGTTGAGAAGCAAACCATCATTGGCCATTGCAGCACACATGGTGATATTTCCCCCCCTTTGGCCTGGAACCTCCACAGTGGCCCTTTGACCTATAACATTCCTTCCTCTGCGCCGTGTTTTGGCAAGGTTAAATCCAGCTTCATCGATAAATACAAATGAATGTGGTCTTTCCAGTGCTTCCACCTCCATTACGCTCTGAAAAACAGTAAGTGCACAGTTTTACTGTAGAAATGCTAGTGTTTTTTTTTACTGTAAATATTTTGTATAGCTGTGTACGTAACCTCAGACGTCTTACCTGGACATATTGGTATCTTTGCTCTTTTACCCGTTCACTGTTTCTCTCGAACGGTACAGTGTATAACTGTTTCATTGTAACTTGGTGTTTCTTTAGGACTCGAGCAATAGTTGTTGTGCTGACAGAATTAACATTTTCAAATATATCATTATCAGCCAGCACTCTATCTTGAATCTCCCGCAGTTTTATTGCATTGTTGACAACAACCATGTCAACAATAGCATTTTCCTGCGCATCTGAAAATATTTTTCCTCTTCCCCCTGTTGGGGGCAGCCTTTGGGTCCTGTTGTAAAAATATATTTTACAGTCAAACTTACTGTAATATATATCTGTGTAAATATTCTATAATTGCAATACAAAATAGATTCCTGTAATGTTTTCATTTACTGTAAGGATGTAACTCTCACCTGTTTGCATGATGGAACATTCGCATTACAGATGCCACTGTGGATCTTTGCAGATTGGGTTGCACCCTCAACCCTGCCTCTCTCAATGAGAGACCATGGTTCACGACATGGTCTATAAGTGTAGCCCTTATTTCATCTGAAATAACAGCTCTTTGTCATCTTTGTCTTCCTCCACGCATCCGCCCTCTCCCTGCCACCCTTCTCCCTCCACGAATCCATCTTCCTTGTTCCATTTCCAAAATGAGTCTTTCTGAGCTCTACCTATATATACTGTAATATGTGTGTGTGTTCACTAACAAGTTTAAAACAAGACAGCCTTTCAGCTGAAATTGCAATCAGCAGTGTTTGAAAGGCACAAGGCTGAAATCTATTCCGTTTTGAATGTGTGGTTCACAGTTTTGACAGCAGTGTGTTAGCATTTGAACAAGGTGCTGTAAATCCACAGTGTTGTGCAGGTTGTGGTTAAAGTCATGGGATAAGTGTGTAGAGTTTTGAAAACTGTGTTCAAGCAATGAAAAACGAACTAGAGTTTGGTCCACATGAATTGCTGCTGTGCAGACTGTAGTTAGAGTTTTGCACATGTGACTCCAGTTGTGTCCACTGTCGTTTAGCAATCGAAAACAACTGTAATGATCAACAGCAACTTATTTTCTTATGTGAACAGTAAAGACACTTTTGTGTATGAGGAGTGAGGGGGTCCACGCAGAGATGTCATCAGTGGATGTGTGTAAACCTTACGATACACTTTATTTTTTAATTTACATTAAAATTAATTTTGTGACGTCAGCATACAAACACAACACAAATTACATGCAGTACTGAAAACTGGAAAGTTAGTATACAAATCACACATTTCCATGTTCACATATTCTACTGTCTGACCGTGTATTGGGCCTGCGTCTGTCCTATGTCCTACTGTTTACCAGGCTGGTGGCTAATGGAAGGAAACTTGCCTTCCTCCTATTCTTACTGAACAGTGAGACCCTTAATCGCCTTCTGGAGGGCAGCAGCTCAAATCATTAGGCAAGATTGTGTGTGGGTTCCTCTATGATGCTCTTGGCCTTGTCCCTTGCCTGTTTATCATAGTGGCTCGGAAGCCCCCTGCATTGCAGCCCGCAGAGCTTGAACCCCAGGTTCACAGTCCGCCTGAGGACACCCTTATTAGCCACTGACTGCCCACCGTACCAGGCCAGGAAACAGAAAGCCAGCACACTCTCTATATGGCAGGTGTATGATGTTCTGAGTGTTGGCATTAACAGAGGGTGTGCTGTCCATGATGGTTCCCAGGTACCTACAACTCCACATTCTCTATCTCTTCACCAATCCGGACTAGGTGGCTTACTGTGTCTGCCTTCCCCCAGAAATCAGTGATGTTATTGAACTTCCCCCAGGAAGTGACGTTATTGAACTTGACATCCTGCTCAGCAGGAAGTCCAGCACCCACAAGTAATACTATAACTACCCTAGCCCATGTAAGCCCTTTTCAAACTCCCCAACTCTTAGAGATATATGCCAACCCCAAGCAGTTGTTCTTTTGTCTCAAGTGTTGTTAGTTTTCCTCTACCTATTGTTTATCCGACAGGGTTTGGAAGGTGCCCATGGGAAACATGGGGGTGTTTGACCCCACTGAGATCCACAACCGGGGACAACTAAAGTCTCACATGAAAGAGTCCATGATCAAACTCGGCTTCCACCTGCTCTGCTTCTTCATCTACCTGTACAGGTAAGAGACTGGCCCTTCCTGTCTGGTATTCTATATGCTAGCCGCTGTCATATGTTACAGTACTAACGTAGCTAATCTTACTGCTTCTTCATTTATTGCTTAGTACAGGATAACTTTGACGTTTAGCCTGAGCTTAAGTTTAGTTTTATAGTCACTTCAGCACTTGTCACACCCTTCCTTTCTCCTCCACAGCATGATCCTGGCACTGATCAACGATTGAGATCCCCATGGCTGTTTTAATCCAATTGGCCAAATCACAAACTAATCAGTATGTGGTGTTCAATATGTCCTGGTCCTCAGTCCTCTGCTCAGCTGGAGTCACATGACCTTACCCCCCCCCCCCCCCCCTTCTGTGTTCTCATAACTGCCCTGGAATAGTGTGCGCGCTCGCTTGTGCACGTGGGTATGTGTGTGTTCTTTCGTTCAGCCTGTATCCAACAATGCTGTCCATGCACTGCTTCTCTGGGCAGATGGAAAACATGACAATCGTACAGGTGCCTACGATTTAGCATTTACAGCCAAGAGCCAATCACAACAGCTAGAACATCCTCTTGCAGCATGGCGAATGCCATATTTGATTGTCAATTTTTTTTGTTTGTTTCTCTTGTCAACATGCTGGAAAATCCTTGAATTGAATATCCTTTGCAGAATACTAACCTGCGTTTTGGCGATCTATTTCTATTATATTTTCTTGCAGTTTCTCTTAACATCAATAAGTTATAGATCTGACATCCCCTGACTGCTGAAAGGTGCACATTTGATTGGTATTATAAAACAAAAAGTGTTCTCAGGGGAATACATGCAGCTGGATTGGAAAATGGTTTTATCACTCTGACTGTGTATCAATGGGCAATATAACCTTGGGCTCGATTCAATCCATAGCGCTGAAGCGCAATTTCATTTAAGGCCATTTCCAATTGAGCTGACATGCAGCATTTATCACAAATGCGGGAACATTGCCTTTTACATTTGTATCGCGCTTCAGATTGAATCAAAGCCCTCGTCTGTATGATAGTTGTATTACATGTCACTATGTATGACAGAAGCACATTTATTGCACATCACTATGTATGTCAATGTGAACACTTTATTTGTACAGTTTCCAGCCAAATGTACTCCATGGGGGAGGGCGCGTGTTTCCGATTGTTTAACTCAAACTAAAATGACTGTCAAGTTTCATTTTTGCTTTTGAAAATAATTTGTGGGGTTTCTTAAATAAATAAACTTGAAAGAGAACACTTGGGTGTCTTTTTCTTGTGAGATTGTATCAACCCGTATTGAGGTAGGGCTAATACAAAGTGAAACCTGGGGAGATTTACGCATGTTCTGAGAATATAATCATTTCTGTGGCTGTGTTTCGTAAGCTGCTAATCATTAACGTCACTCACGGTCTTAAAACCCTGAATGCTTTATTGAAAATATACATACATATCTTCTACACGACATTACATAACAGTACAACCACTTTTTGTAATAACACATTTAAATGCAAAATGGATTCTTCCGAACCTGGCCGCTAACAAACAAACCTAACGATGGCTTCTCACCTCGCCAAGCGTTTACAGCAAGGAGTGGGAAATAAGCCCCAAAATAAGGTAAGTCTCAAAAGAACAAAAACTTGCATAAGCTGAACCTAGAACACCACATCTGTGATTGTTTTACTGTTTGATCTGTACTGAGGTGTGTGGCGTGTGTCTACATATTATTTTATATCTATCGGTCTTCTGTAACAGAACAAGCTGGTGGTGGCTGTAATGACCTGTGGGCTGGGGAGATCTGTGTCGCGGAAAAATGCTGAGCCTATATGCTGTTCTTGCACTATCTCATTATACATGCCATAACATATACAGATATAAAGCGCATACTATATCAGAAAAGCTTATTTTGCTTGACTGTCCAAAAGGAACAATTTGTACATGTTCATAATTATCTGATACGCTTGTGTACAAATGCATTACACATACATGATTAATTGTGGTCAAATAAATTAACTTATAGAAAATGAAATGGTTGAAGAGGCCAATGATAGTACAGGGAATATGAGATGAAGTGATACATGAAACAGAAAACGATAGTAACAAAATTCACAAAAGCCATAAAGAATGTTTTTTATGTCAGCCTGTAATGAACACATAACAAATCAGGACAATGAAAAACAAACCAAGCAGCAAATAAATGGTAATTTCACCACAAAAAGTGGATACGCCAAAAACGTAAGCGCTAAAGACGAGGGATAGGAGAGAAGGGAACAAGTGAGAGGCAAGGAGAGAAGAGGGAAATGGAGGTAAAATGAAAACAGCACAATGGTGGACACATAAATGAGATCAAAGTCAAGGAAAACCCAGTCAACCCCATTGCTGATACAACCCAGTTCAAACAGCAAGTTTAAGCAAGTCCTTCCCCCACTACCTAACCTCTCCACAACTATAACCTCCTAAACGTTCCCATTAGAAAGTTAGCCTCAGCACGTGCTTCACTAGGTCTAGCAAGGAGACTGAAGAGTAAGAGTATAGCCACCATATAATAAAATGCTATTTAGCTGTGAACCACAGGTGGTCAAAATGGTTTCTTCTGGCAGCAGTGAGGCCTAAGCAACATGCACATCAATCTCACCATCCCACCAATTCGGAGAAAAAAAGCTACATCCAATTTAAAATGATATTTTACTGTGTTAAAAAAACACTAAACAAACGTAATCATACAAGCACCTCCAAGATTCACTTAGATTTGTGGATTTTATATCCATCCGATTCAGTTAAAATGCCTGTAGTCCTATCATTTAAAAATTGCTAAAAGTTTGAGGTAAAAAAAAAAAAAAACGTAAATATTTCCAGCGTGTGAAAACCACAATCTCATATACGTTGAGACGTTTATTAGAGGCAGCAATGAATAAACCAAAAAAAAATGACTTTCCTGTTGGAAGAACAACATAGATATACAGTGCTGTGAAAAGTATTTGCCCCCTTTTGGATTTTTGTATATTTTTGATAGTGAATGTTATCAAATCTTCAACCAAAACCTAATATTAGATGAAGGGAACCCGAGTTTACAAGAAAACTCAATTTACAAAGTATTCCCCTGTGTTAAAAAGCAATTGCCCCTTACACTCCATAACTGGTTGTGCCACCTTTAGCTGCAATGACTGCACCCAAATGCTTCCTGTAGTTGTTGATCAGTCTCACATCGCTGTGGAGGAGTTTTCACCCACTCTTGTTCGCAGAACATTTTGGGGGGTTTCAAGCATGAACTGCTCGTGTCATCTCAATTGGGATTAAGTCTGGACTTTGACTAATCCATTCCAAAACGTCAAATTTGTTACTTTTTAACCATTTTCATGTAGACTTGATTGTGTGTTTCGGATCATTGCCTTGCTGCATGACCCAGCTGCTCTTCAGCTTCAGCTCACAGACCAATGGCTGATATTCTCCAGTAGAATTATCTGATAGAGCAGAATTCATGGTTCCTTCTATTAAGGGAAGTCGTCTAGATCCTGAGGCAGCAAAGCATCCCCAACCCATCACACTACCACCACCATGCTTGACCGTTGGTATGAGTTTCTTACTGTGGAATGCAGTGTTTGGTTTCGCAGGACATAATGGGACCCTTCTCATCCAAAAAGTTGACTCAAGTTTGCCAACAAAGTACCTTGATTATCCTCAAGACTCTAGGAAGAATGTTCTATGGACAGACTTTTCAAAAGTATAACTTTTATGAAGACATGGGTCCAATAACACCTGACGAAACACTGCATTCCACAATTAAAAACCTTAAGCATGATGGTGGTAGTGTGATGGTTTGGGGATGCTTTGCTGCCTCAGGACCTGTGTGACTTGCCTTAATAGAACAAACAGTGAATTCCGCTCTGTATCAGAATTCTACAGGAGAATGTCAGGCTATCCCTCCGTGAGCTGAAGCGGAAACCCAGCTGGGCCATGCAGCAAGACATGATCCAAAACACACAATCAAGCCTACATGAAAATGGCTAAAAAGCAACAAATTTGAAGTTTTGGAATGGCCTAGTCAAAGTCCAGACCTAATCCCAATTGAGATGTTGTGGCAGGATTTGAAACTAAGCATTTCATGCTTGAAAACCCACAAATTTCACTGAGTTAAAGCAGTTCTGCATGGAAGAGTGGGCCAAAATTACTCCACAGTGACATGAGACTAATTAACAACGACAGGAAACGTTTGGTTCGAGTCATTCTAGGTCAAGGTGGCACAACCAGCTACTGAGTGTAAGTGGGCAATTACTTTTTCAAACAGGGGTGTTGCACAACTTTGTTTATGAAAATAAATATGTAACGGTTGTGTTATTTATTCACTCAGGTTCCCTTGATCTAATATTCAGTTTTGGTTGAAGATCTGATAGCATTCAGTATCAAAAATAAGCAAAAGGAGACAATTAGAAAGGGAGCAAATAGTTTCACAGCACTATATATACCCTTATCACTCTCCACCACTACAGCCCGCTCTATATATATCAACGTACTAATCATGACAATAAATTATATTATCAATAATAAATAATAAACTCTCAACGAGGCAGGTGAAAGGTGGCAGTCCTGGGGTTAGCTCCGAGACAAAAGAGGATGGGGCCTGGCTGAACACAGGAGGTGCAGACATCAGACACTGTGAGCCACACAGGTAAGAGGTGGGAGACAGGTAAGAGGAGGTGGGATGTCACAGTCAAGGTGGCTGCTGGGTAATCGGTTAATTTCTGTGATTTGTCTGACAGCTCCGTGTGTGTGTGACGTTATCACCTGCCGCCGGAGCACAGCCCCAGGGCCAAACCTCCAGAAAGCAGCTGTCAAAATGCAATAGTTTCTCTGCTTCATTTGTTAGAGTCTAGTGTTGTTCTCCTGGATTCGAGAAGTAGTGTCTTCTGCTCCAAGGTCACCATCAGCTGTCCATGCTACAAGATTCTTTCATGGAGAGAGAGAAACAGAAGAGCATTTTCATTTATTGTTTATTTTTCAAACATTTATTTATGCCCATCCCCTTCTTCGGACTACAAAAATAAACTTTGTTTTTACAGTTTTTTTTATTTTGTTGTTACATGCAGTCTACACACATTTTACATACACTTTTTACAAACATATATATATATTTTTACAGTAGTTACATGGCAAGAATAAAATAATTTGATATTTTTTATATACATTACATCTATATAGAATAGTACTTATACCTTGCGTTGTCAGTCATAACTATTATAGAACATGAGCTTTTAAAACCACACCTCAGCTACTCAGTCCATCCCACCTATCGCCGTAAACCGCCCTCGTGATTTCTGTGCTGCTCACAAAAAATCTGAACCCGTCTAATCCTATAGGATCTACATATTGTAAGTTAAACATAAATATATTTTTTACATTGTTGATTGATTGACTATTGGCTTTCTAAATCTCCCAACAATGCTATACGTAGAGTTCATTATAGCAGAGCATTTGCATATATATTACTTTTTCTTCTTGGTCCACCCCCACACAATAGACTTAAAAACCTACAAATGGTCTTTTACACCACATTTTGTCTCATAATTACAGTGTAGAGGCTATGGTAATAATATACACTGAACCTAAAAACATAGGGTGGTTAGAGTGTTGGACTAGTAATCGAAAGGTTGCAAGTTCAAATCCCCGAGGTACAAATCTGTCGTTCTGCCCCTGAACAGGCAGTTAACCCACTGTTCCTAGGCCGTCATTGAAAATAAGAATTTGTTCTTAACTGACTTGCCTAGTTAAATAAAGGTAAAATAAAAATGGCAGATATAAAGAGGGCTCTAGACCACTAGTTAAAGTATGATGACCAGTCAAATAACTCTGTACCGTTTAGCCCCTCAGCGTCCTGGACATCAAGGAAAGGGGCGGGCCCCCAGATTCGAACGGTGCCGTCGTCTGAGGCGCTGGCCAGGAGACCGGGCACTACAGGATTCCAGCTCACACAGTTCACTGTACGTGTATGACCTGTCAACTCTGCGATGGGCAGCTCACTGCGCCTGTGCCAGATGTACACTTTGTGATCTGTAGATGGACACACAGCATAAACCAGACCATGCGAGTGTTACATATTCTCCTCTACCTTTTCCTGGGCCATGTTCATTAGGCAACAAATGGAAGAAAACGTTCATTTTCCTTTGCAAACGTTTTCCGTTGCATGAGCTAATAAACTGCCCTGACGTGTGAGTGAGTTAGTGTTGTTATACTGACAGGTTTATAAATAGTACTGAAAGTAATGTCAAAGCATAATTTGGACTCAGATGAGATCGACTAGAAGGGGACGTGGCCTTACCCTCACTCCCACTGGCGATGAAGTCTTCGTTGTGTCCTCCAAAGCAGGAGTGGATGGTGTAGAAGCCCTGTGTCACGCCCTGATACTTCCTCACCAGCACCCGGTCATGTAGGTCCCACAGGTGCACACCCTACAAGACAGACAGAATATTGACCGGTGCACTCTCTGACAGCTCGACATAATCCGAACCCCCCCCCCCCCCCCCCCCCCCCCAAACCACTCACCTGAGTAGCCACATTCAGCAGAGCTAACCTCCCGTTCTTTGAAACTGTGAAAGACATGATTGGATGGTCCTCCTGGACTCTGTGGAAGGGCAGCACAAACAGACAAATTAAAATGACAGAACTTGCATAAGCACAGGATGGGCCTGGTGATTCGATATGACAATGGAATGGACTAACTTACATGTTTCTGTCCGTAAGGTCCTCAAAGTTGTAACCACGGATACGCTGGTGTGTGTCTGATGCCAGGACGGTCCGAGTGTCACCCAGGCACCACAGGCACTGAACTCTTACTCCTTCCCACGAGTCCAGCAGGTTACCATCCAGATCCTGGGGATAAGGTTATATCAACCTCAATGCACTGATTAGTCCAACACACACAATAGCTCAATCTGCCCTTATGCTTGGACAGACAGGTCATACCCTGATGGAAGACACTCACACACTGGTAGAACTGGCCCCTCTGGCCTCCGGTGACGAAGCGCTTGCCGTCTGGATTCCAGGCCACACTGGTCAGACTGTCCTCGTGTGATTGGCTCATCTTTGTCCGCAACTCACCCGCCTGGCCAATGACAAGAGACATGGGTGAGTGAGAAGGGAGGACTTTTAAAAAACTACCTTTAACCTTTTTTTTTTATGCCTAGTAATAACATGACAATAACAACTACCATTTCCATCCTGGTGAGAGTAAGATGTGGGTAAATTAGAGATGACTTCCACAACACAATCATTGAGGAATAGGACTTTGTAGAGGACTTTTGATCTTCCAACAACAAGCATTCTGGATAAAAAAAAGTAAATCCAACATTACCTGTACGTTCCACAGCCACAGCTCTGAGCAGTCATCGGGGCCACAGGCAATCAAGTAAGTGTCATCAGGGCTCCAGGCCAGGTATGAGACACCGTAGGCGTGGCCCTCAAGAGTCTTCATCAGTTTCAACTGGTGACTCTCCTGTCAATCAGCAGCACAGTTATCACCTCAGCTAATAATTTCCCCCAAAGTTCACATCTTCCCGCCTCCGCCACCCCTTTGAAACCCCCCTCTCTTATGCCCTGTTTACTAAAACCTGATACACTTATCAGCATGATCATGGTTCGTCTGTAATGAGAAAGGCTCCTACTGTGTTGACATGCCACACGATGACTGTGGTGTCTTTGGATCCCGTGGCGAGTTTGGTGCCGTCATTGGAGAACTTGCAGAACCACACTTCATTGCAGTGTTCGGTGAGGATCTGCTGGGTGTAACAAGGGAACTGTTTCCTGTAGATAACAACACTCAGGCGTCATGGAGAGAGGACATATAGGAGATAATAAGGTTTTTGTTAATTCCAGGAATAGACCTTATCACCCTGAACGTTCTACCCAGCTAGCGTGGGTAGCTAATAAACATTTTTTAATCCAGGGCAGATAGTGGCAATGCGCTAAGGTTTTTGCATCGGTTTAAATGAAGCACTTCACTTCCATTAGGAAATGTGAACGTTAGTTAATGGCGTGTGAATCCATACAATCGTCACATAAAATCTTGTGACATAACAACCACAATAGAAGCAAGACAAACTATTACTGGGAAGTAAGACCATGACAACTACAGCTGAGGTCCAAGGCAAGGCAATTTTGACAGCCAAATTAAGGGAATGAACACAGGAAGGACAGACAACTACAGACAGAGTATAGAATGAAGAGCCTTACCGGCTGCAGGCGTGGTCCAGGAGGAGGGACACAGAGTCCAGGCCACTGTCCAGCTTGGTGTTGTGGTAGAGGCAGCGCTCTCTCTGCAGCTCCACAGCCTGCCTCAGCAGGGTCTGCAGCCGGCGCGGAGGCAGCATCACAGAGGGAGGCAGGTACGCTGCAGGACAGGAGACGGGAGGAAATGAGGCACAGTGTGATAAGATTGGAATGAGGGGAACAAAGAGAGAGGGAGAAAGATAAATTGTTTAAAAGAGATTCTATCCTTAAAATGTCACTCGGAAAAGAAGAGGAACAAAATATCTGTGTTTAAAGACACGCAATTCTGTGTCAAAGCTGGAGTTTTAGGTTCCACATGAACCTATGAAAACTCACGGACGCTTAATAAAGCTGAAACCAAGTTTATTCACCCATTGGGCCGATACAGCTGCATAAGACAAAAGACAGATTCACACAAGCACTGATATTTAACCTTTTCTCCTAGGCTGAGTCTCCTCCTACACACCTGACCAGCCAATGCATCTCTGTTGCTAGACAGAACCGTAGTGATATCTGTTCTTCCTCACTTCATTCGACCTGACCTCTATCCCAAAGTGCTCACTCACTCACGGGTGTCATTTCAACTCATACCAGACTGTCTTTTCTCCTCCCATAGGATCCCTGATGGCTAACAATAACATATCCGGACAGAATGTATACGTTATACATTTCCCTCTCTCCCTCAGTGACATGAATAAGTATATTTCATATTCTCAGAACCCAACAAGAGGAACTCATTTGATAATAAAGGTGTACTCATCTTAAACAAAACTGGGGGGTAGGCTGAATGTGAGGATGTGGTATGTGTGTGTGTGTGAGATGTGTATGTGTGGGTGTGTATATGTGGGTGTGTATGTGTGGGTGTGTGTGTGAGAGACGTGTGTGGGTGGGATGTGTGTGTGAGATGTGTATGTGTGGGATGTGTGTGTGAGATGTGTATGTGTGGGATGTGTGTGTGAGATGTGTATGTGTGGGTGTGTGCGTGTAAGATGGCACTCACTCTGTAACTTGTCCAGGAGTTTAGTGCGGGAGGCAGTGCCTTTACCCTCCCAGTCTGCCTTTGCTCTCAGGTCCTCTGCATGGCTGCACATCAGGTACCTTGGAAATAGATGTCATCAGCATTAGGCTGCCCTGCAGGACTCACCCCCAGCACCGCGAAGACAGACAGGGAATCCCATTATTCAGTCAAAATCAGCTAAAATTCAAAGGGGAGTGAAAAATGTGTCTATAATCAAATCCCATACCATCGACCATACTGAACGAGGATTGGCTGTACTCCAACACAAACACTCCTCACTGATGGAATAGTTAGTTGTCACACATTGCAATGGACATGGATCAATGCCGTTTTAAAAGGAACTACAAGTGACAGCGGTTTCAATTTTAAAAGGGGCTTAGCTCTGTGATCTAGGCTATTCCTTTAGGGTGGGGTAGGGCATTAGGACTGTGATCAGAGGTAGCTACCCGCTCAGGATGTGGATACGCTCTGTGTTGTACTTGAGGGGAGTGAGCTCAGCTCTCAGGACCTGTAGCGCCTCCAGGACCTTGGCATCCTCCAGATACTCCAGGTACTTCTGCTGCAGGAGCAGGAACTTCATCCGCTATAGAGGAAAAAATAAGACGGGCAGGGGAGGAAAGGACATGTACAAATATGAGTGCATTATGAGTTAAGCACATACATCTTAAAACATATCAAAACGATTGTCTGTGAGGAAAATGTAGCCTACACATCCTACTCTTTTACTCTTGTCCGCATTCAACTGTAGCTAGTGCTGAGTGATTAACCGAAATGTTGGTCATTTTTTGCTTTTTAAACAACTAATTGAAAGATGTCAGTTCAATTATTTGAATTCAGGTTTTTTCTGTGAGCGCAATGCGCAGTTTCTCTAGAGATAAATCAGATCAAGCCCAACTGCGCAATGTAGTAGGGACAATATTCTACATAGTTTTGTGCAGAACACATGGTAATTACCTACAATGACAAACGAGAGAGAGAACGTGCAATCAAGAGGGATAGAGAGCAGTTGCTTCGTGAGGTATCGATACCTGAAAATACATCATCTAAGATTGGTAGTTGGTATTCAGCAGTCATAAAAGTATGCCTTATTTACTGCGAAGAACCACTAAAATAGTGATTTTGTCAGACAGCATAAGCATCAGCTCTACAGAGATGACGTTGAATTAAATTATTGCCATCAAATAGGCCTAAAACAAATGTAACATACAGAAAAACTGAAATATTTTATTAAATGTGAATAGATTATGGTTAATAAGTGATAAGCAGTAATGGGCAGTCCTTACCATCATGGGACTTTTTTAAATGATTTTTTATTATTCTCTGTGTTGTTACAGCATTCAACCCACATAATGCATAGTGCATTTAATGTTAAAAACAATAATTGAAAACAGTGATTATTTTATTTTATATATAATCGAACCGAAACCGACCTCAAAACACACCAATCACTCAGCACTAACTGTAACACTGTTGGACTTACCACAATAGCACTTGGAGAATGCATCAATGCTTTCAGCTCACTCAGGTCACTTTCAGCCTATATTCAAACCCAAAAAATAGACACTGGTTATTTTCTGTTTTCTAACTACTGTACATTTCAACTTAATAAGCGAAATTGTTGTTTAAAACATTTGAGGAATGAAAAAAATAAGTCAACATGCAGAATAGATGTTTTGTGTACCTCTAAAGTTAGATGACTTAAAAAATAAAAACATCTCAAATGGTTTCATCACCTTGTCCCACTCTCCTTCCACCACATGGTTGCAGAACTTCGTGGCCGAGGAATGCTCCAGTCTGCAGCCAGACTCCTGCATCAACAGGTCCACTGTCTGACTGTAGATGAGAGGGAAAGGGGAAGCATGTGCAAAGGAAAAATACAAAGTATTTTCAAATGTCAAATAGCATTATTTTATGTAGAGGAATTCAACAATAAAGAAATAATTCATTTGAATCATGTCTACTAACTTATTACTTGGTCAAGTACAATGCCTGATAGGGTGATCATTGTATCTTCATCAATGACTTGCCAAAGTCCTAAACAATTAGACTTGTGCTGTATCAAATATGTAGACATATCTTTAAAGTTGGAGGCAAATATGATGACCGTTCAATTTTCAAAACTCTTCATGAAAACAGATTGATTTCACGTGATCTTGTGGCTTGACTGACATGCAAATACTATCAAGAAACCAAACATTCTCAATGTATTCTGGACAAGATTTTCCAGTTTCCATGGTCTTAACAACTCGCAAGAGTAATGTTATTGTAAGCATATTTTGAAATACACTTAAAAAATGTATATATATATATATATATATATATATATATATATATATATTAGATGTCGACCGATTAACTGGAATGAGTGATTAATTAGGGCCGATTTCAAGTTTTCATAACAATCCGTAATCTGCATTTTTGGACGCCGATTATGGCCGATTATATTGCAATCCACGAGGAGACTGCGTGACAGGCTGACCACCTGTTACGCGAGTGCAGGCAGCAAGGAGCCATGGTAAATTGCTAGCTAGCATTAAACTTATCTGATAAAAAACAATCAATCGAAACATAATCACTAGTTAACTACACATGGTTGATGATATTACCAGTTTAACTAGCTTGTCCTGCATTGCATATAATCAATGCGGTGCCTGAAATTGTGTCACTTCTCTTGCGTTCAGTGTAAGCAGAGTCGGTATATGCAGCAGTTGGGTCGCCTGGCTCGTTGCAAACTGTGTGAAGACCATTTCTTCCCAACAAAGACCATAATTAATTTGCCAGAACTTTACATAATTATGACCTAACATTGAAGGTTGTGCAATGTAACAGCAATATTTAGACTTGGGGTTGCCACCCGTTCGATAAAATACAGAACCGTTCCATATTTCACTGAAAGAATAAACATTTTGTTTTCGAAATGATAGTCTCCGGATTTGACCATATTAATGACCTAAGGCTCGTATTTCTGTGTGTTTATTATATTAGAATTAAGTCTATGATTTGATATTTGATAGAGCAGTCTGACTGGGCAGTGGTAGGCAGCAGCAGGCTCATAAGCATTCATTCAAACTGCACTTTCCTGCATTTGCCAGCAGCTCTTCGCAATGCTTGAATCACAGCACTGTTTATGACTTCAAGCCTATCAACTCCCGAGATTAGGCTGGCAATACTATAGTGTCTATAAGAACATCCAATAGTCAAAGTTTTATGAAATACAAATGGTATAGAGAGAAATAGTCCTATAATAACTACAACCTAAATCATCTTAACTGGGAATATTGAATACTCATGTTAAAAGAAACCAGCAGCTTTCATATGTTCTCATGTTCTGAGCAAGGAACTTAGACGCTAGCTTTTTACATGGCACATATTGCACTTTTACTTTCTTCTCCAACACAGTTTTTGCATAATTTAAACCAACTTTAACATGTTTAATTTTTTATTGGAGACTAAATTGATTTTATTTGTGTATTATATTAAGTTAAAATAAGTGTTCATTGCTCATTCAGTATTGTTGTAATTGTCATTATTACATACATACATACATACATACATACATACATACAGACATATATATATATATACATAAATCGGCCGATTAATCGGTATTGGCTTTTTTTGGTCCTATATACTGTATAAATATATAAAAAGTCTGCATATGGCTGATGATGAGGGAAGTGTTAGGCTACGTAACGAGAAAACTCCCATGTTCTTGTTATTTCATGAAGTCCCATTTCTGGACCCCAAAGTAACAGTTAACGGTAGACCAGTTAAACTGTGCAATAGTGGGCCATCTTTCTCCCTTCATCAATTTTCTAAAGGACCCGTGCTGTATTCAATGTGACCTCTACAAAACTCTGTTTATCTCACCGAACTAGTCGCTGTCAACATGACTTGCTTTATTCGCGCTTATTATGAAGGACACGATTTAGCATCAGCTGACAGCTAGCTAGGAAGTTAGCGAACGTTACTTACTTAAGTCCTAAATCGTGTAAATGTTGCCCTATAAGTCTAATGACATCTTCCTCTGACTGAGAGAGACGCTTCTTCTTTTTCACGGAGTTTGCATCCGAAGACACGGCGTTGTTGGATGCTGCTGGGGCTGGGATACCGACGTTGTTACTGACAGAGTTCCCATTGTTTGTTGTGGATAGTCCATTAACGTTAGTGTGAGCTCCCCCGGCGGAGGACGGCTCTCCGTTTTGCGCACTGTTGTTTAGGCAGGACAGCTCCGAATCTTGACCCTGTCCTGCCCCGTTGGCCTGCATGTTATTAATGTAGATGTGGGCTACACTGTGCGGATTTAATCGAATGACAGGAGCAACGGGTGAATTGGGAAAAGTTAAAATCCCCACAACTGTAGACAGGGCCGCTGACCCAATTGCAGCCCCAAGCTCCCCTGCTCCCTCCACCACCGAAGCTCGGTATTTCTTCCGCGGTGGCGGCGACACTCCGCCGGTTTCCGAGTCGGAGGAAGCGGAGGCCAGAGTTAATTCGCCAAGGGCGTTGGTGACAGAATGCTGGCAAAAGTGTCAGAGACGAGACAATAACTCGTTTTTATCGCGGAGCTTCTCTTGTTATTGTTGCTCTCCAGTCAGCTGCAGATTCATTATGGATATTGAGACGCAATGACGTCACCGGAAATTCCGACACTACCTTGTGTCCGGGTAGTCCATTTTTGGCCCACTTGAAGTTCATACTGAACTTTGTTTGTTTCACAAGTTAATATACCTTTTTATATTTTGATTAATTTTCTATTGGGAAAATGACAACTTGTTTACGATAAAAGGGTGAATCTGCAGTTCTAACAATAACAGTGACTGCTGTAACCAAATGCAACCACTCTCAAATTCATAGACAAGAGCTATGGATGCATGACGTCAACATTATAGAATGAACTAAGTTGAGGCTATACAGCATTTGTTTCAAATTACATTGTTTAGAGTTTATATTTTCAGTTTGTGTGGGGTACGACAATTGACCTAAGGTCATGAGACTTCTATTCAATAATCAATGGGTATGTATATATATATATATTTTTTAAAATCTATTTTATATATCATTCATTTAAAAGTCTAAAACTGGAAGTTGCAATTGCAGGTTTCCCCTTTAAGTTTTTTTTCAAGCTACATCAAAAAGGGGGATCTCTTCTCAACAAGCAAAATTGGTTGAAACGTATTTTCAACATATTGTGTTCATTAGGTTCTGCAACTTCTGCATGAAATGGATTGGAAGTCACACTCTCAACATATACAACAACTTTATGCTATCCAAAGAGGAGACAACAGGCCTACTCAAAACACACTAAATAAAGAAAGTATTAGGGACCATGGTTTAATTTCGTTTTTTTTATCAATACACTTGAAAATGACAAATAATTTAAACAAAATACATTAATAACTTATCTTTCAACTCAAACACAGATAGTTTACAGACCATTCAAAGTGCCATTTTATTCCCAAGCCTGAGGTTCTTTAAAATACAAATCGAGAAACAGCAAAGACCTGCATTTTGGCCACATGTACAGGGACCAAAGCCATTCCTTCAACATTGGCACTTTTACATTGGTTTAAAAAAAGGAAATCTGTCCCTGACAACTGCAATAAATTAAATTAATGAACAGTAAACTGTATGTACAACTTAGAGACTCATTAGTCCTTTATCCCTTCACTGTAAATAGAATCTCAGCATGAATTAAACTTAGTTATAAAAATATTAAAAGGGCCAGGAATGTTTTAATTTGTGTTAGGGGCAAGCGAGGACAGAGGGTTGTAGAAGAATAAACTATTGCACTTCCATCCAATTTCAGAGAAAAGACACTGACGGGGACACAATACGAGCAAAAGAAACTCAGCCGCACCTGCAATACTGTCCACATATCCACCTTACATACACACAAACAAACAAACAAACATTGCTGTGGAAAAGGAATTTGCCCCCTTAATTCTCTACTTTAAAAAAAAAAAATGTAATACTGAATATTATCAGATCTTCAACCAAAATCTAATATTAGATAATGGGGACCTGAGTGAACAAATAACACAACAATTACATACCTATTTAATTGATTTCAGAAACATAGTTATGCAACACCCAATGCTCATGTGAAAAAAGTAATTTCCCCTTACACTCAATAACTGTTTGTGGCACCTTTACCTCCAATGACTCCAATCAAACGCTTTAGTTGTTGCTCAGTCTCTCACGTTGCTGTGGAGGAATTTTGGCCCACTCTTCTATGCAGAGCTGCTTTAACTCAGCGACATTTGTGGGTTTTCAAGCATGAACTGCTCATTTCAAGTCCTGCCACAACATCTCAATTGGGATTAGGTCTGGACTTTGTCTAGGCCATTCCAAAACTTCAAATTTGTTGCTTTTCAGCCATTGATTGTGTTTTTGGATTATTGTCTTGCTGCATGACCCAGCTGCGCTTCAGCTCACAGAAAGCCTGACATTCTCCTCTAGAATTCACTGATACAGCAAGCATTTTGCTACACCCACAATAACATCTGCTAAATATGTGTATGTGACCAATAACCTTTTGTTTGATACAGAGCATGATTTATGGTTCCTTCTATTAAGGCAAGTCATCCAGGTCCTGAGGCAGCAAAGCATCCCCAAACCATCAGACTACCACCACCATGCTTGACTAATGGTACAAGGTTCTTACCGTGGAATGCAGTGTTTGGTTTTTCGTCAGGCATAACGGGACCCATGTCTTCCAAAAAGTTATACACTTGACTCATCTGTTCATAGAACATTCTTCCAAAGAGCCTTGATGATCTTCCAGGTGTTTTTTGGCAAACGTAAGTCAACTTTAATCCAAAAGTCAAGTCTACTTTAAAATGACTAAAAAGCAACAAAATTGAAGTTTTGGAATGGCCTAGTCAAAGTCCAGACCTAATCCCAATTGAGATGTTGTGGCAGGACATGAAAGGAGCAGTTCATGCTTGAAAACCCACATATGTCACTGAGTTAAAGAAGTTCTGCATGCAAGAGTGGGCCAAAATTCTTCCACAGCGACGTGAGAGACTGATCCACAACTACAGGAAGCATTTGGTTGCAGACATTGCAGCTAAAGGTGGCACAACCAGTTATTGAGTGTAAGGGGTCAATACCTTTTTCACACAGGGGAATTGGGTGTTGCATAACGTTGTTAATTAAATAAATAATATATATATTTTTTTTTTGTAAACTCAGGTTCCCTTTATCTAATATAAGGTTTTAGTTGAAGATCTGCTAATTCAGTATCAAAAACATGTAAAAACAGAGAAAATCCTAAAGGGGGCAAATACTTTTTTCAGGGCACTGCATTTCGATCTACCGGAATACCCATGACCACAGGTGTCAGCTACTCACAAAAACCTGGTGACCACAAACTCTAAAATACCATGAATCACTCTTGCTTGTCAACGTGCATGCGCACACCTGCAATGCCTCCAAAAAAACACAAAAACATTCAACCTGTCGCCAATTTCACACCTGAGGACTCACACCTGGGTTCTGTGCCCACTGTCAGCATAGACTCAGATGCCGTAAAGAAGTGATGTATGCCAATGTAAACAAAGGGGGGGTGGGGGGGGGGGGGGTGGAGAACATAGAAGGCATGTGTTCCAAATTCATAGCTAACAGAAAAAGGGCATGTCATGTTACTTGATTCCGGATCAGAAAAAAGTGAGAAAGAATACTTTCACTGCAGGCTTATTCAGCACACACACACACACCTCTACCATCTTATCTCAAGTCATCGCCATCTCCAAGCAGTTTGGAGATACTGTAACAAACACAATGAAATCCATTCTTTTCCAAATATAAAGTATTTTGTAAAAGGGGGAAAGTATTCAAAATGAGGCATTTAGTCCAACAGCCATGATGCATCTGGCTTGAGCGGCGTCGTAAGGATGGCATTGCAGTGAGTACATGAATGTGTATTTGTCAGACTGTGTTTCTGAATAAGAGTGTTTGTCTAAGACTGTGTGTAACTATGTGTGACTATACAGTAGTGTGATATGTGTTCATAAGTCTGTAGTGCAAATAGCTGAGCACTATTTTGAAAAGCTTTGTAGTTTGCAAAAAAAGTATTTGAACAGGCAGGGTGGGGGAGGGGGAGACGGGACAAATCTTCTTTCTTTGCAAGATGTCCATATCCTCTGACATACTTTGCAATTCTGAAAGAGTGTTGGTATAAAGCATAAATTCAGATCTCACTTATACATTACAATGTATATTTCTGATTATGCGTGTGTGTTTCTGTGAGCATTGACACGCAGGTCAGGAGTTGTCCACCACTTGGTGTGGCAGGGTGACCGAGGAGCCGTTGATGAAGGAGCCCTGTTTTTCTCTACCCTTCAGAAAGTAGGTAAGCAGCTCTCCTTTCCCCTTCACAAAGATAGGTCCCCTCCTCACAAAACGGAATCCGTACTCCTTCAAGATGTGGTAGCAATCTTCCACCACCTGGGGGCAGTAGAATCACATCAAATTGTAGGTGATGAATCCATCCAACATGTGTTTTCTACCCAGATTTGGTAATCCACTTAAAACTATTCCCTGATGTCAAACCCCAAGATCTAAATAGTAATCAAACAAAGTAGTATTATTCTTGTGTTATTATAGCCATCTGGAAAACAACAATTCCAGGCCGACTACATTGCAGTCAACCAATGGTTGCATGCCACATCATCGACTGCGCAGTCAGGTATCAGATTGCTCTATGTGGTTTTGCGACTGCAATGTATCAATCATTGTAGGGTATCAAGTGCTCCTGCTCAGTCCTCACCAGAAATCAGGTACATCAACGACCTTACGGGCCAATGCGCTACAGCTATAACTGATTGTTTGGTTGTCACCTCAATACTTATTCCATCCTGCATCTCGTCGCACCCTGTTATGGAGAGGCCTTACCTGGATGTTACCCATGACCCCTGTGGACTCCATGCGACTGGCCACATTCACAGTGTTTCCCCAGATGTCATAGTGAGGCTTCCGGGCACCAATCACTCCTGCCAGAACCCCCCCTTTATTCAAACCTGAGGAGAGGAGGAAGTATGGGATTCATGATATGCATGCTGTACAAAACTAGGACACACTCTCCATTCTTCTCTCACCTTAAAATATATGGCTGAAAAGTTACCTATGCGTAGCATAAAGTTGTTGAAGGACTGGTAGTTGATGTTCATGAGCGAGACCTTCATGGCCAGAGCAAAGTCAGCCAGATCTGCCAAATGCTGCCAGCGCTCTCTGTCAGTCAGCTCCTCTTTCTGCACAACAGAGCCCTCTACCATAACCATCTTCATCATCAAGTTTCAAGTGAATTAATTTGATCATCACCACCACTACGATCATCATCACCCATAAAATTAACATATCCTCTGTAAAAGATCAGTCCAAAAGCTCTTGATCACATTTCTGACCTGCTACCACAAACAGTATAAGATGCCCAAGACTGAGTTCATCAGGAATTCTGCTGTTTAGCTATAGGAGTTCACATGATTATGTCATACATGATATAGTTTACACGGCTAGCTTAAGCCTCTGACCCAGACCCAGTGGCTGATGACCATGGTAATGAGCTAACCTTCAGACAGGCGTAGCCGTTGCTGACGTCGGGAGTGACTCCTGACGCTGCCATGTAGGTGCTGCCAATGGTTTTGATTTTGGTGATGCAGCGGAACTGAGACTCGTCCAGGAGCTGTCAGAGGTTAAAGGTCACGGGTTGAAAGGTCAAGTCTCAAAGTATTAGGCAGCATCTTTAATTCCTATACATGCCTCGGGAATAGGGAGCAATAACATACAGTACTTCCATTGTCATAGCAAGCTAGTTTCAACATTTGCATGACTGTTACAAGTCACAAGTAGAAATGATGCATTCATGCGCTTCTTACGCTGTCAAAATCGGAGATGATTTCGTTGAGGAACCTGAGGCACTCAATCCCCCCATTGTTGATGCTCTCCTCTGTGTAGAAGTCCGAGAAGTTGGGGATGGAGGCGAACATCACCCCAATCTCATCATATGACTGGCTGTACAGCTCCTGGAAGGGATATATATATATAGAGCGAGAAAGAGAGATATTTCAGATTAACAGATGTACAGACATAGATAAGTCAAGAGCATAACTCCAGGTGTAAACTTTGCAACAGCTGAATAAACCTTACCACTGTGATAACATGGTAACATCACCGCACACAGTGACCATGGCTGATACCTCTTTCTCAACTATACATGTATTGGTCCCACTTCACATTGACTGCCTTAAAACATATGTATTTACTAGGGCTGGCACAATTACCATATAAACGATGGTTATGGATGAAGACCGTCATGACAATTAAAGAACTGTCATATCCGTAAAAAAAATATATATATATATACACTACCATTCAAAAGTTTGGGTCACTTAGAAATGTCCTTGTTTTTGAAAGAAAAGCAATCTTTTTGTCCACTAAAATAACATCAAATTGATCAGAAATCAGTGTAGACATTATTAATGTTGTAAATTACTATTGTAGCTGGAAACGGCAGATTTTTTATCATCTACATAGGCCCATTATCAGCAACCATCACTCCTGTGTTCCAATGGCATGTTGTGTTAGCTAATCCAAGTTTATAATTTTAAAAGCTTAATTTATCATTAGAAAACCCTTTTGCAATTATGTTAGCACAGCTGCAAACTGTTGTCCTGATGAAAGAAGCAATAAAACTGGCCTTCGTTAGGGTAGTTGAGTATCTGGAGCATCAGCATTTGTGGGTTTGATTACAGGCTCAAAATGTCCAGAAACAAATAACTTTCTTCTGAAACTCGTCAGTCTATTCAGTCTAGGCAGAGTTGCAAAGAAAAAGCCATATCTCAGACTGGCCAATAAAAAAGAAAAGATTAAGATGGGCAGAAGAACACATACACTGGACAGAGGAACTCTAGAAGGCCAGCATCCCGGAGTCACCTCTTTACTGTTGACGTTGAGACTGGTGTTTTGCGGGTACTATTTAATGAAGCTACCAGTTGAGGACTTCTGAGGCATCGGTTTCTCAAACTAGCCCAAATAAATGTAACAGACACATCTCAACATCAACTGTTCAGAGGAGACTGTGTGAATCAGGCCTCCATGGTACAATTGCTGCAAAGAAACTATTACTAAAAGACAACAATAATAAAATGAGATTTGCTTGGGCCAAGAAACACGAGAAATGGGCATTTAGACCGGTGCAAATCTGTCCTTTGGTCTGATGACTCCAAATTAGATTTTTGACTCCAGCCGCCGTGTCTTTGTGAGATGCAGACTAGGTGAACGGATTTTTTTATTTATTTTATTTCACCTTTATTTAACCAGGTAGGCTAGTTGAGAACAAGTTCTCATTTGCAACTGCGACCTGGCCAAGATAAAGCATAGCAGTATGAGCAGACAACACAGAGTTACACATGGAGTAAACAATTAACAAGTCAATAACACAGTAGAAAACAAAGGGGGAGTCTATATACAATGTGTGCAAAAGGCATGAGGTAGGCGAATAATTACAATTTTGCAGATTAACACTGGAGTGATAAATGATCAGATGGTCATGTACAGGTAGAGATATTGGTGTGCAAAAGAGCAGAAAAGTAAATAAATAAAAACAGTATGGGGATGAGGTAGGTGAAAATGGGTGGGCTATTTACCAATAGACTATGTACAGCTGCAGCGATCGGTTAGCTGCTCAGATAGCTGATGTTTGAAGTTGGTGAGGGAGATAAAAGTCTCCAACGATCCAACGATGATCTGCTCATGTGTGGTTCCCACCTTGAGGCATGGAAGAGGAGGTGCTTTTCTGGTGACACTGTCAGTGATTTATTTAGAATTCAAGGCACACTTAACCAGCATGGCTACCCCAGAATTCTGCAGCGGTACGTCATCCCATCTGGGTTGCGCTTAGTGGTACTATCACTTGTTTTTCAACAGGACAATGACCCAACACACCCAGGCTGTGTAAGGGCTATTTGACCAAGAAGGAGAGTGATAGAGTGCTGCATCAGATGACCTGGCTTCCACAATCACCCGACCTCAACCCAATTGAGATGGTTTGGGGTGAACTCCTTCAAGACTGTTGGAAAAGCATTCCAGGTGAAGCAGGTTGAGAGAATTCCAAGAGTGTGAAAGCTGTCATCAAGGCAATGGTTGGCTACTTTGACGAATCTCAAATATAAATTATATACATTTTTGCTTACTACATGATTCCATGTGTTATTTCATAGTTTTGACGTCTTCACTATTATTCTACAATGTAGAAAATATTAAAAATAAAGAAAAACCCTTGGTACTGTATATGATCAACCAGCTGACTGAAGACGGGATGGCCGGCCATTAGCGCAATTGAGTCCGTTTCTGCTGCAACATGGACTCTGCAACGTGATGAAACTTTGTTTCTCCAAGCTGAAACATGCAAGGTGTTGTAGCAAACGAGGCTTCGGTTGCCTAGGCAACACCCCACTCCCTGCAGCAACAGCACATGCAGAAGACAGGAGAAAATGTGCATCTTAAAAAATATATTCACTGAGTGTACAAAACATTAGGGACACCTGCTCTTTCCATGACAGACTGACCAGGTGAATCCAGATGAAAGCTATGATCCATTATTGATGTCTCCAGCACGAGACAGGTTAAATAAGGATTTTTAAGCCTTGAGACATGGATTGTGTATGTGTGCCATTCAGAGGGTGAACGGGCAAGACAAAATATTTAAAGTGCCTTTGAACAGGGTATTTGTAGTAGGTGCCAGGCTCACCGGTTTGAGTATGTCAAGAACTGCAACACTGCTGGGTTTTTTCCACACTCAACAGTGTGAAATCAAGAATAGTGCAAAACCCAAAGGACATCCAGCCAACTTCACACAACTGTGGGAAGCATTGGAGTCAACTTGGGCCAGCATCTGTGGAACACTTTCGACACCTTGTAGAGTCCAGGCTGTTCTGAGGCAAAAAGGGGGTGCAACTCAATATTAGGAAGGGGTTCCTAATGTTTTGTACACTCAGTGTAGACTCATGTTTTGTACATGTATTCTAATTGTTTTGCTATTAGAACAGTTAGAACAGTGAACATGTCTATTTGGCTGACTAATAACTTTCATCCAAAATTCCGTTACTGTCACAGCTCTCGTATTTACATTGTAGCTACATGGTAGCTACGGTCAGGGCTATAAAGTGTGACAATTTTGGTCGCATATACTCCTAAATGCATTTACAGGTTACCATATTAGTTTCAAGGGCACAACATGTGCTTCAGAAGTAGCTAGCATACTTCAAGGCCCAACATACAGTAGGCTATATTTCAATCGATTAAAAAATATATTTTCAGTGCCACCAATGAAAATGTTCAATTTTGAGCCCTGGGTTTTTCTATATTTTTGCATATTCTTTATACTGAATGTTATCAGATCTTCAACCAAAACCTAATGTTAGATTAAGGAAACCTGAGTTTACAAATAACAAAACAAATTGGATACGTCCCCAAACCATCACACTACCACCACCATGCTTGACCGTTGGTATGAGGTTCTTACTGTGGAATGCAGTGCTTGGTTTTTGCCAGACATAATGGGGCCCATGTCGTCCAAAAAGTTGACTAAAGTTTGCCAAAACATACCTGCAAGATCATCAAGACTCTTGGAAGAATGTTCTATGGACAGATGACTGAAAAGTATAACTTTTTGGATGACATGAAGGGGGAACCAGGTACTGTATGTACAGTAGTGAAGTTGTCTCACCTCATCCCTTTTCTTGGAGCCCAGGAAGTGGCGTGCTACGTGCTCTGGCAGCATGTTAGTGACCAGCGCCTCGTTCCAGCGCCTCATCTCATACACCTTCTCCTTCTGCTCATGGACCTCAATCTTCCACAAGAACAGAGTACGTGCTAGCTTCTCCACCTACAGTCAGGAACATGGTGGCAGGAGACAGGAAAGAGGTTCAAATAGAGATGGAGAGGTCAACAAGAAACATGTGGAGAATAGAGAAGGTGGTGACGACTTGGAAGGTATATAACTAGTTGACTTCTGCCGTGGTAACTTACATGTCGAGAAAAGTAGTAGAAGCTGATCATCATGATGAAGATCATGATAGTCATGGCATATTTGGAGGGAACCAGGTAAGACCTAAAAAACAGAGCACAGAGATCATCAGAAATCACAAGCATGCTCACATTGTTTACGGAACAACAATAATCACACTAAACATGACACTCAAGAGTTGCAGTCAATTTCATTTCAATTCAGTCAACTGAAATTCCAATTCCAGTTTTACTAATTGAAACGAAATGATGACCACACATCCATAAACTGATGACCACCCCCCACACCTGTTCTACAGCCTATAACACCACAACCACATCCACCTGTAGTCCTGGAAGCGGGCCATATCGTAGCGGTCAAATATGTCCCTCCAGCTGTAGATGTTGACGATGCCCGTCGCTATGGTGATGAGGAGCATGAGTGTGACCTTGACCATGTGGCTGACCTGTACCAGCATGGTGGTCGCCATGAGTGCCAGCACGGCGATGTAGCTGTAGTACTTAGGGTTGTCCAGACAGCCCTCTGCCCCGGATTGGACAACAGAGGAAGGAGGAGCCATTGTGGCGTTTCCAGAGGGACGGGGACAGCTCAGCTACACGGCGTGGACAGAGAGGGGATAGAGGCCAAATGTCAAAGCAAGATCGATTTCCAGTGCTTTCTCCAAGCTTACATGGACCCCTTGGTTTCACTCCCATCTTGTTGCTTTATTATGAATGTAAAACATTTAACTGCAACGCGTGCTGTTGCATATGGACGGTATGCGTGCAAGTCAATACCAAAGATAGAACCTTAAGTCAAACCCAGCTTTATGAGAAGGCTTGTGTGTTGGCATGCTACTGCATCATTCCAACACCAGAAAGCCAGTGTTGTGATTTCTTCTACTGGACTAGCGATTTCTCACCATGTCCACAATGTCGGCCATGGTGAGGATGAAGATTGCTGCCATGGCCCATGTGTTCCGTGCCCAGCGGGTGTGGTCGATCCATGTGGAGAAAGACACCAGCCTCTTAGGGAAAACCTAGGTGGGAAAATAACATGTTGGCCATCAACAGTAATATCATTAACCAGTCACGTGAACTTACCAGTAATATCTATCCATCTATCATCGTTGAATTGATGTGGTTCTGAGTAATGTTATACAACACTCTTACACCCTTGGTATGTGTGGGGCAATGGTGGAACATTAAAAACGTTTTAAACTATGATTGATGGTGACGGTCGTCTTTGCTCGCTATAACCAACAAAGTAATGCAATTGTAATCGTCATCGTAATCATGTTCAGTTTTCAAACGCATCGTCAGACGGAAACCATAGTAGCGGTCAGGGTATTTCTCCTAGTGAGTTTGTACAGATGAAGGATATTCATTTGCACCAGTTTGCTACAGCAGGAAAATAATCCTGCAGCAACAGGAAGTGTGAATTATGTGGATTATGATTACTGGACATTTTTGTAGGGGCTGATACATTTCTCATAAGGGAAATTCAAATCTGAAATGTCAAAGTGGTAAACTCCAGAAGCCTTTCTAAACCTCAAACACACTACAAGTTGTACATTTCCTGCATGGCAGGAAAGTTGTCCTGCAACAGTAGGCCGTCATTGTAAATAAGAATTTGTTATTAACTGACTAGTTAAATAAATAAAAAACTTGAGTGTTTAAATTAAGATCCTACGTCTGTACTATAGTGACTTTCATGTTAGTGGCAGAACAGTATACGACTACCCAGTGCTGTATCTGTCAACGGTCATTTCAGATGAGCTGGGACAAACTGAGGACGAGACATATTGGTTTTCCTCATTGAACCATCAATCATGCCATTAGGAGTCATGCATCAGTCCAACCAGAGGGCTTCTCTATGAACATCTCTCTATATGATGAGGAGGGATTGATTTTCCATAGATAAAGAATAGTCACTGGATTGGAACTACCGTCACGCGAGGGGACTCAGATCTCCAATGGTTAAATCTGATCTCATTGGGTACAGTACATTCTCTACGGCAGCTGAACAATAATCTGGCCCATACAGCCTCAAGTAAAAGCATTTCTTATGTAGCACTAAAAGCTCTTGCTTATACGCTCTGGGGTAAAGTGTGTGTGTGTGTGATTTCTGGTGTTCGTGTGGTTGACATTGTACTGGGACAGGCTCAGACATGTTGACATGGACATGCATTTCACCCTTGATATAATAGTTGTTCATCTGTTTGTTTATGTGTGTACGGTGCATTCGGGAAGTATTCAGACCCCTTCCCTTTTTACACATTGTTACCTTACAGCCCTATTCTAAAATTTATAAAATTATATTTTTTTCCTCATCAATCTACTCCAAACCCTCTCCTAGGCCAGACGATGCTGGGCCAATTGTGAGTCGCCCTATGGGACTCTCGATCATGGCCGGTTGTGATACAGCCCGGGATCGAACACCTCTAGCACTGAGATGCAGTGCCTTAAACCGCTGCGTCACTCAGGAGCTAATTTACATAAATATTCAGACCTTTTGCTATGAGATACAAAATTGAGCTCAGGTGCATCCTGTTTCCATTGATCATCCTTGATATGTTTCTACAACTTGATTGAATTCCACCTGTGGTAAATTCAATTGATTGGACATGATTTTGAAAGGCAAACACCTGTCTATATAAGGTCGCCAGTGCATGTTGGAACAAAAAGCAAGCCGTGAGGTTGAAGAAATTGTCCGTAGAGCTTCGAAACAGGATTGTATCGAGGCACAGATCTGGGGAAGGGTACCAAAACAATGTCTACAGCATTGAAGGTCCCCAAGAACACAGTGGCCTCCATCATTCTTAAATGGAAGAAATTTGGAACCACCAAGACTCTTTCTTGAGCTGACCTCCCGGCCAAACTGAGCAATCGGGGGAGAAGGGCCTTGGTCAGGGAGATGACCAAGAACCCGATTGTCACTCTGACAGAGCTCCAGAGTTCTTCCAGAAGAACAATTATCTCTGCAGCACTCCACCAATCAGTAAAAAGGCACGACAGCCCGCTTGTAGTTTCCTAAAAGGTAACTAAAAGACTCAGATCATGAGAAACAAGATTCTCTGGTCTGATGAAACCAAAATTGAACTCTTTGGCCTGAATGCCAAGCGTCACATCTGGAGGAAACCTGGCACCATCCCTACGGTGAAGCATGGTGGTGGCAGCATCATGCTGTGGGGATGTTTTTCAATGGCAGGGACTGGGAGACTAGTCAGGATCGAGGGAAAGATGAATGGAGCAAAGTAGAGAGAGATCCTTGATGAAAACCTGCTCCAGAGTGTTCACAACATTAGACTGGGGGTAAAAGTTCCCCTCCCAACAGGGCAAGGACCCTAAGCACACAGCCAAGACAATGCAGGAGTGGCTTCGGGACAAGTCTCTGAACCTGTTTTTGCTTTAACATTATGGGGTGTCGTGTGTAGACTGATGAGAGGGGAAAAACTATTTAATATATTTTAGAATAAGGCTGTAACGTAACAAAATGTGGAAAAAGTCTGAATACTTTCCGAATGCTCTGTATGCGTGTGTGTGTGACTGTGTGTCTGCATTGCACACGGTGCACAGATAGAGTGCACCGTGCACCAGGTTCAAAACCCTTGTGGGCAGTGTGGGGATGGGGGAGGAGTGTTGCTGTTAGGGTGATAGGAGCAGTCGATAGTGGTAGCTACATAACTGTCTGTAGAAGTCAATAAATTTGACTTTCCATGACCTGGCTCATGAGGTTAGATCAAAAGTGCTGATGCGTGACAAAAGAACGAACGTATAGGTTGCTGATTATACACATTCTTTACCACATTCAGCTTACGTAACATTGGGAGTGTCTGTACACATCAAATGCACAGCATCATGAGATGCTTAGCACATTTAAAAAGTTATTTAACTACGGTATGCTGATCCACTATCACAACTACGTTATTTTTTTACTCAAGAGTATACCACAACAAATATCTTCATATCTACAGATTTCTTATGTTGTGGCAAATGTTCTATGATAAATTCGGATTTGGCTGTGGGTTAACTGTTGCTCGCTCTGAAAGGCTAGCTGCTCTCTGGTTGGATGTCGAGCAAAGTGTGATAGTGGAGCTGGGGGAAGGGGCACTCACTCGAGGGAAGATGGCCGCCAGAGAGCAGACAGTTAGGACGAGCAGCAGGACCTCTCCCACAGCTAGGGTCACGTAGTTTGCTATCATCCTGTCAACCGCAAGAACACACAGAACATAAGGAAGGAAGAAAGAGAGAAAGAGAGAAAGAGAGAGAGAGAAAGAGAGAGAGAGAGAGAGAGAGAGAGAGAAAGAGAGAAAGAGAGAGAGAGAGAGAGAGAGGAGAGATTAGGTGAACTCACAGAGGGTCTATGAGGACCTCCATGGCTGCAGTGAACAGGAGCACTACACAGGAGCAGCTGAAGGCAGCTCCGCTCTGCTTCTCCTTTTCTACGGAGTACCGGGTCTCCAACTCAGGGTCCACAAAGCGCAGGGACAGACGGTTGGTGCGTTTCCCCTTCAGACTGACAGGGTAGAGAGGGAGGGTTCACACAGTCTGTCTGCTCACATAACAGAGGATTCATATCTGGCTGCACAAGGCTCACTCACACACCCTCTGCAACCCTCACTCACACACATTCATAGATATACAAAGGCTGGCAAAATTAAGGGAATTTTAAATAAATGCCCGTTTGGGGGATTCCCGAAATCAGGAGGGAATAAGCATGAAATCCAGAATCCTCCAACCAGGATTTCAGGAAAACCAGGGAATTTATTTAAAGTTCCTGGAATTTTGCAACCCCACACACACCCTCCCTCTCGGTCTACTCACGCTTGTACGGTCTCTCTCTCCAGCAGTGCCTCATTGAGCAGTTTGTTGAGCTCCTGTTCGTTCTCTTGGGCATCAATCACCCTCTCGGCCAGGTCCCGCAGTCTTAGCCTCCGCCGAGGGTTGGGGAACGAAGGGTTCACCACCTGGGGTCACAAGAAGGTGGCATTCCTGGTCTGTCATTACACCACTCACTGGATGCACCCCGATTCTCCACACTTCTTCTAAAAAGTGCACGTGCACACTCCCTCTCATGGATTGAACAATGGTCGAAGCTCTCTCCAGCCAATACTTACACCAATTCAATGCTTTTAGATCCATGATGGGGAGTGTGCAAATGCACACTTAATGAGAAGGGTGGAGAATCTGGGTGGAGCCACTCTTCATTCTGGTTTGAAGTAGAGAAGGTAGCACACTTTGGAGCAACTCCTGTCTTGGAGACAGCCAAAGCATTTGGAGGTTTTTGTACTAGCCCAGCGCTATAACACCCCTGAATAAACAGATCGAGGTCTAAATATAAGACAATGATTAGCTAATCATTTGAATAGGTGTACTAATCCTGGAACAAAAGGCCTGCACACACACTGTGCACTTGTAGCACATTGAGTTGCAATCCTGTGTGTTAGGGGTTACCGTAAAGGTCATACGTTACCCGTGTGTCCAGCTCCTCTGGGTCGTCTGGTGTGGTGCAGGCTGTGTGGACACTCCCATTACACTCAGTGGTGTTGATCAACAATGGAGAGTTCCCATTGGACGACATCACAGACAACTTCTGATAGGAAACGAAGAGACAGGAAGGAGGAGAGAGAGAGGGAGAGAAGAGAGAGAATGCGAGGTGTGTTACAGTGACTGTGGTGTGTTGACAGGAGGAATCTGGAGAAAAACATATATTGACATTTTGTTACGCTTTCTTTTACAGCCTGTTGTAAACTGTTACTTACCTGGTATTTTTATGGTATTAACTAGGAAACTATGCTTGGTAATTACCTCAAAGAATTCAACAAAATTGGAGACTGGTATCAAAGTTAAAGACAAAAGTAATTTCTTAGTAAGTACTACCTGGTTGTAAAATACAGTTTTACTGAGGTTTTATCTCAGTAAGACGAACCTGTAAGAATAAAGGTTGAATAAAACTAGGTGCTGGGGCAATACTCACCACCCCGTTGATGCCGTTCTTTCCCAGGGGGCCCTTGGGCACCACCACCAGGTAGGAGTCGATGCCCCTCTCCTTCAGGTATTCACAGCGGTCGCCCCCGTTCCCCGGCTCCATATCAAACTCCCCGTGCAGACACTCCATGGTGGCCTGGGAGATGTGCACACGCCTGCCGCAAAGGTCAAGGGTTATAGGCTAGAGGTCAGAGAGCCTGGTCTATCAATGGCAGAACGGGTGGGGGCTGACCCTATGCCCTCCCTATTGCAAACTTTGAATAATTCCTGCTGTCACCCACTTAATTGATATTCAGTACATCAACATTTCCTTACCGACTTCATAATTCATGACTTATTGCTAGCAATAGGTATAGAGTGTTTGTATTGGGCACAAACACATTTGACAAATATGAGTGCATGAGGCAGGTCAATCTTGCCTGCGCATCATCTAAAGTTATAGTAAATATCTGTAAATAGAGTTAGGGAAATGTAATAACTTAGAGGGGTTTAAACCAGTTCCTTCTTACCCTGGTATTCCTCCCGCCTCCATCTTATTGGCCACGGTGACGTCAGTGGACCAGACGTCATACTGCCACCGCTTCTGTCCCAGGACGCCCCCCAGGACAGTGCCAGTGTGTACCCCCACACGCATGTCCACATCTGTCCCGGTCTTCTCACGAACATACCTACAGGACAACACAGTCACCGTGACACAGAGCCAAGAAGAACCACCCTAGCCAGTCTTTCCCCTACCATTCGTTTTGCCTCCAGCACATCACATTATTCCTACACTATGTGCAAATCTCAAATGACACCCTATTCACCACAAGTACAGAATGACCTCAGATGTGAACACGTCTGAAACGGAGGTAATTCGGAAAACTGAAAGGTTTGGACTTAAAAGCTCATCAAACCTTGGTAGAAAATATTAAATTGCGTATTATTTTCTCACTATTTATCCAGATACTGTAGATGTCAGACCTGTTTTTTAGCACCTGAAAGTAATAGGTTCTACAGTAGTATACTATCTTTGACCCTAAGTGAGTGAACAGGATTCCCTTTGACATGCAGCCCTATACCACAAACCACTCTACAGTTTCTACAGTCCACATTGCCATTGGGTGGTACTCACGAAATGGCCTCCACCATGGCCAGGCCCATCATGATGGAGCAGGCAGCGTGGTCCTCTCTGTAGTCTGGCAGGCCACAGATGCAGTAGTAACAGTCGCCCAGGATCTTTATTCTCAACTGGTGGTATTTCTACACAGAAACACACACACACACAGTGAGGTAGTTAGTGGAGGGCCTGGAACATTCAAAGGGATTTCATCTATATGTGAAATGATGTGACTACTCATGTAAATTTACTTTAATCTATAAATAAATATGTTTAAAAGATTAGTATAAATACATGCCAACCAATCTACTTTTTGTTGTTGTCAGTAAGTCATATATTTGTCTGTGGGTGTGTGTGTGTGTGACTCACGGCAGCCAGCTTGTCAAAGCGGGCAAACAGTTCATTGAGGAGCTTGACCAGCTCATGGGCACTGCATGATGATGACAGCTGAGTGAATCCCACAATGTCTGCAAACAAAATACTGCAGGAGAAAGGGGATACATGCGGTCATCACGTCATCCTATTAGATATCCTGACTCTTTATTATAGAACACAGTGTACTCTATAAGTTATGCTCTCCTAGCCATAGGTCTATAGATTGCACATAGAGAGTCTGGCCACTGTGTCGTACCTGACGTTTTCGTGGCGATACATGTACATGGTGTTGAACTGCTGCATCTCCTTCTGTCCAGTCTGACTGGCTTCTTTCTTCTTCATGTCCTGCAACATCTCGTCTGCTATATGCTTGGGCAGGATGGACAGCAAGAGACGCTCCTGTGGAGGACAGGGAGAGTGGTGGTGTTTCAGTGGATATGAGGAGACTCCAAAGAGCCTCAATAGACGCACGCACGGCTTACAATAAAGGCACTTACATGTTGTGTGATTGGCAGCAGAATCAATCAATGCTCAATCAGAATCAATAAAAAAAGATTCAGTGACCTAATTAAACCACCTTCTGTAGCAAAGGAAGCTGTCCGTTGCCATCCCAAAGCATTCACTTTCAAATTATATCTACTTTGATCAACCTTCAACCAATAGATCTTGGAAAAATAAATACCATAACGAAATAAACATGGATGACTGACTGCATTTGGAGACAGGATTGTCTCGAAGCACAGGTCTGGGGAAGAGTACCAAAACATTTCTGCAGCATTGACTGTCCCCAAGAACACAGTGACCTCCATCATTCTTAAATGGAAGAAGTTTGGAACCACCAAGACCTCCTTGAGCTGGCCCCCCAGCCAAACTGAACAATCAGGGGAGAAGAGCCTTGGTCAGAGAGGTAACCAAGAACCCGATTGTCACTCTGACAGAGCTCCTCTGTGGTGATGTGAGAACCTTCCAGAAGGACAACCATCTCTGCAGCACTCCACCAATCAGGCCTTTATGGTAGAGTGGCCAGACAGAAGCCACTCCTCAGTAAAAGGCACATGACAGCCCACTTGGGAGATTGCCAAAAGGCAGCTAAAAGACTCTCAGACCATGAGAAACAAGATTATCTGGTCTGATAAAACCAAGATTGAACTATTTGGTGCTGCCACCAATCGTCACGTCTGGAGGAAACCTGGCACCATCCCTACGGTGAAGCATGGTGGTGGCAGCATCATGCTGTGGGGATGTTTAAAAGCGTCAGGGACTGGGAGACAAGTTAGGATCAAGAGAAAGATGAACGGAGCAAAGTACAGAGAGATCCTTGATGAAAAGCTGCTCCAGAGCAGTCAGGACCTCAGACTGGGGCGAAGGTTCACTTCCAACAGGACAACGACCCTAAGCACACAGCCAAGACAATGCAGGAGTGGCTTAAGGACAAGTCTCTGAATGTCCTTGAGTGGCCCTGCCAGAGCCCGATCTTGAACCCGATCGAACATCTCTGGAGAGACTAGGGATGTGGCGGTCCCAAAATTTCATCAGCCGCTGATTGTCAAGCAAATAACTGTCAGTTTCAGGGTAATTGACCGCTAATTAACAAACACATTTAGCATCTCCTGGCTTACACATATAGCCTGCAAGCCACTGATGTAGACCTTTGGAACATCTACATTTTAAAAAGTTGATGTAATATAGCCTACACCATCACAATAAATCCATGATCTATTTTAGACAGAAGCATAATATAAAGACAATGTAGTCAATTTCAGAAGAACAGAATAGCATACCCTGAGTTGTCCTTATGTTAGGTCATGATTTGGCTATGCCAAATGGCTGTGGGCTACACTAGTTCATTTAGCAGACAAGATTTGCTTAGAAGTCCATGGCTGGAATAATACATTATAGCCTTTCTCTTGCATTTCAAAGATGGTACAAAAAAAATACAAAAAAAGTCATGTTTTTTTTCTTTGTATTATCTTTTACCAGATATAATGTTTTATATTCTCCCAGTGTTCCCTTTCAAATGGTATCAAGAATATGCATATCCTTGCTTCAGGTCCTGAGCTACAGGCAGTGAGATTTGAGTATGTCATTTTAGGTGAAATTTTTTAAAAAGGGGCGGATCCTTAAGAGGATTTATTAGCAAAAGAATTAGGTATTCCTATATGTTTAATTTTCAGTTATTATTGTAACTGTAGTTGTTCTACAAACATCGGACTATATGTTTTGATTGTTAATACATTGTAAGGCTGCATGATGCGACTCTAAAAATGATTTGAAAAAGGTTGCTTGAAAGTCATGAGCCCTGCTTTGTTTTTTGCTCAGGCTGTACACACTACATCAGTCACTCATTCACAATTTGACAAGCACTTGATAATGCCCAGAATTTCACGGCGCCATCCACTTTGTGTGGCTGTAATGCACCCTAAAAAATCCATGCCTTTTGCGGACAGTCGCCATTGTGCGCTTCTCCTTGAGTGCAGCGCGCTCTATCACATGATCGGTCTTTCTCACAGGCTACAAGTGAAGACAGACACGTCGGGGATACAACTGCACACATCCTTATCCAATTTCGAGGTGCCTATTGAAGATATTGTAAGAACTGTCCACATTTACTTTTAGTTAGCCAACAAGATGAGTAGACACAACGAACAGCAAAAGCACTAGCCTATGTCAATCTACTATCCCCCATAGTACAAAAGTCGAAGCAATGAGACTGATGCAACCGATCAGAACGTTTAGCTTAAAATGCTGATAAACTATTAGAATATTTCTTCACATTATAAGTGCAGCATTGCGCACATGGTAGTAGGCTACAAGTGTGAACGTTCCATTAGTGGAAAACACCATTATCAAAAGTGACCACAAATGCAATTATGCATGTAATGCTTTTATTATAAGATGCATTTTTATGGTGAATATTATCTTTCCCAAATGTGAAACTCACATGCTGCTTATGTATGCCAGTTAGGCTCTACACCCCTTGTAAAGCGGATTAATGTGCTTCATTTTAAGAAGTTATTTGGCCACTTTAGTTGCAATGCAAAAATTATTAAAACATATAAACCCATGGGTTAGGCTACATGAGGTGTGCGACTATGATTTCAAAAGGTCGCAAAAAAAAGGCTTTGTTTCTTATGTTTCTCATGAGACTATTCTTGATTTAATCTTGTCTTTACATGTACTAAATAATATATATGTGTGAATTTTGTTTGGATTTAGAATGGACCATTATCATGCACCCGTTTCAAAACAGGGGCAGCAGTAAAAATTATATGTCATCTATGCACTTAAATAGCAAATGGAGGATGCTTTACCCTGTTGTTTATTTTCATGCCAGCCAGGTAGGCTATATTCCTGTTGTAAATATAAGCAATGTGTGTAATATTAAGAAAGTTGAGACATAAATAAATATAGTAGGCCCAGCCTATAGAAAGCTAATGAGATACTCCTCTTTTTAGTAGAGGCCATCACTCTGTTTTAGATAGTGAAGAATGCAGTATACAGTATATACAGTTGAAGTCAGAAGTTTACATACACTTGGTTGGAGTCATTAAAACTTGTTTTTCAACCACTCCACATTTTTTTTGTTAGCAAACTATAGTTTTGGCAAGTCGGTTAGGACATCTACTGTGTGCATGACACAAGTAATTCTTACAACAATTGTTCACAGACAGGTTATTTCACTTATAATTCACTGTATCACAATCCCAGTGGATCAAAAGTGGATGTCATTCACTAAGTTGACTGTGCCTTAAACAGCTTGGAAAATTCCAGAAACTTATGTCATGGCGTTAGAAGCTTCTGACAGGCTAATTGATATCATTTGAGTCAATTGGAGGTGTACCTGTGGATGTATTTCAAGGCCTACCTTCAAACTCCGTGCCTTTTTTCTTGACATGATGGGAAAATTTTAAAAAATCAGCCAAGACCTCAGAAAAACCATTGTAGACCTCCACAAGTCTGGTTCATCATTGGGAGCAATTTCCAAACACCTGAAGGTACCACATTCATTTGTACAAACAATAGTACACAAGTATAAACACCATGGGACCACACAGACGTCATACCGCTCAGGAAGGAGTTCTGTCTCCTAGAGATGAACGTACTTTGGTGCAAAAAGTGCAAATCAATCCCAGAACAACGGCAAAGGACCTTGTGAAGATGCTGGAAGAAACAGGTACAAAAGTATCTATATCCACAGTAAAACGAGTCCTATATCAACATAACCTGAAAGGCTGCTCAGCAATAAAGAAGCCACTACTCCAAAACCGCCATAATGTCACACCCTGACCATAGTAAGCTGTTTATTCTCTGTGTTGGTTGGGGCGTGATAGTGACTTGGGTGGGTCATCTAGGTGAATTGTATTTCTATAGTGGCCTGATATGGTTCCCAATCAGAGGCAGCTGTTTATCATTGTCTCTGATTGGGGATCATATTTAGGTAGCCATTTCCCCATTGTTATTCGTGGGATCTTGTCTATAGATAGTTGCATGTCAGCACTATTATTTAGCTTCACGCTTCGTTTGGTATTTTTGTTCGGTGTTCATTTAATAAAGGAAAATGTACACCCACCACGCTGCACCTTGGTCCATTCCTTTCAACGAACGTGACACATAAAAAAGCCAGACTACGGTTTGCAACTGCACATTGATACAAAGATCGTACTATTTGGGAAAATGTAATCTGGTCTGATGAAACAAAAATAGAACTGTTTGGCCATAATGACCATTGTTATGTTTGGAGGAAATAGGGGGAGACTTGCAAGCCGAAGAACACCATCCCAACCGTGAAGCACGGGGGTGGCAGCGTCATGTTGTGGGGGTGCTTTGCTGCAGGGGGGACTGATGCACTTCACAAAATAGATGGCATCATGAGGAATGAAAATTATGCAGATATATTGAAGCAACATCACAAGACATCAGTCGGGAAGTTAAGGCTTGGTCGCAAATGTGTCTTCCAAGTGGACAATGACCCCAAGCATACTTCCAAAGTTGTGGCAAAATGGCTTAAGGACAACAAAGTCAAGGAATTGGAGTGTCCATCACAAAGCCTTGACCTCAATCCTATAGAAAATTTGTGGGCAGAACTGAAAAGGCATGTGCGAGCAAGGATGCCTACAAACCTGACTCAGTTACACAGGCTCTGTCAGGAGGAATGGTCCAAAATTCACCCAACTTATTTTGGGAAGCTTGTGGAAGGCTACCTGAAACATTTGACCCAAGTTAAACAATTTAAAGGCAATGCTACCAAATACTAATTGAGTGTATGTAAACTTGCGAAACAGATGTACTCTCGATTAAGAAAGCTAAATCAAGCTACCTTTTAAGCTCTATATCCGACAGCTGGTGATCCTTCAAAATTTTGAAAAACAATAAATTCACTGAAGCGTACAAATTCCTCTTCCCTTCCTAAGCAACTTCTATCTGACTCTGGCATCATAACTGAGAAGAATGGGATAAGTGATGCTTTTAATCATAATTTTATATTAGCAGGCCTTTTATTTGCAAGAAATTGTGGTTTAATTGACCTTGGTATGTCAATCATCTGCTCTTCCTGTCAGCCTCTAGCTGACTTGATGGTTAATCAATCAACTTCTCGTGAATCTTTGTTTTAAAAAATCCACTGGGGCTGATATGCTTGATCCATTGTTGCTGCAGCTCTCTGCCCCCCTGATTACTGAATCATTAACCCATATTTTTTACCTGATGATTATATCTGGTACTATCCCCAAGGTTTGGAAGGTGGCCCATGTACTCCCCCCTTCACAAACGTGCGGACCCTTGTGAACAAATCATTCAAAATCACCCTATTTCTAAACTTTCTTGCCTAGCTAAAAATATTCCTTGATTCATTCTCAGCTAAGATTTTTCTTGTCTTTGAAATGTATTCTAAATGTACATTAGCTGGGTTCTAGACCAGGTCATAGCACTATCTCTGCTGCACCCTTAAGTTATAAATTATGTGGTTAACTGTATGGATAAAAGGCAACATTGTGCTGCCCTCTTCATTGACCTGTCAAAGGCTTTCGATACTTTTGATCACTGATGGCTAATTCAGAGGCTTTCCTCAATTGACCTAGACCAGATTGCATGTAACTGGTTTAAAAATTACTTGACAGATATACACATTGAGATTTATCTACTGATGGTGTCAAATCAGGTTTCCTGGATATTACGAAAGCTGTCCTACAGGGGTCGATTCTGGCCCTGTGCTTTTAACATGAACAATATCGACTCCTTAAAAAAAACTGCACTTATATGCCGATGATACTGGTGATACTGGTGTGCATGCTATTGCCCCCACGGTTGACCAGGCTCTGTCTGAACTACAGTCTGCCTTCATTGTATTACAGAAAGACTTTATTGACCTGGAATTAGTATTGCATTCAGGTAAAAGCAAGTATATGTTGTTCTCCAGAGCACAACAAAATAACTCTGATTTTAGCATGTCATTTGGATGGTGTCAATATTGTTTGGGTCCCTGCTTACAAATATCTGGATAGATTTAAAGCTGCCTTTTAAAAAAGCATATTGATGACTTAAGAAGCTGAGAATAAAAATTGGCTCCTTCTATGGAAATGGGTCCTGCCTCTCGCTAAATAGTGGAACACAGATTATTCAGTCGACGTTCCTATCGGTCCTAGACTACGGCGACATCATCTATGTGAAGTCAGCTGCCACTTCAATGAAGCTGTTAGATGCAGTTTATCATAGCGCACTGCGCTTTATTACAGGCTAAAATATTTGTACTCATCAATGCATTCATTTGATTTATTAGGATCCCCATTAGCGACAGCTAGTCTTCTTGGGGTCCGACAGACAGTTGGTTGGACCTCTGAAGTCACGTATCAAATCAAAACAAATTTGATTTGTCACATACACATGGTTAGCAGATGTTAATGCGAGTGTAGTGAAATGCTTGTGCTCCTAGTTCCGACAATGCAGTAATAACCAACGAGTAATCTAACAATTTCACCTCAACTACCTTACAAGTGTAACGGGATGAAGAATATGTACATAAAAATATATGAATGAGTGATGGTACAGAACGGCATAGGCAAGATGCAGTAGATGGTATCGAGTACAGTATATACATATGAGATGAGTAATGTAGGGTATGTAAACATATAAAAGTGGCATTGTTTAAAGTGGCTAGTGATACTAGCTGCGCCTTCTTCACCACGCTGTCTGTGTGGGTGGACCAATTCAGTTTGCCCGTGATGTGTACGCCAAGGAACTTAACTTACTACCCTCTCCACTACTGTCCCGTCGATTGAGGTTGGTTGATACGTTGCTATGTTTTTATTTAGAAAGCCCTTTTTAAAAAAGTCTCACTGTACCTAACTTCTTTACTAGACATGCGAGTTACCACACCCGGTCTCAGGGATGACTAGCTCAGGAAATTCCTTTGGCTGCTACCGAGTTAGGTAAATCAGCTTTTAGTTTCCTTGCACTTTATCTGTGGAATAATCTTCAAAATGTTCTTAGATTTGATATTTGGGTGCCTCTAGGGGAATTCAGAAAGCTGATTGAGAATAATGTTATTTTTTTTACCTTACAAAGGCTTATGACTGATGAATGTGTTGTTTTTTTTTACCATGTTTTTCTTTCTGCTTGCATTTTGATGCGTGTATTTTCTGTCATTTAAGGCTCATCTGTAAAAGAGACCTTGATCGCAGTATGACTCGCTGATAAAATAATAAACGTCCAACATACAAACATATATATAATCACATATTACATAGTACATAGACATGGTACAATGGTCAGCCAAAATACAGGCCTATAACTTTTCTCCCTGTTAAAAGCACTGTACCTGTACACAAATCTGATTGGCCTAAAACTATATCACTCATCATCATAAGTCCATCTGAACAGATTCCACCCTTGATGATCCAAGACTAGAAACATAAAACATTGGAAAACACAAATGCATCAGGCAAACAAAAGCCTTGAGTTCACACACACACACACACACACACACACACACACACGGAGGGAGGAAAACAAATAATGTGGCAGCGTTTTTCTACGTTCTTATCAAAACCTGACCGAGAGAGACAAAAAAATGGGCAAGAGAGTCAGCAGAGTGATTACTGCGGACATCGTCTCAGGAGGCAGGTCGCCATGGTAACCTGCAGCGACCGGATGCTCCTTGATTGGCTGGCGGTCCTTGTCTCCCAGCAGCCCATGCTTCTCCATTAGTATTCTGGGAGTTTCTCCTCTCATGGTCTTATCAGCCCTTCACACACACGCACACACACCTTTGCACCCTCCTTCCTTTCCTCCCTCCTTCCTTCCTTTCCTCCATAATCACCCCTTTCCTCTCAGCTCTCTATAGCAGTGACCCTCTGGTCCATAAATAGTAGCAATCAAGAATGCCCAATGGCCACAGCTGTGAGACAGGGGAGGGAGGGGAAATGACTGCTGACACAGCGCTAACTCAAACAGACAAAGTGTACACACACACACACACACACACACACACACACACACACACACATTTAACTAGCTTAGTGTAGTGTAACAGTAGATCAAATTGAACTGTAGATACTAAGAATTGTGTTTAAATTCAATTTGGCTTCAAACATAAAGACAACTGGTCTGAATCAGAATCACATACATTCAAACCAGGGCACTACTCTGGCACTGCCACACACACACACACACACATGCTCACACACATTTAACTAGCTTAGTGTAGTGTAACAGTAGATCAAATTGAACTGTAGATACTAAGAATTGTGTTTAAATTCAATTTGGCTTCAAACATAGACAACTGGTCTGAATCAGAACCACATACATTCAAACCAGGGCACTACTCTGGCACTGCCACACACTCCTTATTGCCCCCCCCATTCTCTAACCTACCACTCAAACCTACTAACCTCTCACTTTTCTCTCTCTTAATATTTTGTTTTTGCCCCTCTGTCCTCCCGCCATGTGTTTTTGCCAACACTTCCTCCCTGTCTCAGTCTGTCAGTCTCACCTGTTGCTGGCTCTGTTCCTCCAGATTGAGTTTGACCTCCAGGGACTGCCGTGCTTCTAGGAAGGCCTTGCGGTGTTTCCGGTCTGCCATGTAGTAGGACATGACGCCCACAGTGATCGCACACACATAGATCACTATGTTGGCCAGCAGCTGGAGAACGCAACAGAGTCATTAGACAGACACACACACACACTTACACACAACACATGCACTATAAAATAAAATAAACACACAAACAGGCACGCACAGCAAGCCTTTAACTGTTAGTTAACCTGTTGTTTACGAAGCATGTGACAAATACAAATTTGATTTGACATACGGACGCATGCACACACACTCTGAACCCTGTGGGGAGGACCCTTGTGTAGACTTATCACGACCTAGGCTAGTGGTATCTTACGGACTTTCTGCATTCATGAATGTGGCAGACAGGCAAAAAGAAACCAGCACTCTCTCAGCACACTCTTTATTATTCGACCATGCTGGTCATTTATGAACATTTGAACATCTTGACCATGTTTTGTTATAATCTCCACCCGGCACAGCCAGAAGAGGACTGGCCACCCCACATAGCCTGGTTCCTCTCTAGGTTTCTTCCTAGGGAGTTTTTCCTAGCCACCGTGCTTCTACACCTGCATTGCTTGCTGTTTGGGGTTTTAGGCTGGGTTTCTGTACAGCACTTTGAGATATCAGCTGATGTACGAAGGGCTATATACATAAATTTGATTTGATTTGATTTTAAACTATTACCAAACTCGTAGAGGTTGCAGTGAGGTGGCTGCTGATGAGTTACAGTTCAAACAAAGTTTGGATACTGCACTGTTTTGTCATTGAATAACATTTTGATTCGCTGAGACTGAAGCTCCGATAGGGGGGTTGGCCTTTTATTGGGCTGCCTGCCTCTCATTGGATTACTGTGAGATTATGATTAAAGAAGACGTGAGCATACTGAGAACCAAAAACTGTGGACCTTTTGAGAACAGTATCGACAAATGACGAAACCACAGAGGCTTTTTTTTTGCCATTGATAATTCTACCTCAGACTCTTTTAATTGTTAGGAGACACTCAAACCTCAGTCTATTCTCAGCCTCTGCTCTGTCACCGAAACATTTGATACATTGAGCCTGTTTGTAGACACACCAGTAATGCCTATTCATTGTAGATGCTGTAAGACAATTACGGGGCATAACGTGACATAAATAGTACATAGACTGGAGGCTAATCTTCTGCGTGATGAAATTATTCAACACATCATTTGATGTGATCAGGAAAGCTAGCATGACTTACCTGCACTGTCATTTGAACTATATCAGCCTCTTATTAAATCTACTGTATATAGCCTAGTAATTGCTCATCGTTCCTTGTGTTGCAAGTATGGCATGTTGCACTGTTCCTAGATATTTTCTTTTATGAGCTACTTCACAAGATCTGTTCACCTCTCTCTACCTGCCACCCTACCCCCCCCCCCCCCCCCCCCACCGCCTGTCTCCAACTCCATCCAACTCGCGTCCACCCACCCCAGGTGTTTCCTGAACCACTCTCACCCGTCTCACTCTCCACCTGCAACTTCAATCCCCATCACCCCTCACCCACTGCAACTCATCCCCCACCCAAGGTGTGTCATCAGCCCCATCCCCACTCTCACCTGTCTCCCGAGGGCAGCCCCCTGGATATCCTCCTGCTGCTGCTGTGCAATGGTGACCCCCAGCACCAGGGTGTGGACCCCGCACGACACGGATGTGATCAGCACAATGGGCGTGAGCCGCAAGGGCAGTGTCAGGAAGAAGGAGAAGCTAAAGAAGGCCTGCCAGCCCACTGTGTCACTGGCCTGGTGGAAGCGGGCATAGTTCAGGCCCAGGTAGCAGAAGATCTGGGCCGCTATGAGCACCCACAGGGCGTAGGGCACCACACGTCGTGAGATGCGGTCGGGTAGCAGGCCGTAGCAGCACAACACATAGAGTAGGATGTCTGATGCCAGGCCCAGTGATGCCACCACCACAGAGGCCAGCTTTTCACCCGTGTAGACCACAGCGCACATGACAATGATGTAGCTGTCAAACAGGGCAGCAAACACAACCAGAACCAGCAGGGTTTCGTGTCGCTGCCGGCGGAAATAGGTCTGATAGAGGTTCTCCAGAGACTCGGGTGCAAAGGTGAGACGCATGAAGCGTGGTAGGCAGAGGCAGCACCCTTGGCTGCGAACCGTTACCTCGTGCGTGCGCCCCACGGCCTGGCCCGGGTCCGATGGTAGGGTCACAGAGCAGTCCGCCGAATACTCTGCTGAGTACTCCGGCTCTGAGAAGGCCCGGTTGCGAGGCATCGTGAATGCTGACTAAGTTTCGTATTCTTCCTGTGACCTCGTCGTAAAAAAAAGTGGGAATCTGTTTGTAGCTCTGCAGGTGTAAAATTCCTCAAGGTACTGTTGTAAGGTTCAAACGCAGGCCTACATTGTGCTCTCTCATCGGGTTCCCTTTTATTCTCCTGTGTGTAAACTGAACCCTTTGCCCTGAGGTGTCACAAATGTCCTTTAAATCACACGTAGTGTCTTGATTGTCAGGCCCTGCACTTTGGAATAGCTTTCCTCACATATTCGTTAGGTACACGTCTCAGATAGTGTCAGTTGATTCTATCAGTGGATTCACCAATCCAATGTCCTCCAAATGTAGACATAAGACAAAAGGAGATTTGAAGGGTCTCCTGGACCATGTTAATTTTCCTTACGTGAGCCCATGGAAAACTCACTAGGGCTAACTCAAGTGAGGGCGATAATGTAGCTTTGTTTCTTTTCAAATGCAAAACTTTGTTTACATTGACACCCTTCTCTTTTATATTCATTGTATCAAGGTCATCACCATTGTTCACATGGGGTTTCCATGGTGAAAACTCAAAAGAAGTGAAGAATATGGGATGCCGTTTGATGAATTGTGGGGGACCTGAGATGTCACCTGACTAGCAATCCACGTTGGGAAAAAAAGGGATTTTTAAGAAAGTTACTGGGAAATATGGACAGCCTGTGCAAGTTGTGCAAAAGAGGCCTAGGTTCGTTTTTTCTTTGCAGTTGACAGACTGATACTGAGAGCAATGTCTGTCGTTCCCTACCAATATTTATCTTGAGAAAACTGCGCCTCTGTCCTCAGTTGAGAATATCACCGGAGAACTATGCGTGACTTCTGATTTTACAGCGCACACAGGAAATAGGCTACATGTTGCGCTCTATCAAAGAGAGAAAAAAGATAGAACTTGTAAAATGGATGTCCAAAATGACACCATCGTGGCTATCCATTTAAAATACTTAACAGTCTTTTTGCCCTATTATTAAGCAACGCGGTTTTCCAGCCTAAAGTACAGGGACATCATATTTCTTGCCCTCATTACACATATTGATGAGTTTGTTGTCTGTGATTTCAGGGTTAAATCGTTTGGCTATATTTCTATTTTGAAAAGGTGCTATAGAGGACCGCTATTGTCATACCCATATAAATGATCGAATGACTGAAAACAATAAGCGTCATTATTTACCCATTCTGTATCCATTTAACATGTGTCGATGGCCAAAGATGAACGTGATCTTTCAATGTAGGTTTTCATTCTCCAGTGACTCGACGTTTGGCATCTCCTGTCTATCTATCCTTTGATGCCGCCTGTGAACAGAGATTTTGTACCAGATGATGTAAAAACCATCCGCATATTGTTGCATCCGTTTACCCAGCCATGGGGGGAAAAAAATACACTTTCGATCTCCTATAGGTGGTGCTCGCTCTTGTAAGGATTAGATGTCACTTGTAATCAAAACAGTGCATGTTGGGTGTTTGTTATAAGAATAACCTGAACATGTCCCTCTCGACGAGTACTAGACTACAATGGACTCTCGCATTCAGCAGAAAACACGGAACAGCTCTGCTTTTTCGCCCTCGATCTTCACTTTCTACCCCCGATAAGCCCGTCCCCCTCTTTAGATCACCCACTCCCCTTGCTTCCCATGTACAAAGTCAGAAATAGGGACAGACAATTCCAAATAGGATAACTACATGTAAATAGCCTATGGTTATTCATTATGACTGGTCGAGCATGCTCTAATATGACACTTGATTTAATTTGATTGATTAATTGCCACTAAAGTTCGCATAGTGTTTTTCTGCCTCCTGGCCATAGCACCACAACGTCTGAGCACACTAATTGACTCTGACCATTGTCACATCAAATTATCTACTTCTATAGTTTAAAAAATTTAAAGAACGAAAAAAAAAAGGTTGGAAGCCTGGGCCTACCCCTAGATCCAACAAGCACCATGAAATAAATATGCATGTCACTTGAACCAGTCTTTGAGAGGGAACAATTTATAGCTACTTATCGACAGCTGTTCCCCCATCGGCTTGAACAATCCAAACAAGAGCAGCAGCCCACTACACAACATCAGTTTATTTTAGACACACACAACGCCCACCCTGTTTCAAACCAAAGGTTGCTTACACAATTTAGCTAATCTTACAGCGGGTGAAGCGAAACGCTCCTAACGATGCAGTAAAATGCCAAACGATGTGTGTGTGGAGCAGGAACTGAGTCTAGTCCAGGGCTGTTATCCAGGGCTGTTCATGCACCATATGGCATCGTTCTTGTATTATTATTTTTGGATGATGAGATGTGTTCAGGTTGTTGTGTCTGGTCATTTGTTTGTGTCCCAGAAACGCTACTGGCTGTGCAGAACCTGCCCGAGACCGGCTTCTTTCGTTGACACCGCCATGAGACCTGTATCGATTATTCCACTGAAACCCTGTATTGAACGTGTGATCAATACCCAGACCATTGACCTTTTTTACTGGAAAAAAACTAATCAACAACATCTCCCTGCCTCTCAGGCCCAAATTGAACAATCATACCTGTATTCATCCCTCTATAGCTTGGGGTGTGTGATACCCAATATCACAGGGCCCACTGTCCTCTCCCTTGTTACTATGCCCCCCCCCATAAACACCCCCTTGAGTTTCCTTTGCCTCATTTAAAAAAAAAAGTACATGATGTATCAATTTGGATTTTGTCAAGGAAGCAGAGGTTATAGGCCACGAGAACACGTGTAAACATATTTTTGAAGCTGTGCTAATCATGGAGAATTAACCCACCGCTAGCTATATGTGCCTAGAGTGATGCAGCCAATTGAGAATAGATGAGGCTTGTAGGTAAACCTCTCTGTAAAAGTGATTCATTAATTGCTGGATTCCAAGACTGATGTTGCCTTGGAGAGACAGATTTCCCCAGAGAACAGCCAACAATAATTATTAAACGAGTGCTCTTTAGCGCCAGCAAAGGCTGAGGTAGGACAGATGGCGATGGTGTGCAAAATTAGACACAGGTTATGGGAGGCAACGGATTAGGGCACATCCTTTAACAGTTGACAGATGATTATGTAATGTCATGATTTTATTCGGAGGCATAACAATTGATTGCTTTGCTAAAGCCGATTTTACAAGTCCGGTTTTCAGAATAATCTCTTCCATGTAACAAATGGGCAAGGGAAGGGAGTGACAAATGGAGCCTGTTTATTGTGTTTAACCATGTCTCTCATCATGTTTTCTCTAGATTCATAAATAAACATTGTCCTATGACAATATCACAATCATTCTCTCAGTATCACTGTGAATGCATGATTGTTTTAGAGAGAGACCATATTTTTCATCATCCCTCTCATGGTATTAAGCCGATACACTGTAACTCTTTGAATGACCCTGTTGGGCAAAATCAGAATAGGACATCAGATGTGCATATTGTTTCCCATGGCATTGGCCACAGAGGACAAAGAAGAAACCCATTATTTGCACAAGGAAAGTGTTATTATCAATACATTGTTTGGCCAATATAGGCCTGTGCAAATATTTTCTGCTGTCCCATGATCTGCAGAAGGTTTTAGATCTATGTAGAATAGAATACATCTATGTAAAACATGTGTTGCAAATATTTGGATCTTGTTTTGCAATGCTATTAAAATGTTTATTGTATTTAGCAAAAACAACAACGATACACTTCAATCAATACAGTGTCACAGAACAATGAGACAGACGTTTCACCGGATATATCAATCTGAAGCATCCGGTTAGGATTTCCACTCACCACCAAATATGGTTATTAGAGGAAGCCCAGTGGCTAACAGTGGGAGAAGATGGAAGTGAGATGGATTTTGGCCAATGTTCTGCAAATTTTCTCATCGATTAAACATTTAATCTTAACACGGTTTTCTGTTCCCCAAACTAGAATCTGTTACGAACAGAGAGGATCAAGTTTTGTAGACTTCACCCTATGCCAAAGTTTAAAAAATAAATGTATAAAAATGCGCTGTTTAGTAGAGTAATGGCGAATTGAGTTATTGAGCACGCGCACTTCACAGAGTAGGCGTTCCCTAACGGTAATATGCAAATAATGCTAGAACGCACCAATAGGATCTCGCTAGGTCGTGCTTAGCTCTGCCCACCATGATTACTTTTCTTTATTTGGAAACGACAAGGTGTGGTCTATCTAGCGAGATAGTTCAAAAAAAAGAAGAAAATTGACAGCGTACGTACAGGGGCGTCTTTAATGACGTGATCGCTCAGGTTGCACGCTGCTGACGTGTTTGTAGGGAAGTAGCAAGCTGGCTACCTAGCTAGCAACTTGAGCGTTATTTTCATTAGACGTGTGCAGCCAGTGACAGCTCATCATGGGAATAATAGCCAACGAATTGAAATAATTGGCGTCAGGAGAGTAATCGGAGTAGAGTACACAGGTGGAGTTTGCAAGACCTCAAATATATTGGCATCCACTACACCATTCATGCTCGAGTAGCTAATGGTTGGAGGGCATGCTAAAAGCTTAGATGGCGAGTTAGCTAGCTAGATAAACGGTATTGTACAGATGTATTGTGCAGTGACTATTGCTGAGATTTCAAGATTATGTAGCTAGCTAACAAGACTTTCGCGATGGGATGTTTAGCGAACTAACATTAAAAGAACAAAACCTGTTCCAGTTAGTTAGTAAACGATGTAGCAAGCGCGTTAGGCTTGCCAGGCAGAAGATACCATCCCTACCGTTACTCTTGTTTACACCTGAGATCATATGTCATGATATTATTCTTATTATTTTATTACCTCATTGCAGGAATGGGATATGCCACTGTACTCCAAATGTTACCTTTATCCACACTGCTCCACCGAGAAGAATGAAATACTGCCAGTTTCCAGAAAACGTCACTTCTCATCTTCAGCTAGCCGAAAAGAGCAGTTTCCCAGGAAAACTAGCAGTATTTCAATCTTCTCAATGGTGCAGTATGGATAAAGGTACAATCTGGAGTACAGTGGCGTATCCCATCCCTGCATTGAGGTATGTTTTCCGACCCATATCTCCGCCCCGGCTCCATAGTGTCTTAATGTAACCGTTATTGTGTTCCGCCCTCAGTGTAAACACGTGTAATGGTAGGGTCAGTATCTTCTAAAACAGGGAAAATATGTGTACTGTCATAATACACAATTGTCCACCACCATTTTCGGACAATTTAGGATGTTGCAAACCGCGTTCAGCCAAGGGTGTGCAACATCCTAAGTTGTCTGAAATTTGTATTTAACTTCTGGCTTCCCATGGACTGTTTTGTGCAACCAAATACAATTGAAAGCAACGCTAGTGTATGTAAGTACGCCAGCATTGCTAAAAGCAAGGATCTAGCTACTATTGTGTAATTATGTGTTTTTGATTTGTATTTTGAGTTCTCATGCATCTGTTTCTACAGACAAGGAATTTGCCGTGAAGTGGATTGATTCCTTCAAGGGCCATGGGCAAATGGAGGATGCCAGACCTGTATAGGGCCCCCTTCCCCCTCTACACAATCAAAGTCGACCCCAAAACAGGATGGGTGATCACTGCAGGAGGGGGAGGTGCTTCCAAAACGGGCATAAAGAATGCAGTGGTAAGCTACTGAATGTTTAGGTGATCATGTAATGGTTCTGCTCTATGGGCACAATCTCTCAATTTCTAGTCTTTTCACACCTTTTTACATTGCATGTATTCTGTAAGTGTGAAAATGCAGAAACATTGTAGATGTGTGATTCAGCATTTATTTTGATCTAATTAAATCTGAGGAATGTTGGACCGTATTTGTTAAGTTGGGACTGTCTTTTTCAGCACTTCCTGGGTTTGGAGTTGGTAGGAGACCAGCACTGTGCCACCCTGGTGCACTCTCATGACACAGACACGCGTGCCACCATGAACCTGGCAATAGGCGGGGATGTGATCGCCGCAGGGCAGGACGGCAGATGCAGCCTCATGCGCTTCAGACAACGCCAGACCAGGGGCAAGGCCGCAGCCAAGGACGGTAAGGAAGGAACACCCCCAAAAACCTGCCATTCACTTTTATAAACCTCTTTATATACAAAGTTCAAATTATCTTTGCAGATACATTTACTGTAACGTCATTCCAATCTTACATTTCGTCTATTACATCTGTGTTTCTCAATCCTTGTCCCAAAGGTCTGCACATTATTATTTTTGCCCTATCCCTAACACACTTAATTAATCTATTCAACTCATCATGAAGCCTTTGATTATTTAAATCACGTCTGTTTGTGGTAGGGGGGGGGTAATTCAAATGTGCACCCCTTTGGGTCCCAAAGAGAATGATTGGGCAACACTGCCTAACATGAACACATCACTACGCCCCTTATTTTCCAGCAGGGGGTGGCAGTGAGCAGGGCGCAGCAAGGAGACGAGCTGGGAAAGGGGGTAAGGGTAGTGAGGGAGCTGCTGCTGCTAGGGGCAATGTGTCCGAGATGAAGGATAACACCACCCAGATCTCTGTTGACACGTTTGGGGAGGTGCAGTCGGACCTCAACCCCCAGGACCCCCTCCAGAAGTGTGTGAGGTTCAGTCCCGATCTCAGCCTCCTACTGACTGGCGGAACAGACGGACACATCAGAGTGTGGGAAGTGAGTTTAAGTTATGCCAAAATGGCTGCCATGTTGAGACTTCTCCCCAATTGTTACTGTGCAGGTTTTGAGCTTGACTGTAATGCCTAAGCTCTTTCACCAGTACCCCTCCTTAAAAGAGAAGTTGGACTTCAAAGCCCATGAGGGGGAAATTGAAGACTTGGACATCAGTCCGAATAACAAGGTACTAACCAGCTAATAAGTATATGATCTCGATGTCTGTCTGTGGAATCACAGTAATAAAGAGGTTATAAACATCATGTGCAAGCGTAACTGGTAAGGGTTTTCTGACCTGTGTGTTATTTTGTGTTTCCGTATAGCACCTTGTGACGGTGGGCCGGGACTTTGCCTGCAGTATATGGAGTGGCAACCAGCTGGCCATGAGCCTCTGTTGGCATGAGAAGATGCCTCAGATAGCAGCAAAGTCATACCGTTATATGGCTTGCAGGCAAGCACAATACCCCATTCTCCTACGAATATTCACATACCCTGTAACATCACTGACATATGGCTCTGGTCCCACTAGCATACCACATAAACTCAGCAAAAAAAGAAACGTCCTCTCACTGTCAACTGCATTTATTTTCAGCAAACATAACAAGGTGTAAATATTTGTATGACCATAACAACATTGAACAACTGAGACATAAACTGAACAAGTTCCACAGACATGTGACTAACAGAAATTGAATAATGTGTCCCTGAACAAAGGGGGGTCAAAATCAAAAGTAACAGTCAATATCTGGTGTGGCCACCAGCTGCATTAAGTACTGCAGTGCATCTCCTCATGGACTGCACCATGGCAGAACACTGACATTCCTGTCTTGCAGGAAATCACACACAGAACGTTCAGTATGGCTGGTGGCTTTGTCATGCATCCTTTCTAATCGACCTGGCCGGGGTATCCTGGAAGGATATTGATCTCATCCCGTCAGTAGAGGATGCCTGGATATGTTTTAAAAATGCCTTCCTAACCATCTTAAATAAACATGCCCCATTCAGGAAATTTAGAACCAGGAACAGATATAGCCCTTGGTTCTCCCCAGACCTGACTGCCCTTAACCAACACAAAAACATCCTATGGCGTTCTGCATTAGCATCGAACAGCCCCTGTGATATGCAGCTGTTCAGGGAAGCTAGAAACCATTATACACAGGCAGTTAGAAAAGCCAAGGCTAGCTTTTTCAAGCAGAAATTTGCTTCCTGCAACACTAACTCAAAAAAGTTCTGGGACACTGTAAAGTCCATGGGGAATAAGAACACCTCCTCCCAGCTGCCCACTGCACTGAAGATAGGAAACACTGTCACCACTGATAAATCCACCATAATTGAGAATTTCAATAAGCATTTTTCTACAGCTGGCCATGCTTTCCACCTGGCTACTCCTACCCCGGTCAACAGCACTGCACCCCCCACAGCAACTTTACCCAAGCCTTCCCCATTTCTCCTTCTCGCAAAATCCGTTCAGCTGATGTTCTGAAAGAGCTGCAAAATCTGGACCCCTACAATTCAGCCGGGCTAGACAATCTGGACCCTTTCTTTCTAAAATTATCTGCCGAAATTGTTGCCACCCCCATTACTAGCCTGTTCAACCTCTCTTTCGTGTCGTCTGAGATTCCCAAAGATTGGAAAGCAGCTGCGGTCATCCCCCTCTTCAAAGGGAGGGACACTCTTGACCCAAACTGCTACAGACCTATATCTATCCTACCATGCCTTTCTAAGGTCTTCGAAAGCCAAGTCAACAAACAGATTACCGACCATTTCGAATCTCACCATAACTTCTCTGCTATGCAATCTGGTTTCAGAGCTGGTCATGGGTGCACCTCAGCCACGCTCAAGGTCCTAAACGATATCTTAACGGCCATCGATAAGAAACATTACTGTGCAGCCGTATTCATTGATCTGGCCAAGGCTTTCGACTCTGTCAATCACCACATCCTCATCGGCAGACTCGACAGTCTATCACAGTGCAATCCGTTTTGTCACCAAAGCCCCATATACTACCCACCATTGCGACCTGTATGCTCTCGTTGGCTGGCCCTCGCTTCATACTCGTCGCCAAACCCACTGGCTCCATGTCATCTACAAGACCCTGCTAGGTAAAGTCCCCCCTTATCTCAGCTCGCTGGTCACCATAGCATCTCCCACCTGTAGCACACGCTCCAGCAGGTATATCTCTCTAGTCACCCCCAAAACCAATTCTTTCTTTGGCCGCCTCTCCTTCCAGTTCTCTGCTGCCAATGACTGGAACGAACTACAAAAGTCTCTGAAACTGGAAACACTTATCTCCCTCACTAGCTTTAAGCACCAACTGTCAGAGCAGCTCACAGATTACTGCACCTGTACATAGCCCACCAATAATTTAGCCCAAACAACTACCTCTTTCCCTACTGTATTTAATTAATTAATTTATTTTGCTCCTTTGCACCCCATTATTTTTATTTCTACTTTGCACATTCTTCCATTGCAAATCTACCATTCCAGTGTTTTACTTGCTATATTGAATTTACTTTGCCACCATGGCCTTTTTGCCTTTACCTCCCTTATCTCACCTCATTTGCTCACATCGTATATAGACTTGTTTATACTGTATTATTGACTGTATGTTTGTTTTACTCCATGTGTGTCGTTGTATGTGTCGAACTGCTTTGCTTTATCTTGGCCAGGTCGCAATTGTAAATGAGAACTTGTTCTCAACTTGCCTACCTGGTTAAATAAAGGTGAAATAAAATAAATAAAAAAATGCTGGAGGGTCATGCCAGGATGAGCCTGCAGGAAGTGTACCACATGAGGGAGGAGGATGTCTTCCCCTGTGCGCTGCGGTTGCCTGCAATGACAACAAGCTCAGTCTGATGATGCTGTGACACACCGCCCCACACCATGACGGACCCTCCACCTCCAAATCGATCCCACTCCAGAGTACAGGCCTCGGTGTGCCGCTAATTGCTTCGACGATAAATGCGAATCCGACCATCACCCCTGGTGAGACAAACTGTGACTCGTCAGTGAAGAGCACTTTTTGCCAGTCCTGTCTGGTCCAGCGACGTTGTTGCTGGTGATGTCTGGTGAGGACCTGCCTTACAACAGGCCTACAAGCCCTCAGTCCAGCCCCTCCCAGCCTATTGCGGACAGTTTGAGCACTGATGGAGGGATTGTGCGTTCCTGGTGTAACTCGTGCAGTTGTTGTTGCCATCCTGCATCTGTCCCGCAGGTGTGATGTTTGGATATTCCGATCCTGTGCAGGTGTTGTTACATGTGGTCTGCCACTGCGAGGATGATCAGCTGTCCGTTCTGTTTCCCTGTAGCGCTGTCTTAGGCGTCTCACATTAGGGATATTGCAATTTATTGCCCTGGCCACATCTGCAGTCCTCATGCCTCCTTGCTGCATGCCTAAGGCACGTTCATGCAGATGAGCAGGGACCCTGGACATCTTTCTTTTGGTGTTTTTCAGAGTCAGTAGAAAGGCCTCTCTAGTGTCCTAAGTTTTCATAACTGTGACCTTAATTACCTACCATCTGTAAGCTGTTAGTTTCTTAACGACCGTTCCACAGGTGCATGTTCATTAATTGTTTATGGTTCATTGAACAAGCATGGGAAACGGTGTTTAAACCCTCTACAATGAAGATCTGTGAAGTTATTTGGATTTTTACTAATTATTTTTGAAAGACAGAGGTCCTGAAAACGGGACGTTTCTTTTTTTGTTGAGTTTGTTTTTTTGCTCTCCCGTGTAGGTTTGGAAAAGTCGAGGACCAGAAAGACACCCTGAGGCTCTACACCGTCCAGATCCCCCACAAACGAGACAGAAAACCTCCACAATGCTACCTCTCTAAATGGGACGGCCAGAACTTCCTACCCATGCTGACGAACCCCTGCGGCACTGAGGTCATCTCCACCCTGGCTGTCAGGTGAGGAAGGATGGAGAGGATACCTAGGATTCAATTAATCTTTCCTTGATTATCTGCATCCTATTTTCTTGCCCCCTTCTGAACCGTCTTCGAGAATGTCCCTCCCCTCAGACCTTCTTTTCCAATGCATTTTGAGAAGGCAAGGAGGAAAATAATAAAGGATGCGAAGAATTGAGCAAAGATGAATTGAGAAAGAGCCTTATTTGTTAATCTCTGATAAGGTCGCTTAACTGCTCATTGCAGGTATTTCTCTGACGTTACTGTATTATAAATGTAGGGCTGGGCGATATGGCCAAAATATAATTTCACAATATTTTTCACATTTATGTTATTTTATGTTTTTGAATGTTAACATTTCTAAATTTGCACATACACATAAAGTTATTTTCAAAGGGGCTTTCTCTAGTCTGTGCAATCAAACAAACCAAAAGTTGATCTATTTTTACATAATTTCCACAATGCCATGCGCACAATATGTGCAAAAAAAACCAAGGCCTTGTGTATATATATCTAAATATCTAAATATTGCAATTGTGATTTGACGTTTGAAGTTTACGTACACTTAGGTTGGAGTCATTAAAAAAAAAAAATTCTACCACTCCACACATTTCTTGTTAACAAACTATAGTTTTGGCAAGTCGGTTAGGACATATACTTTAATGACACAAGTCATTTTTCCAACAATTGTTTACAGACAGATTAATTCACTTATAATTCACTGTATCACAATTCCTGTCAGACGTTTACATACACTAAGTTGACTGTGCTTTTAATAAAAAAATGTAAGACCTCCACAAGTCTGGTTCATCCTTTGGAGCAATTTCCAAATGCCTGAAGGTACCACGTGTACAATTTTTTTGTACAGATGAACAAGTATAAACACCATGGGACCACGCAGCTGTCATACTGCTCAGGAAAGAGACGTGTTCTGTCTCCTAGAGATTAACGTACTTTTGTGCGAAAAGTGCAACTCAATCTCAGAACAACAGCAAAGGACCTTGTGAAGATGCTGGAGGAAACAGGTACAAAAGGATCTACAGTGCCTTGCGAAAGTATTCGGCCCCCTTGAACTTTGCGACCTTTTGCCACATTTCAGGCTTCAAACATAAAGATATAAAACTGTATTTTTTTTGTGAAGAATCAACAACAAGTGGGACACAATCATGAAGTAGAACGAAATTTATTGGATATTTCAAACTTTTTTAACAAATCAAAAACTGAAAAATTGGGCGTGCAAAATTATTCAGCCTCTTTACTTTCAGTGCAGCAAACTCTCTCCAGAAGTTCAGTGAGGATCTCTGAATTATCCAATGTTGACCTAAATGACTAATGATGATAAATACAATCCACCTGTGTGTAATCAAGTCTCCGTATAAATGCACCTGCACTGTGATAGTCTCAGAGGTCCGTTAAAAGCGCAGAGAGCATCATGAAGAACAAGGAACACACCAGGCAGGTCCGAGATACTGTTGTGAAGAAGTTTAAAGCCGGATTTGGATACAATAATATTTCCCAAGCTTTAAACATCCCAAGGAGCACTGTGCAAGCGATAATATTGAAATGGAAGGAGTATCAGACCACTGCAAATCTACCAAGACCTGGCCGTCCCTCTAAACTTTCAGCTCATACAAGGAGAAGACTGATCAGAGATGCAGCCAAGAGGCCCATGATCACTCTGGATGAACTGCAGAGATCTACAGCTGAGGTAGGAGACTCTGTCCATAGGACAACAATCAGTCGTATATTGCACAAATCTGGCCTTTATGGAAGAGTGGCAAGAAGAAAGCCATTTCTTAAAGATATCCATAAAAAGTGTTGTTTACAGTTTGCCACAAGCCACCTGGGAGACACACCAAACATGTGGAAGAAGGTGCTCTGGTCAGATGGCAACAATGCAAAATGTTATGTTTGGCGTAAAAGCAACACAGCTGAACACACCATCCCCACTGTCAAACATGGTGGTGGCAGCATCATGGTTTGGGCCTGCTTTTCTTCAGCAGGGACAGGGAAGATGGTTAAAATTGATGGGAAGATGGATGGAGCCAAATACAGGACCATTCTGGAAGAAAACCTGATGGAGTCTGCAAAAGACCTGAGACTGGGACGGAGATTTGTCTTCCGACAATGATTCAAAACAAAGCAAAATCTACAATGGAATGGTTCGAAAATAAACATATCCAGGTGTTAGAATGACCAAGTCAAAGTCCAGACCTGAATCCAATCGAGAATCTGTGGAAAGAACTGAAAACTGCTGTTCACAAATGCTCTCCATCCAACCTCACTGAGCTCGAGCTGTTTTGCAAGGACGAATGGGAAAAAATGTCAGTCTCTCGATGTGCAAAACTGATAGAGACATACCCCAAGCGACTTACAGCTGTAATCGCAGCAAAAGGTGGCGCTACAAAGTATTAACTTAAGGGGGCTGAATAATTTTGCACACCCAATTTTTCAGTTTTTGATTTGTTAAAAAAGTTTGAAATATCCAATAAATGTCGTTCCACTTCATGATTGTGTCCCACTTGTTGATTCTTCACAAAAAAATACAGTTTTATATCTTTATGTTTGAAGCCTGAAATGTGGCAAAAGGTCGCAAAGTTCAAGGGGGCCGAATACTTTCGCAAGGCACTGTATATCCACAGTAAAATGAGTCCTATATCGACATAACCTGAAAGGCCGCTCAGCAAGGAAGCCACTGCTCCAAAACCGCCATAAAAAAGCCAGACTACGGTTTGCAACTGCACATGGGGACAAAAATCGTACTTTTTGGAGAAATGTCCTCTGGTCTGATGAAACAAAAATAGAACTGTTTGGCCAGAAGGACCATCATAATGTTTGGAGGAACAAGGGGGAGGCTTGCAATCCAAAGAACACCATCCCAACCATGAAGCACGGGGGTGGCAGCATCATGTTGTGGGGGTGCTTTGCTGCAGGAGTGGCTGGTGCACTTCACAAAATAGATGGTTTCATGAGGAATGAAAATTATGTGGATATGTTGAAGCAACATTTCAAGACATAAGTCAGGAAGTTGAGGCTTGGTAGCAAATGGGTTTTCCAAATGGACAATGACCCAAAGCATACTTCCAAAGTTGTGGCAAAATGGCTTAAGGACAACAAAGTCAAGGTATTGGAGTGGCTATCACAAAGCCTTGACCTCAAACCTATAGAAAATATGTGGGCAGAACTGAAAAGGCGTGTGCGAGCAAGGAGGCCTACAAACCTGACTTCAGTTACACCAGCTCTGTCAGGAGGAATGGGCCAAAATTCACCCAACTTATTGTGAGAAGCTTGTGGAAGGCTACCTGAAACGTTTGACCCAAGTTAATCAGTTTAAAGGCAATGATACATTCAATTAGTATTTGGTATGTAAACTTCTGGCCCACTGGGAATGTGATGAAATAAATAAAAGCTGAAATAAACAATTCTCTGTACTATTATTCTGACTTTTCACATTCTTAAAATAAAGTGGTGATCCTAACTGACCTAAAACTGGGAACTTTTACTAGGATTAAATGTCAGGAATTGTGAAAAACTGTGTTTAAATGTATTTGGCTAAAGTTTATGTAAACTTCCGACTTCAACTGTAAGTTACTTTTGTAGCTTGGTTTATCGTCGGTGCCAGGTACGCCGGATCCAGTGTCTCAAACGTCCGCCCTCCTGGGCTTTTCACGCACGATATTGTCTAGGGTTTACCGAGAATGGATGTTGGTTGCACCAGTCAGCAACAGTCCTGTGAAACGGCTCGTTGATGATAAAGGTCGAAGGAAAATGGCAAGAATCTCGCACTCTTAACAAATAACGGTGCAGTACAACAGTGGTGTGCAATGGCAACTGAACGCACAACTCGTCAAGCCTTCTCATGGATGGGCTATTGCACCAGACGACCACACCGGGTTCCACTCCTATCAGCTAAAAACAAGAAGAAGCGGCCACGCAATCGCCAACATGGGACAATTGAGGAGTGGAAAAACATTGCCTGGTCTAACGAATGTTGTTGCGTCATGCTGATGGCAGAGTCCGGATTTGATGTATGGACTCGTCCTGCCTGGTGTCAACGGTACAGGCGTTGGTGGTGGTGTACTGGTGTGGGGATTTTTTGTTGTTATCAAACATTAGGTCCCTTGATAACAACATGCTGATTTAGGCCTACACCATCACTGGTGTCAGGCTATATTTGCTTTAACTCAGTACATTTATTAGCTATCCAGCTAATTAGTGATTACCATTAGCGGCGAACACAATTTCCCCCCCCCACATCTTTCTAAGAAAATAAACTGGCTGTTTGCAGACATTAAGATGCACAAACGAATAGTGTATTTCTAGAATGCTTATATTAACAGGCAATGTGGAAAGCAGTGTCACTGTCATCAACAATATGTTGCATCTGCTGCATTGACCATGCAGACCGAAGAGAGAATCGGGGCGGCAGGTAGCCTAGTGGTTAGAGCGTTGGACTAGTAACCAAAAGGTTGCAAGATCGAATCCCCGAGTTGACAGGGTAAACATATGTTGTTCTTCCCCTGAAGGCAGTGTTCCTAGGCCATCATTGAAAATAAGAATTTATTTTTAACTGACTTGCCTAGTTAAATAAAGGTTAAAAAAAATAAACAAAATAAACGGTCGGCAAATGATCTCGTGGTCTAACATCAACTGAGCTCCTTCAGTGACGGGGCAGAGCTTGGGGAGAGAGACGACTCAAGTAGCGGAGTAAACTATAAAAACGAGGTGGTGTATCACATTTAATGAACCAAACATTGAAATACCGTTACAGAAGGATAAGTAAAAACTCAAACTGGTCTGTGCATCAATACTGATATATATTAAAATAGGGTATACCACCTAGCCCTGAATAAATGTGTTTGTATTAGATATTTGTTCTTCCCTGTTAACCGGAGTCAGTGGCTCCTTTTTGTTCTCGCTGTGTTCCACAGTGACTCTGGAACCTTTCTTGGCCTTGGGACAGTGACGGGATCAGTAGCAATCTATATCGCCTTTTCACTACAGGTAGACACACACACACACACACACACACACACAATTAGCTGCCTTAGCATATCCCTGTGTAACTCCCTATTTATCTTGTCTCTGTAGAAGTTGTACTATGTGCAGGAGTCCCACGGCATTGTGGTGACGGATCTGGCCTTCCTGCCCGACACTCCCAAAGGCCAGAGCCTCAAAGGGAACAACGAGGCAGCCATGTTGAGTGTGGCTGTGGACTGCCGCTGTCAGATGCACACTGTGCGCAACCGAAGTAAGTGGTTTGAATTGGTAGCATTGATTTTAGCATTGTGAGTAGTATTGTCTTTTCCCTCACCCTCCTTCGTTCTCCCTCTCTGCATCTCCACCATCCCAGGATCCTTCCCTATCTGGCTGGTGCTGTTCTTCTGTGGCCTCATGGTGGTGGGAGCTGTCCTGCTCCTGCAGCACCTCTTCCCAGGATTCATTTAGACATTGACAGGGAGTTAAGGAGAAGGAAAGAATCAGACTGCCCTACAACCACTACTAGCCCTACAATCTTCAACAACAACCTCAGAGGAACCCACCCTGACACCACTCAATCCTGGAACACGCATCAATCTCCTACCTATAGCCATCGTACCACACTTAACCAAACCGTGGAACATTTTAACCACACTTGCCCAACCCTGGACTACATTTACTATAGCCATTTACTCCCTCTTAACCCAGCAAGATTCCCTGCATCAATTACTATACCCGTAACCAATATTTGTATCCCCCATCCTTCCCTGTCACCCCTTGTCCTGATTCAGGACTACCCCCCAGTGAACCATCTGTGCTCCTTCCACCCCCAATTCTTTGAGACACAAGATTTCTTTTTTTCTTGATCTGTATCAATCTTCTTTTTGCTTTTATACCATGGTGGGGAGTTAAGGGCTCAACTTCAGATCTATATCATCAAATCAAATCAAATTTTATTTATCATCATGAATGTGCAAGGGGTTGGGCCTTTGTTATCGTAGCTATTTAAGAAATAATTTAAAATTATAAATATACTTAAATCATTGCTCTTCTGTCAGTTTCCATCTGTCCTGTGCATACATAAACACACATACCAGTTTCCAGTGAGGCCTGTGTTTCCTGCTTTGTCCACTAGTTGGCATCATTGACCAAATGTCTATCTAATGTTGTTCATCCCAGACTGGGAAGCAGGCCAGGCAACAGGGCATCATGACCTTCAGGAAAAACTAAATCAATTAGGTTGGTGGACTCCCCTTTAGCTCCATTTCCAATGTTGAAAGACCTGCCGTTTTTGAGTTCTGCTCTGAAGGCACCTGTATAGGATCTCTAATCGTCTCCTTTCAGGCCTATTTCGACATTAAACCAGATTGACAGATGGAAGGGTGGTCTTTTTTTCTGCTCCACACAGCTCCGTAGATGTGTTTGTGTACAACCATTCAGTCTGGGCCCAGGGCTTGCTCTGATTCGTCAGAGCTGGACCGACTGATTCATGTTAATGGTCTAGTCACTCACGTGACATTTTAACACAAGTTAGCTAAGATAGAAGAACGAGATAATGATCCTAAATAAAATATGAGGCAGGCTATGATCCAGTGTATGTGATGGTTTTCTGTGTCTTGCAGAGTATACATACTGTATATCAGCATTGTATGGTCTTTTGTAGCATGGAATTCAAGATTCTTGCACGTTCTCGACCAAAGCACCATGGAGAGTGCTTGGTTTGTTTCAAATGGCCGACTAACACTATCATCAAGCTGTATAGTTCATCTGTGTTTGTTTCAACCAATTAAACACTTTATTGGAATCTCTTTTGTCGAGGCTTAATGGCCTTCAACTAAAGAGCTTTAATGACTTTCTCTTCCGCTTTCTTCACACTCTTTAAAATAATGCCACCAGCCCGTTTGGGTACCTGACTATGTAACAGCTTGGTTCTGGCCCCTAGTCTCACCACCATTCCTCTACATGCTTGGCCTAAGCACTTGCGTTGTTGCAGAGATGGAAAGGTTGCTGTGATACACTGGGACGTGCTCATTAAGCACCGACTGGAACACAACGGACTAAAACAGGGAGGGTCTACATGGACTTATCCAATAAGAAAGTTGAATTTTAGTTTCCCATTGCAATACCTTTTTTTTTTTTAAATGATTACCCTTCTTGAACACGAGCCCCGGGGCATAATAGTAGGGTACAAGGTTGAAAACATTGGATATACAAATTAGAGGTATAGAATGGACATTATCTTCCGTGAACTTTGCAATCTGGGACATTTTAAATGTTTGGTCCCACCAGTTCACATCATAACCTTTATAGGTGCTTTGCCAGTGACAACAAAGACTTCTTGAGGGAACAAGAAACCTTGAGAGGCATGCATTGCTGGCATGTTGGCTGCAATATTGTTTGGCTTTGGCATACACGGAACACTGGATGGGGTTTTAGCCTTAAACCAGCCAGCAGTTGGACTACAATTTGTTTGATCAGAATTGACTTGCCAATTTTCCTCCCTCAACATCAAGGCCTCTGATGGGTAGAATGTCAAGGAGTGTGGGCTCTCTACCTCTTCAATTTCTGTTGCAGCAGTGTGTCATTTGTACACTCTCTCTTATTAAAAACAAACAGGCAGAATATACCCTTTATTAAAGGTCAAATGCAGCCGGTTTTATTTCAATATCAAATCATTTCTGGGTAACAATTAAGTACCTTACAGGGATTGTTTTCAATTAAAATGATCAAAAATAAACAAAAATGGCTTTAAGCAAAGAGAAATTTCTCAAGCAAGAATTTTGTTAGAACTGTCTGGGAGTGGTCTGATTGGGGAAGGGAAAACTGAAAACGAGCTGTTCTTGGCAGAAAGGTTTGGAACTCTTTCTTATTGTTCTATTAACCAGGCAGGCCAAAACTCCATCCCACCAAAACAGTCAGAAATTCTAGGCAATCTTTTCAAACAGCTCTTACAGGTAGCCTAGTGGTTAGAGCATTGGGCCAGTATCAAAAGGTTGCTAGATCAAATCCCTGAGCTGTCAAGGTAAAAATCTGTCGTTCTGCCACTGAACAAGGCAGTTGACCCACTGTTCCTAGGCTGCCATTCTAAATAAGCATTTGTTCATAACTGACTTGTCTAGTTAAATAAAGGTTAAATAAAAAGGGTATTATCATAATTTTCACAATATTATAGTATATACAGTATAAAACACAGGAATATCACATTTTTGATTGCACTGGGCATTTAAAGACATTCTCTGGTACTTTTGTATACTTTTTAGCCAGTAGTTCTGAAAGTAGTCCCCGAAAAATGTGTACTATGTTGCCTATGTGCAGATACAGTGCCTTGCGAAAGTATTCGGCCCCCTTGAACTTTGCGACCTTTTGCCACATTTCAGGCTTCAAACATAAAGATATAAAACTGTATTTTTTTGTGAAGAATCAACAACAAGTGGGACACAAAAATTATTCAGCCCCCTTAAGTTAATACTTTGTAGCGCCACCTTTTGCTGCGATTACAGCTGTAAGTCGCTTGGGGTATGTCTCTATCAGTTTTGCACATTGAGAGACTGAAATGTTTTCCCATTCCTCCTTGCAAAACAGCTCGAGCTCAGTGAGGTTGGATGGAGAGCATTTGTGAACAGCAGTTTTCAGTTCTTTCCACAGATTCTCGATTGGATTCAGGTCTGGAATTTGACTTGGCCATTCTAACACCTGGATATGTTTATTTTCGAACCATTCCATTGTAGATTTTGCTTTATGTTTTGGATCATTGTCTTGTTGGGAGACAAATCTCCGTCCCAGTCTCAGGTCTTTTGCAAACTCCATCAGGTTTTCTTCCAGAATGGTCCTGTATTTGGCTCCATCCATCTTCCCATCAATTTTAACCATCTTCCCTGTCCCTGCTGAAGAAAAGCAGGCCCAAACCATGATGCTGCCACCACCATGTTTGACAGTGGGATGGTGTGTTCAGCTGTGTTGCTTTTACGCCAAACATAACGTTTTGCATTGTTGCCAAAAAGTTCAATTTTGGATTCATCTGACCAGAGCACCTTCTTCCACATGTTTGGTGTGTCTCCCAGGTGGCTTGTGGCAAACTGTAAACAACACTTTTTATGGATATCTTTAAGAAATGGCTTTCTTCTTGCCACTCTTCCATAAAGGCCAGATTTGTGCAATATACGACTGATTGTTGTCCTATGGACAGAGTCTCCTACCTCAGCTGTAGATCTCTGCAGTTCATCCAGAGTGATCATGGGCCTCTTGGCTGCATCTCTGATCAGTCTTCTCCTTGTATGAGCTGAAAGTTTAGAGGGACGGCCAGGTCTTGGTAGATTTGCAGTGGTCTGATACTCCTTCCATTTCAATATTATCGCTTGCACAGTGCTCCTTGGGATGTTTAAAGCTTGGGAAATATTTTTGTATCCAAATCCGGCTTTAAACTTCTTCACAACAGTATCTCGGACCTGCCTGGTGTGTTCCTTGTTCTTCATGATGCTCTCTGCGCTTTTAACGGACCTCTGAGACTATCACAGGGCAGGTGCATTTATACGGAGACTTGATTACACACAGGTGGATTGTATTTATCATCATTAGTCATTTAGGTCAACATTGGATCATTCAGAGATCCTCACTGAACTTCTGGAAAGAGTTTGCTGCACTGAAAGTAAAGGGGCTGAATAATTTTGCACGCCCAATTTTTCAGTTTTTGATTTGTTAAAAAAGTTTGAAATATCCAATAAATGTCGTTCCACTTCATGATTGTGTCCCACTTGTTGTTGATTCTTCACAAAAAAAATACAGTTTTATATCTTTATGTTTGAAGCCTGAAATGTGGCAAAAGGTCGCAAAGTTCAAGGGGGCCGAATACTTTCGCAAGGCACTGTATGTGCACCACCTCATTGCTCTCTCTCTAATGTACACTGAGTCGTTGGGCCCTTCCTGCAACCTCATTTGATAATGCTGGGCAGGCCTCCTGCTAGCTGTCACTCAAATGCAAGGGGCTGAAGCTCATTGGCTAGAACACAAATTGCTAGGGGGCTGTCCCATATGGGGGAAATGTAGGGAAAATGACACGGGACAACTTCAAGAAAACAGTTTTGTGGCTAATTGAGGTAAGACAGTCATTCTGCAAGTTGATTATGAATGTGTAACAAGGTTGGTTACGTTTCCACTTGACACTGCATAAATATGTATTGGATGTTTATTTATTTTATTTTTTATTTCACCTTTATTTAACCAGGTAAGCTAGTTGAGAACAAGTTCTCATTCACAACTGCGACCTGGCCAAGATAAAGCAAAGCCGTGCGACTCAAACAACAACAAAGAGTTACACATGGAATAAACAAGCGTACAGTCAATTACACAATAGAAAAAAATCTGTCTATATACAGTATTCATTTTGGTTGGTTGATGAGGTGTTATGCCATTGGTCATGCTTGCAGATAGGGGGAGATCGCAAATTTAAATTCTTCCCACTCTGATATTGACATTCAAGTGGTAGGTCACGTTCTGAAATACTGTATTCTATTTTCATATTTATATGTGTACGAGTTCACTATGCACATGTCCTGATGTGTATATACAGTATATATGTGTATGGTACCTGTTAGATATTGGGGGCACATCTAATGTGCTTCCTTGTGTCTATTGTCAGATACTTACATTTATTGTATTTTGTACTATTTTTGTCATTGTTATGTTTGATTTCAATATACCCAGACTAATATTGACATGCAAGTGACAAATCAAGAAATCTACTTCCATAAACATATTGTTGTCCTGCACTTCTAATGCGCTTCCTTGTGTCTATTGTCAGAATAAACACAAATCAAATGGCATCGCAGGCTGGACAGTCACAAAGTATGATCTCATCTGTTACACTACTGGTGCCGAGACCAGTCATCTTGTCTTCGCTGGACAGCTGCTACAAATGTATGAACTACACCCAATCAAATCAAATTTGATTTGTTGCATACATATATTCAGCAGATATTATTGCGTGTGTAGCGAAATGCTTGTGTTCCTACCTCCTGCAGCTTCAGCAGTATGAACTAGACATTGACACATCCAGCCCAAAGAGAGAGGTTTAAAGATTACTTCCTTAGTCGCTAAAGTACCGGAACATGTCTTTAAGGCTTTCACTGAAAACAAATGTGTGCATGTGTGCACTCACTCACAGTGTGTTTGGCCAACAGGTGGCACTGTGTGTCTGGCAAATTCTTGCTGTATAGTGGTGGAAGTCCCCATGTTGTTGATCTAACCTACATTCTGATTCAGTTGAAGCAGCACAACCTTCCCACACATCCGAGCCAGTTATCACAGATAGGGGGGAAAGTCTCAGACCTCTCAGACTCAGAGGTCTATGGTTTCTCCAGTAAAGTCCAAGGCCACTTCACAATGGCAGTATGTGTTTCATTGTGAAGCTCTCTAAATGCTGTCTGTCCAGCCAGCCATCCCTGGTTTATTTGTCTATATGAGAGAGCGAAGGGGCAAGTATCAGTCATCATTGTGCTGAAAATGCTGAGCTCCATCAGTGAGACAAAATGACGCCCTAAAAGGTCAGCAGCCATGTTTGCGCAACCCATTCGCCCCTCCGAAACGTCATTCTTCTCACCAAATTGTGAAGCCGATTCAGACATTTCCCCAAATACACCCCCGCCCTCCAGCCAGCCTCCTCCACCCCACGGCCCACCCCTACATCAGCACAAGGCAGGAAACCCAACTCCCACCTCTCACCTACATCGCAGCCCAGCCCAGCAGGAAATGAATTCCCCAGACAGGCCCGTGTCTCAAACTCCATGAAGAGGAACAAACACCATCTCTTTCTCTTTTTTTCACCTCCTGTCCTCCCGACAACGCACATACCCTGTGGGTATGCCCCTTGCCAGACCAGTAAAATGGTTTCAATTTGTCTGAGGAGTTGACTGGTGGCATGGGGCAAAATGGCTAGACAGTGAGGGGGAAGTTTGTCTTTCTCCATAGTGGTGACTAAGCCAGTGACCATGATTATCTGTCCCATCGTGGTGATTGTTTTGGCGTACCTTGATAATACAGTAATAATGCAGACCAGGGTCATGTGTCTCAGCGGGTGGGTTTTGTTGGCTGGCCAGTCAGCCTGGTCTGCACAGAGCATTGGGGACTCCTGTTCAAATGAGACTACTAAAACAATATGAATGGATATGTGAGTTCATGGATCAAACCTTGTGGGACAACAGGGACTAAGGGGTAGGACGTAGCATAGTAAATGCGGAACACTCCAATTAGTGTGATATGTTATGATTCGTATGGTATGTATTAATTTGTGGATGTCCATTATCCATTTCATATGATGTTACGAATTACAATTCGTATGAAATGTTACAAATTACAATTTGTTAAATATATTACAAATTGCAATTCATACAATATTTTATAAATTTGCAAAATATATGATATGTTACAAATTCCAATGTGATGTGGCTAATGCTAACATTAGCTAGGTGGCTAACATTAGCTAGGCTAGGGGGTAGGGTTTAAGGTTAGGAGTTAGGTAAAAGGGTTAGGGGAAGGATTAGCTAACATGCTAAGTAGTTGCAAAGTAGCTAAAAAGTAGAAAGTAGTTGCAAAGTTGCTAACTAACTAAAATACTAAAGTGGTACGTGATGAGATTTGAACGTTTGCCTACACATCCACCCTGACCAACCATCCTACTTTTGTTTTTGCCTTATGTAACCTTCTGTCTTATGTAACCATACCAAATGTAACATATCATACTAATTACTACTAATTTGAGTGTCCCGCATTTACATTTACTATGTTACGTCTAGTCTATGAGACCAGGCTGTGTGGGACCACTGGTTCAGATACTGTCATGTCGAATTACAGGGAAACATTGATCTTCTTTGCATTTCTCTTCGTTTCTCGTGTAAAAAACACTTCAAACTCACCCAGTTGGATACAGTTATGGTATCAGAGAGCGGCGGCTTTAAATGGATTTCAAAGGTGTGAGATAGAAATCATAAAACATGCATGTTTCCACTATAAAGGCAGGCCTCTCCCGTTGCTGCTTCAGGTGTGTTGAAGATCAAGCATTTCAAATTAGGGAGGGGGAAAAAAAAACATTCTCCCAGATGAAAAGGTTTCCCGGGGTCTAAAGCACATAAAATACAGTCTTAAATGTAGTACAGTTAAGCAATAATGTGAAACAGACAAGCAGGGCAAACATTATACCTGCCTTTGCCTCTATCAGCATGGCAAACAACTGAGATATAAAAGAGACCCCCCCGCCCACACACACACACACACACACTAAACCCCATACAGTGCCTTCAGAAAGTATTCCTTCCCCATTGACTTATTTCTCATTTTGTTGTGTTACAGCCTGAATTCAAAATTTATGAAAAACATTTTTTGGTGGCTTACGTTAGCCACTTAGGTTATGTTAGCCACAACAAATTGGAATTCGTAACAATAATGTTTTGTAAATTAGTAAATTATTGTACAAATTGATGAAAACCCAACGTATAATGTCGGCGCCCGTCGGGCTCGGGTCAGGTAGCAGAGCTCTAGTTTGAACCCAGAAGTCGCCCCCTCCTGGTAGCCTCTGCAGCCCAGAAGCCTCACCTTTCATAGCCACATCACAGCAACATACCGCACAGCAGTGGAGAGGCCAGGCCAGCTGCCTTTGACTTAAACCTCCTGTCTACTCATCTCCATCTCTCAGCCCTATCTTGGATGGGAGAGGAGGAATTCCTCATTATCGTATGGTCCTCTCTATAGATATAAAACGTTTTATATGAATGATATACGACCACTCAAGGTCTTTTCATCCATTATTGGGAACCGACAAAGAGCAAGGAACCACTTTGAACAAAATGTGTAACATACCTTTTGTACAGCACCATACATGGTACAAGAAATAGGCTGTGTCTGCATGCATGTGTGTGTAGGCTATTTCATGTTTGACTTTGATTCTGCGTGTTTGTAAGAGTGAGTGTAATTGTGTGGCATAGAACTGGAACAGTGTAGTGTGCTTATGTCTCTTCCTGTGTGTCTTTGCAGTGTGGTGAGTGAATATGTCTTTGAGTGTACTGTATGTGTGGCTGTGTATTTGAGGTGAGTACAGCATATGGGTGATGGAGTGACTATGTGCTTTGGGATTGAGTGACTGTGTGTGTATGGGAGAGTGCTGTCGTCTAGCAGTGTGATTGTATGAGGTGGAGTGGTAGCCAGAGCGGCACCAGGTACAGTGCTTTATCAGAGATGGAACACATTAGAGAGTATTATTGCTTCAGCATGTTTCGGTCCACACATTACTTCACTCCCACTCACTCCTATCACAACCAGTTTGAATTGGAAGGGTTAGGGGTTAGCTTTAAATTCCACACATAAAATGTACATTCATTTTGATTTGCGCTCAACCCTGTCTCTTTGTGAGTGTGTGTGTGTGTGTGTGTGTGTGTGTGTGTGTGTGTGTGTGTGTGTGTGTGTGTGTGTGTGTGTGTGTGTGTGTGTGTGTGTGTGTGTGTGAGTGAGTGTGTGTGTGTTCATGTGGCTACAACCCCATGACATGGCAACATAAGACGAAACAGAAGAATACTGCTTGAAATTGTTGGTGGTCGAATGTATAGTAAAACATGATCCGCCCTGAGTTAAATGTTGTGGTGGGCAGACCCCAAGGAGTCTAGAGAAGAAAGAAAAAGAGTGTTTGTTTTTGATGAGAAGCTGTTGGGATGGGCTTGAGAGAAAACAGCAAAAATGTGTGTCAGGGACTTTAATTGTAGGGCCCCTTATTCTGGAATGATTCACCCCCATGTCTGGGAGGCAGAAAGTGAGTCAGTTTTTAAAATGTGGACTAGAACCTCATCTCTACCTCCCTCCCATACCGTCCCGTGGCCATGCTCTGTTTATTCTCATCTGGCCATTGTTTAAACACTGCTGACCCGTCTCACCAACTTAGGGTGGTATGCTTGCCAGGCAGTCTTGCTGGCACAGATTAAACAAACACACACACACACATATATACATATAGCCACATACGCACAGACAGACATAGGCTGTGGACTTGATAGCGGGGTGTGCCTCTGTAGACGCCAAGTCCTACCCAAAAAACCTGTCTTTCTAAACATTGGTGTTCTAATGGTATCTGCCAATGCCATTTCAAAACGTCATAACTCTCCTCGCAGGAGAGGTCAAATATAATCAGATTACATGGGATGGAATGACACCCGATGAGACTAAAGCCCATGTGTCTTAGTCTAGTCTAGCGTCTAAGCTCTTACCCTAGCAGCAAACCCAGGCCAGTGGTGACCTAGCCACAATGAGCCAGGCAGTGAGTAAGCCGGGATTTCCAGCGAGAAAACCCTGTATCCCATCCCACACACTCACACCACAAGTGTCTGCGCCGGGGCCCCTCTGCACTGACGTCAGCCATGGAGTCAGTCGGCCCACGGCTGGAGTGGAAATCTGTCGCACACAGCTAAAAGTGGCCCTGTCTGTGGATGTGTGTGTAAATAAGCCAGAGCCCAAATAGAAGGCCACATAAACAAGAGGGGAAAAACAACAACAGACAAGATATGAAGGATGTAAAAGTATATGTTTTTCCTTTTCATGAGCAAAATCTCCCAGGGTAAACAAAACAAATCTCTTTAACTCTTTAAAAAAAAGCATAACCCTGCACTGCCTCACACAAGCATGTCCTATACATATAAAATAGTAGGCTAAATATTTAAATGTTAATTGGCACACCACCACACACACACACACACACACACACACACACACACACACACACACTAGATACAGTATGCTGAATTTTCTGGCAGAACACAGTTGAAGTTCTGACTCTCCTGGCTCGTGCCCACCGGACAGTAGACAGTAGACACAGAGCAGAACTGGACCCTGGCAGCCAAGATGTACGGAAAGCCACAGACATGTTATTGAGGCTGTGACGCAAAAGCCCTACATGTCAACCAAACTATATATAACCAGCAGTAGGATGCTTGTTTGTGTGTCACACATCATTGTTTTTAATCATACTGTGCTTTGTGCCATGTGCGTAGAGTCTGGCCTACAAGAAAGCCTTGGTGGCGAACCTTAACTACAGTTCTGCCCACCCATTTAGCCACAGTCTGTCTGGGCCATAGATGGGTTAGCTGACAATGTCACGAAAACAATGCACACGCTTCAATGGGGCAGAAATATGTGTGTTTATTTACGTTTTCAATTAACATTGGAGACTAAATATTGTTTACATGTTGTGAACAATGTAAGCCAACTCCATCTGTTTTGCCCCATAGTTGCGCACGTGTCGGTTTAGTTGCTAAACAACCAACCCATCTATTGGTATGGGCACTTTGTCCCAACCTGCTATATACCATTCTGGTGAGAACAGGGTGCCACGGGAGAGTGGGGGCGTTTTCAGGGCGTAATTTCCCTTCGAATTCTATTTTGGTAAACCAGACGGAATAATTTTGACTCTTTTTCTTTTTGTCACCGTGGTGGCTATGGTGCCCGAGTGAAGGACGGGGCATTAAATAACACAGATGATGGGAATCTGGGTGCACACGCCCTGGCCCTGCTGCTGCTGACATTTTGGGTCTAATATAAGGAGTTCTGAACTCAAACATGGAAAAGACAACATGGTCGCATTAAGAGACGGGCTTTGGTTTCTGACAAAAGGGCAATGAAACAAAGAAAATGACAGGGTGAGTGGAACAACTATGTCCCTCTGTCTGACTCCCTCCTTCCCTTTCCCCCTGTCTGGCTGTGGGTGACTTGAACAGTCTTGGCCCGTTAGAGCAGCATGGGGCTTGCCTGCTGAGGCGAGAGTGGGAAAACCGATGCTGCGGCAGGACAGGGGTAACACGATCATTATGTTCCATAGACAAGTCTGAAGTCGTCTAAAACGACTCACATCTTCACTTGTCAACATTTAGAAATGATATATTACTGCATCATGGGTTATTTCTGGTATCTCTCACAGACCCACAGTCTGGCCTGGTAAACTCACATCAGATGACAGAGATATGGGTCAACTTGCTCAGCCAGTCCTTGGAGCTAAAGCCATGTGTGGCGCGTCACAGACACCCGTTGTGGGGCTTGTGGTGGGGGGCTCCCTGCTGGTGATGGCACCACTTTCTCTACCGCCCGCTCTTTAAGACGCAAGCAGCACAATGAAATTATACGTCTAGCCCAGGGCAAACATTGTGTGATTCACCGTGATGCGGTTTGAACCCCAGTAGTAGCGCATGGTTTGTGTGTGGTGGTGGTGCTATGAGTGAGGTAGCATGTACGTTTATGTGCGTGTGCGTTTGCCGCAGGGCTGATGTGTTAAGATCCGCGATTGAGCTTTGGTTTGCCGTGATGAGACATCCTCCTCTCACAGGCGGGCCTCTGTCTCTCGCAGCACTGGATAGTTAGCAGAGTGAACACGAGCAGGGGCCATTTTGACTCCTGTGAGGTGAAATAAATCAGAGGGTTTTCTCCAGCTGTTCCCCGATCAGACCAGTCCAGATGGAGACAGGCTGAGGCAGCAGTGCTGGGGGGCAGTGGGGCTCTCACATATGGGCAGTCAGGCTCATTACTAGGAGGTCAGCTACCGGTCTGCAGACTACCTGCGATGGTGATGATCACACATGGCTATCGGCTAGCTAGAGGTCCATTTCTCCATGCTGGGATGAGAGGGACCAGTGGATATGAAAGAGTACAGTCCCACTCTCCCTGGATAGCGTGCCTACAGAGGTAGTGGGGGTGGTGATCCCAAATATATCTGGTCTGAGTCCCAAACATCTCCCCTTCAACCCTGCTATGAATGAGACAACCACCACACCACTAACGGCAGTCCGGCGCTTCACAGTCTCAGCATCAGAGAGGAACGTAGGTAGCTGACTAGCAATTTTCACCTGGACTATACCTGATGGATGCATCTGACTGGCGACTGCAAACATACTCACTAACACAACACACAAACACACACATACTCATACACAGCCATTTTATTTGCATGAGGTAGTCACACCCATTCTACACCGCATTAAAGAAGATGTTGGTAATCATCTTTAACACATTTAACACATCTTTTTTTTTTTTGGGGGGGGGGGGGGGGGGTGAACTGCCCAGGTTTAGACTATTCCTCTATAAATAAAATAAAACTATAAAAAAAAGGTTCTGGTAAAACAATCAGTGGTCTCGTAAACAACACGCCCCTAAACGCCCCTGCGAATATGGCACTAAATGTCACAGTGCACTGAATCTGGCAAGTGACAGCCATCTGAAAACCCCCTGACAAATACAGGAACATTCTGTCTGAAGCACAACGCTGCGTGTCAATGACTGGACAGTCTCAGACTTCAGGAGTGCATTCTAGAAATGTCTACTGCTATTGGCATCACCTGCTGTTACACCACACGATTGGTCAGGAAACATAAGTGAATGTTTTAGTCCTTAAGTCTTTTTTTCTCAAGTCTCAAGCCAAACTGACTGGTTGTTTCATTAATTGAAATTATGGAGCCTTGCATAATCTTTAAAAAAATAAAAAAAATAAATAAGAGTCGACTGAAGCACCAATCTAATTAACATAAACCAAAATCCCCATAAAAAGTCTGTTTAAATTAAAGATATCTGTTTTTTTGCATTGGTCTCAATCCACCGACATCGGCTTTCCGCATTTGCGGAGGAAAGTGAGAAAGCTCCAGCACTGTTTGTCAGACCAGGAGACATCCTGAAAATCGGGATGTATCGCCCGAACGGTTTGGCCTACAATTAATATATACCTACATGTCCTAAAATTCAAAATTAAATAGCAAAATGATCCATGGTATCACCATGTTAAAACAATTCCATATGTTAGCTTAGTAGAACCCCATCCAACGACTTATACTTTTAGGGTTAATTTCTGGATACGTCTACAAGTTACGCTGTGTTCAAGTTCCATGTGGCTGTAGACACGTTTTAAATAACATGACATTACTGTACAGTACTGTAACGACTGCAAAATGTTTCAAGATGAAAGGGCAAGGTGTTTGTTTGCACATTACATTAACCTAAGTATTTCCTGGGAAAACAGCATGATGAAAAGAAACGACGAAATGAAAATAGAAATGTACAAGTGTGCTCCTGAGTGGGCTAGCTTGAAAAGTGTACGATGCCACATCCCAGTATAAGACATGGGATGTACTTGAACTGCAAATCGGTGTGTGCTCCACTGGCAGCGGTGTGATTGGACTGGTTTGGTAGAGTAGTGTGGAGCAGAGCGGAGAGGATGGGGAGGGCCATCTATGGGCTCTATGTGAACAGAGCAGGCACTGTCTCGTGGCAGTAAGAAAGTTGGAATAATATATACGTTGGACGAGCGCCCACTATTAAAAATGGAGCCTACTCGAGGCAGTTGTATAAACTTCAGAGGACTTTCAGCGTCTCTCTTTCTAATGTCAAAGGTCTTTTGAAGCACTTAAATCGAATCACTGTAATGGACAACAAGGGAGGAAATTAAATTAGATTTCCTCCTCCTATTGGGTTCCGAGGTTTCACTTTCAAACAAGGTGCACCCATTTTGCACGAGAACTTGAGGTATTTCATTATTTGATCACGCTTTGAAATGTTAATAGGGCAAAATTTGAATGTGATCCCTCTTCAAAATAAGCAGCAGCAGGGAGGGGCGTATTGTGATTGGAGGGTTTAGTGTTTATCCTGCATTTTGGCCTCACTCTCTGCTTCAGGAAGGTTTTCTCTGGCAGGGATGACCCAAAAAGGCTCAAATAAAGCAGTGGACGTCAAATTTTCTTTGGTGAGTTTCTATCACCCCGGGTACTCCAGCTGCCCAGCCCCCTAAACAGCGAAAGAAAACATGGCGGCCCCCGCAGGGCCCTGAGTCAACACTGGCGGACGCCTGCAGCTGCTTTTCTAATCACAGGAAAGCCTATAAGCGGCAGCATAGTGCGGACACAGACCAGCAGACTACATACTCCACTCGATCTCTAGTCTCTCTGTCATACACTCTCGGGGACACACACAGACGGACACACATACACACAAAAACCTGGATGACTAATGCCTGCATTATGAGTTCGACTCGAGTTTCATCATCATCGTAAGACCAGAATCTGATCTGTTGCAAGGTATTCACATCTTCATTTTTCTATTTAATAACATTTTTCAAATTGATTTTTTATTTCACCTTTATTTAACCAGGAAGGCCAGTTGAGAACACGTTCTCATTTACAACTGTGACCTGGCCAAGATAAAGCAAAGCAGTTCGACAAAAACAACAACACAGCAACACACAACAACACATGGGATAAACAAACATAGTCAATAACACAATAGAAAAATGTATATACAGTGTGTGCAAATGTAGTAAGATTAGGGAGGTAAGGAAATATATAGGCCATAGTGGCAAAATAATTACAATTTAGCATTAACACTGGAGTGATAGATGTGCAGATGATGATGTGCAAGTAGGGACACTGGGATGCAAAAGAGCAAAAATAAATAACAATATGGGGATGAGATAGTTGTATGGGCTATTTACAGATGGGCTGTGTACAGATGGGCTGTGATCAGTAAGCTGTTCTGACAGCTGATGCTTAAAGTTAGTGAGGGTAGGTCTCCAGCTTCGGGGATTTTTACAATTCGTTCCAGTCATTGGCAGCAGAGAACTGGAAGGAAAGGCAGCCAAAGGGGGTGTTGGCTTTGGGGATGACCAGTGAAATGTACCTGCTAGAGTGCGTGCTACGGGTGGGTGTTGCTATGGTGACCAGTGAGCTAATACGGGTCTTTACCTAGAAAAGACTTACAGATGACCTGGAGCCAGTGGGTTTGGCAACGAATATGAAGCGAGGGCCAGCCAATTAGAGCATACAAGTTGCAGTGGTTGGTAGTATATGGGGCTTTGGTGACAAAACGGATGGCACTATGATAGACTACATCCAATTTACTGAGTAGAGTGTTGGAGGCTATTTTGTAAATGACATCGCCGAAGTCAAGGATTGGTAGTATAGTCAGTGTTACGAGGGTATGTTTAGCAGCATGAGCGAAGGAGGCTTTGTTGCGAAATAGGAAACCGATTCTAGATTTAAGTTTGGATTGGAGATTCTTAATGTGAGTCTGGAAGGAGAGTTTACAGTCTAACCAAACACCTAGGTATTTATAGTTGTCCACATATTCTAAGTCAGAATCGTCCAGAGTAGTGATGCTAGTCGGGCGGGCAGGTGCGGGCAGCGGTCGGTTGAAGAGCATGCATTTCGTTTTACTAGCATTTAAGAGCAGTTGGAGGCCACGGAAGGAGTGTTGAATGGCATTTAAGCTCAATTGAAGTTTTTTTTAACATAGGGTCCAAAGGAAGGCCAGAAGTATACAGAATGGTGTTGTCTGCGTAGAGGTGGATCAGAGAATCACCCGCAGCAAAGGCCGAAAACTTTGATATATACAGAGAAAAGAGTCGTCCCGAGAATTTAACCCTGTGGCACCCCCATAGAGACTGCCAGAGGTGCGGACAACAGGCCCTCCGATTTGACACACTGAACTCTATCTGAGAAGTAGTTGGTGAACCAGGCGAGGCAGTCATTTGATCAACCAAGGCTGTTGAGTCTGCCGATAAGAATGCGGTGATCGACTTAGTCGAAAGCCTTGGTCAGGTCGATTGAAGACGGCTGCACAGTACTGTCATTTATCGATGGCGGTTATGATATCATTTAGGACCTTGAGTGTGGCTGAGGTGCACCCATGGCCAGCTCGGAAACCAGATTGCATAGCGGACAAGGTACAGTGGGATTCGAAATTGTCGGTGATCTGTTTGTTAACTTGGCTTTCGAAGACTTTAGAAAGGCAGGGCAGAATAGATATGGGTCTGTAACAGTTTGGGTCTAGAGTGTCTCCTCCTTTGAAGAGGGGGATGACCGCGGCAATTTTCCAATCATTAGGGATCTCAGACGATACGAAAGAGAGGTTGAACAGGCTAATAATAGGGATTGCAACAATTGCGGCAGATAGTTTAGAAAGAGAGGGTCCAGATTGTCTAGCCCAGCTGATTTGTAGGGGTCCAGATTTTGCAGCTCCTTCAGAACATCAGCTATCTGGATTTGGGTGAAGGAGAAGAGGGGGGGGGGGGGGGGGGGGGGGCTTGGGCAAATTGCTGCAGGGGGGTGCAGAGCTGTTGGCCGGGGTAGGGGTAGCCAGGTGGAAAGCATGGCCAGCTGTAGAAAAATGCATATTGAAATTCTTGATTATCGTTGATGTATCGGTGGTGACAGTGTTTCCTAGCCTCAGTGTACTGGGCAGCTGGGAGGTGGTGGTTTTATTCTCCATGGACTTTACAGTGTCCCAAAACTTTTTGGAATTTGTGCTACAGTATGCAAATTTCTGTTTGAAAAAGCTAGCCTTTGCTTTCCTAACTGACTGTGTATATATTGGTTCCTAACTTCCCTGAAAAGATGCATATCGCGGGGATATTCGATGCGGATGCAGTACGTCACAGGATGTTTTTGTGCTGGTCAAGGTCAGTCAAGTCTGGGGTGAACCAAGGGCTATATCTGTTCTTAGTTAAAACATTTTGGAATGGGTTATTTAAGATGGTGAGGAAAGCACTTTTAAAAGAATGACCAGGCATCTTCTACTGACGGGATGAGGTCAATATCCTACCTGGGCCAGGTCGATTAGAAAGTCCTGCTCGCTGAAGTGTTTTAGGGAGCGGTTGACAGTGATGAGGGGTGGTCGTTTGACCGCGTACCCATTACGGACGTAGGCAATGAGGCAGTGATCGCTGAGATCCTGGTTGAAGACAGCAGAGGTGTATTTAGAGGGCAAGTTGGTCAGGATGATATCTATGAGGGTGCCCGTGTTTACAGATTTGGGGTTGTACCTGGTAGGTTCCTTGATCATTTGTGTGAGATTGAGGGCATCTATCTTAGATTGTAGGACGGCCAGGGTGTTAAGCATATCCCAGTTTAGGTCACCTAACAGTACGAACTCAGCCACGCTCAAGGTTCTAAGCCAAGTTAACGGGGGGCAATCAATTCACATATGGTGTCCAGGGCCAAACAGTAATGTTTGTTGCCAAACAGTAATGTTAGCTTGTTTATGTGGCTAGAGCTTTATGCATAATGTATTGAGTTGGTTTTTAAGGGCTTGTTAATGTTGTGTTAATGGTCATACACCCCCTTCTTTAGCAACATGAACAGACAATTTTAATTAAAACAATTCTGATGAGCTTAAAACAAGCCTCTTAATGATCTCTTGTTGGAAAAGTGCCCTGGAGATAGAGGGGCAGGGGGGTAGGGGTGTAATGTTTGGGGTGCGTACCCATGGAGAAGTGCCCGGATGGAGGCTCCATGCCAGTGGTTGTGTACTGCCTCTGGGGTAAAGGAGGTATAATGTTTTCATGTCCTCTCACTAAACTCTGCCAATGATGCCTTTTGGAAGGCATTAAAAAAAAGAACAAAATGGAAATAAGTAAACACTGGATACTTTGAACTTCAGGGTGGTCTGCCAGTCACACAAGCTATTATTATCATCACTGACTACACGGCATTCTGTTGCCATCTGATTATGAACAATTTCTCGGGCATCCTACTGCTTCACTTCGTCAGCAGGTTATAAGAGTTAGAGGGTGAATGGAGCAAAATGAAAGGAGAGGGAGAGAGTGTGTGTGCGTGAGGAGAGATGGGCGGAGAGAGAACAGTGAAATTGAGTGTGTTGTCCACAAAACTGACGAAGCATCTTCTCTATATGCAAAGGCACGTGTTAAGATACACTGAGTGTACAAAACATTAAGAACACCTGCACTTTCCCTGACATAGACTGACCAGGTGAATCCAGGTGAAACCTATGATCCCTTTTTGACGTCACTTGTTAAATCCATCTCAATCAGTGTAGATCAAGGGGAGGAGACAGGTTAATTAATGATTTTTAAGCCTTGAGACAATTGAGACATGGATTGTGTGTGTGTGCCATTCAGAGGGTGAATGGACAAGACAAAACATTTAAGTGCCTTTGAATGGAGTATGGTATTAGGTGCCAGGCGCACCGGTTTATGTCAAGAACTGTTACGCGGAGGGGCGCTAGAGAGTGTGCTATGGAATAGACGTGTTTTGTAGAGATCTGCTCACTTTTGAAACAAAATCATATTTATTTTAATCTCTCACCACATATAACTTCAAACATTGTCTGGCAATGTGACAAAAGGAAAAGGCATCAAAAAAGGGGGCGCTAAACAAGATAATTTGGATGAGACAGAAAACAAACCAATGTTAACATCAACCCACGAGGAGTTAGCTGAAGATACTAGCTCCCCACAGAACCTACTCCAAGTGACCTACTGGCCGCTATAAACTCACTAAGCAAAGAGGTGGACACAGGTTGGCCGATATCTCAAAGAGTATTGGGTCTTTGTCTAAAACTGTGAAGGCAACCAAGGGTGCATGAGGTCGAGCAGACGATCACGAGGCCAGGCTACAGGACAAAAATTACAACAAAACACTGAAAGCCCGACTGGAAATGGTCGAATCGCATTCAAGACGCCCGAACATCCGAATATTTGGGATCCAGGAGGACACTGAGAAAGGGAAACCCACAGAATCTGTATCGGAGCTGATACCGATCTTTCTGGGGAGTGAACACTTCAAAACGGCCCATCCTGATCGATGATGCACACAGATCACAGGTGCGCCACCAAGGTCATTCATCGCACGGCTGCACTATCCCCAGACCAGGGATCTCATCCTCAAGCTGGCTAGTCAAAAGTTCCCCCTTAACTACAACGAGGCAGGGTGTCTTTCTACCCAGATCTTACTTTGGAGGTGAGGAACCAACGGAAAGAGTATGATGAGTTGCGCAAGAAATGCAGGGCGGCAAAACACCCAATTTTGATTCTTCTTCCCAGCTTGATTTAAGGTGACAGTCGAGGACTGGCTGAGGATACAGAACTGCTGTGTCTGCCGGCTAAGTGGCCAAATACTCTAACACCAACCCTCGGGGTAGACCTCCCGGGATACCACAGTATCATGATCATAAAGTTGAAGTAGTGCTATTTGCTCTTGATGTAGAGAAGGCAGATTGAGTGGAAGTATATGTCGTAGGTTCTGAAGCATTTCGGGTTTGTAAAGGAATCTATTAATTGGATAAGAATTATTTATGCACTCCCAGTGGCATCCGTGTTAACCAATCAGGAGATGTCGCAGTCATTCCGCCTGTTCAAAGGCTGTCAACAGGGGTGCCCTTATTCTCCATGGACTTTACAGTGTCCCAGAACGTTTTTTAGTTAGTACCACAGGATGCAAGCCTTAGCTTTCCTAACTGCCTGTGTATATTTCTGCCTGTGTATATTTGTTCCTAACTTCCCTGAAAAGTTACATATCACGGGGGCTATTTGATGCTAATGCAGAACGCCACAGGATGTTTTTGTGCTGGTCAAGGGCAGACAGGTCTGGAGTGAACCAAGGACTATATCTATTCCTAGTTCTACATTTTATTTGAATGGGGCATGCTTATTTAAGATGGTGAGGAAGGCACTTTTAAAGAATAACCAGGCATTATCTACTGACGGGATGAGGTCAATGTCATTCCAGGATACCCCGGTCAGGTCGATTAGAAAGGCCTGCTCGCAGAAGTGTTTTAGGGAGCGTTTAACAGTGATGAGGGGTGGCCGTTTGGTCGCAGACCCTTTACGGATGCAGGCAATGAGGCAGTGATCGATGAGATCTTGATTGAAAACAGCAGAGGTGTATTTGGAGGGCGAGTTAGTTAGGATGACATCTACATCACAGATGGTATCGAGGTCACAGCTGGGGGCAGAGAGAGGTCTATTGCAAGCGGCAACAGTGAGAGACTTGATTCTGGAAAGGTACATTTTTAGAAGTAGAAGCTCAAATTGTTTGGGTACAGACTTGGAAAGTACTACAGAACTCTGCAGGCTATCTTTGCAGTAGATTGCAACACCGCCCCCTTTGGCAGTTCTATCTTGGCGGAAAATGTTATAGTTAGCGATGGAGATTTCAGGGATTTTGGTGGTTTTCCTAAGGCAGGATTCAGACACGGCTAAGACATCCGGGTTGGCAGAGTGTGCTAAAGCAGTGAGTAAAACAAACTTAGGGAGTAGGCTTCTAATGTTAACATGCATGAAATCAATGCTTTTACCTTTAAAGAAGTCAAAAAAATGAGAGCACCTGGAGAGTGTGAGTAGGGCTAGCCACTGCAGGACGTCTAGCATGTTCGGAACAGAGAGTAAAAGGAGCAGGTTTCTGGGCTCGATAGCATAGATTCAAGGCATAGTGTACAGACAAAGGTAAGATAGGATGTGAGTACATTGAAGGTAAACCTAGGCATTGAGTAATGATGAGAGATATAGTCTCTAGAGACATCTAAACAAGGTGATGTCATCACATATGTAGGAGGTGGAACAACATGGTAGGTTAAGGCATATTGAGCAGGCCTGGAGACTCTACAGTGAAATAAGACAGTAATAACTAACCAGGACAGTAATGGACGAGGCATATTGATATTAGAGAGAGGCATGCGTAGCCAAGTGAACATATGGGTCCAGTGAGTGGTTGGGCTGACTCGGGACTTGGCGATTCAGACAGTTAGCAGGCCGATGCTAACAAGCTAACAGTTAGTAGGCCGGGGCTGGCAATCTAGCAGTTAGCAGACCGGGTTAGCAAGCAAGCAGTTAGCAGGGGCTAGCAGTTAGCAGACCAGGGCAGGCAAGCCAGCAGTTAGCAAACCGGGGCAGGCAAGCTAGCAGTTAGCAGACCGGGGCAGGCAAGCTAGCAGTTAGCAGACTGGGGCTAGCAAGTTAGCCTTTGGGGGACGTCGCGATGGGGGCAAGTCTGTTTTTGCCTCTTTGTGCGGTGACGTCGATAGACCAGTCGTGGAGTTAGTAGGGTTCCAGGTAGCTCTATGTAGCTAGCAGACCTAGCAGGTTAGCAGAATGGGCCTTCAGCGGGCGTCGCGCCTGAGGGGCCTGTTGGAGTCCTCGGGCAGATTATGTCGGTATTCCAGTCGTAGAGGATCGGCGGGGTTCTGTACCCCGTACCGGCAGTAGAAGGGTTCCGGATATTGTAGCCCAGGAGTGGGCTTCGGTGGTAGCACCTGAGCCCTGGCCGGGCTTGCTTCAGGCTAATTGGTTCTTGCTCCGGGATGGAAATGCTAGCCAGGAGTGGTCACCCAGGTTTGCGGTTAGCTAGTTGCGAAGATCCAGATGAAAATATTCAGAGTTTGCGGTAGGAATCCGGGGATATGGAGAGAAATAGGTCCGTTATGCTCTGGTTTAAGTCACGTTGTTCTAACTGGCGAGAGCTTTCCGAGCTAAAGGTTAGCTGATGACCGCTAGCAATGGTTTGCTAACTGATAGCTGGTAGGTAGTTAGCTGGCTTCAGTTGAGGGATTCCAGATCCGAAGTAAATAGATATACTTTAGAAAAAAGCAGATCCACGCCACATTGGGTGAGGCGGGTTGCAGGAGAGTATTTAGAAGTTGAGGCTTAGGAAAATATTTTTAAAAGATATGCGGAGAAAAATAAGTAAAAATATATTTACACAAGGGACAGGACAAAGTCGTCTGACTGCTACGCCATCTTGGATTTTTTAAAACATTTTTTAGATAGCCTTATCCTTGTCAAACCCCATTCAACAGGGTCGGTCTCTAGACTTTATGATGTGCTACCTTCCCACATAGAGGTATCTACAGACACTATTTAAAGGACTTGGGAGCAGGAACTTGGTTCAGAAATCTCAGATAAAGACTGGGAAGAAACTCTCATGAATATAAACCACAGTTCAGTGAATGCCAGACACAACCTTGTTCAGTTTAAGGTGATACACAGGTTACATTACTCAAAGGTTAAAACAGCATACAATATTCCCAGACACCTCACTACTGTGTGAGAGGTGCAAGCAGGATGAGGAAACTTTGACACACTTATTTTGGACATGTCTTAAGTTACATGCTTACTGGGCTCTCATTTTTTATAACATATCTAAAGCCTTAGTGTTATAGCCCCAGGCCAATTGATCGTTGTTTGGTACAGTTGATGGGAATAACCAGGAAGGGAAGGCTGTTTTTCTTTGTACTCCATTAGCTAAAAGGCTCATATTGCAATTTTGGAAATTGTAGACTGTACCTACCTTTGAAATCAATCAATCAAATGTATTTATAAAGCCCTTCTTACATCAGCTGATGTCACAAAGTGCTGTACAGAAACCCAGTTTAAAACCCCAAACAGCAAGCAACGCAGGTGTAGAAGCACGGTGGCTAGGAAAAACTCCCTAGAAAGGCCAGAACCTAGGAAGAAACCTAGAGAGGAACCAGGCTACGAGGGGTGGCCAGTCCTCTTCTGGCTGTGTCGGGTGGAGATTATAACAGAACATGGCCAAGATGTTCAAATGTTCATAGATGACCATCAGGGTCAAAAAATAATAATCACAGTGGTTGTAGAGGGTGCAACAGGTCAGCACCTCAGGGGTAAATGTCAGTTGGCTTTTCATAGCCAATCATTCAGAGTATTTCTACTCCTTCTGCTGTCTCTAGAGAGTTGAAACAGCAGGTCTGGGACAGGTAGCAGGTCCGGTGAACAGGTCAGGTTCCATAGCCATGGGCAGAATAGTTGAAACTGGAGCAGCAGCACGACCAGGTGGACTGGGGACAGCAAGGAGTCATCAGGCCAGGTAGTCCTGAGGCATGGTCCTAGGGCTCAGGTCCTCTGAGAGATAGATAAATAAATAAATAAAGAGAGAGAATAAGATAGAGAGAATTAGAGAGAGCATGCTTAAATTCACACAGGACACCGGATAAGACAGGATAAATACTCCAGATATAACAGACTGACACTAGCCCTGACACAAACTATTGCAGCATAAATACTGAAGACTGAGACAGGAGGGGTCGGGAGACACTGTGGCCCCATCTGACGATACCCCCGGACAGGGCCAAACAGGCAGGATATAATCCCACCCACTTTGCCAAAGCACAGCCCACCACACCACAAGAGGGATGTCTTCAACAACCAATTTACCATCCTGAGACAAGGCAGAGTATGGCCCACGAAGATCTCCCCCACGACACAACCCAAGGGGGGGAGCCAACCCGAACAGGAAGATCAATGTCAGTGACTAAACCCACTGAAGTGACTCACCCCTCCTAGGGACGTCATGGAAGAGCACAAGTAAGTCAGTGACTAACCCCCTGTAATAGGGTTTGAGGCAGAGAATCCCAGTGGAGAGAGGGGAACCAGCCAGGCAGAGACAGCAAGTAAGGTTCGTTGCTCCAGTGCCTTTCCGTTCACCTTCACACTCCTGGGCCAGACTCAATCATAGGACCTACTGAAGAGATGAGTCTTCAATAAAGACTTAAAGGTCGAGACCGAGTCTGCTTCTCTCACATGGATAGGCAGACCGTTCCATAAAAATGGAGGTTTATAGGAGAACGCCCTGACTCCAGCTGTTAGAAATTCTAGGGACAGTAAGGAGGCCTGCGTCTTGTGACCGTAGCGTACGTGTAGGTATGTACGGCAGGACCAAATCAGAAAGATAGGTAGGAGCAAGCCCATGTAATGCTTTGTAGGTTAGCAGTAAAACCTTGAAATCAGCCCTTGCCTTAACAGGAAGCTAGTGTAGAGAGGCTAGCACTGGAGTAATATGATCATATTTTTTGTTTCTACTCAAGATTCTAGCAGCAGTATTCAGCACTAACTTAAGTTTATTTAGTGCTTTATCCGGGTAGCTGAAAAGTAGAGCATTGCTGTAGTCTAACCTAGAAGTGACAAAAGCATGGATACATTTTTCTGCATCATTTTTGGACAGAAAGTTTAATATTTTTGCAATGTTACGTAGATGGAAGAAAGCTGTCCCTTGAAACAGTTTTGATGTCCAGAGTATCCAGAGTGTCCAGATGTGTCCAGAGTAACGCAGAGGTCCTTCACAGTTTAATTTGAGACGACTGTACAACCATCAAGATTAATTGTCAGATTCAACAGAAGACCTCTGTTTCTTGGGACCTAGAACTAGCATCTCTGTTTTGTCTGAGTTTAAAAGTAGAACATTTGCCGCCATCCACTTCCATGTCTGAAACACAGGCTTCCAGGGAGGGCAATTTTGGGGCTTCACCATGTTTCATTGAAATGTACAGCTGTGTGTTGTCCGCATAGCAGAGAAAGTTAAGATTATGTTTCCAAATGACATCCCCCAAGAGGTAAAATATATAGTGAAAACAATAGTGGTCTTAAAACGGAGCCCTGAGGAACACCGACATTTACAGTTGATTTGTCAGAAGACAAACTGATATCTTTCCAACAGATAAGATCTAAACCAGGCCAGAACTTGTCCGTGTAGACCAATTTGGGTTTCCAAAGGAATGTGGTTATTGATGGTATCAAAAGCAGCACTAAGGTCTAGGAGCACGAGGACAGATGCAGAGCCTCGGTCTGACACCTTTAAAAGGTAATTTACCACCTTCACAAGTGCAATCTCAGTTCTATGATGGGGTCTAAAATCATACTGAAGCGTATCGTATATATTGTTTGTCTTCAGGAAGGCAGTGAATTGCTGCGCAACAGCCTTTTCTAACATTTTTGAGAGGAATGGGAGATTCGATATAGGCCGATAGGTTTTTATAATTTCTGAGTCAAGGTTTGGCTTTTTCAAGAGAGGCTTTATTACTGCCACTTTTAGTGAGTTTGGTACACATCTGTTGGATAGAGAGCCAAATATTATGTTCATCATAGGAGGGCCAAGCACAGGAAGCAGCTCTTTCAGTAGTTTAGTTAGAATAGGGTCCAGTATGCAAGGTTTAGAGGCCATGATTATTTTCATCAATGTGTGACAACATATAGTATTAAAAAACTTCAGTGTCTCCCTTGATCCTAGGTCCTGGCAGAGTTGTGCAGACTCAGGACAACTGATCTTTGGAGGAATATGCAGATTTAAAGAGGAGTCCGTAATTTGCTTTCTAATGATCATGATCTTTTCGTCAAAGAAGTTCATGAATTTTTCACTGCTTAAGTGAAAGCTATCCTCTCCTGGGGAATGCTGCTTTTTGGTTAGCTTTGCATCAGTATAAAAAAAACATTTTGGATTGTTCTTATTTTCCTCAATTAAGTTGAAAAAATAGGATGATCGGATTTAGGATATGTAATGCTAATGGAAAAAGATTCGATACAATACCTCCAATAGAAGTCCAATGTTTTACAAAATATGGCAGCCGATACGGGATAAATGGTCTATCCCCCCTGGGTTGTTGACCTGCTGCTACTCTGTGCTGTACTCCACTCAATATTTACTTCTGGTTTAACTACACTGCTTGGAATGACTATACGCTGTCTTCTTATCATATGTACCACCTAATAAGTTTTGTTTTGTCCTCTAAATTTGCCATCCCATTCAACACTACGGTGAAAGTCAATGTTTGTATCTCGTTCTCTTTTTGGAAAATAAACATATTATATAAAAAATAAAAAAAGACCTTCAAAGCTACAGAGCTTTTCACACTCAATAGTTTCCCCTGTTCATCAAGAATGTTCCACCACCCAAAGGAGAGCTGGTGTCAATATGGGCCAGCATCCCTGGGGTACGCTTTTGACACCTTGTAGAGTCCATGACCCCAACTGAATATTAGAAAGGTGTTCCTAATTGGTATACTCAGTGTAAATCACCTGCACTTACCTCTAACTTTCTTCAGAGTGGGGAGATCACCATCACAAATTGGCCCTGGCTACAGCCCGTGACATCTCTGTCCAGAGCCCAGCTCCAGCCTCTTGTAAAAGCCAGGTACAGTTCTTCTGGGGGGACTACAGCTCTGCTCTGTCTATTGGGTCCTCAGATCAAAGAGAGGAGAGCTAAAGCTGCAAACATTTTTTTACATAGGACCTGCCTCCCTTCCCCATGGCCGTGTTCTGACCGTGGTCTCGTGGCACAGAGGATGTATTCAACGCACAGAAAGAGGAAAGGTCAAAAGGGAGAGGTCAGGGCAGGACATCAGGTAGCCAGCGTGTGTGTAGTTAAAGACATGATAAAGGCTAATAAAAAAACAACTCTGGTTTGAAACTTAAAAACCTCAATGGGACTTGCTCTGAGATAAAGAGTGCCCATAAAGCAGGGGTTGGAACCAAAACAATTTAAATAACAAGGAACAGAAATGGAACCGGGAACGAAAGTGATTCATACTGTTCCAGAACAGAACAGTTATTTTAAAAGCATGGGAACCGGTTATTATTTTACGTTCCAGGCATTTTCTTCTAGCCACACAAAAAAATGCAACAAAGCCCAAATGCAAAGCCCTCACTCTGTCACTCAGAAACGTATTCCAGTGTCTGCCAGCAAGCTGAAAATCTTTCCAAGTGTGTGTGCTTTTAGACTACCTGCCCCTTTCCCCTCCGAAGCATAGGCTACTGTACTGACGTTACAAACATGATTCAGAAGATAGGGAGAGAGATTCTTTATTAGCTAGAGAAGAATGGATTAACTTTTTCAATGGTAGTTAAGGATACTATAGGCCTAGTTATCACGTTTCAAGTTGGATTTATTAACTACAAAAAGGCAAGACGTGTTTTCTATTCTGGTGCCGCTCTGCACACACAAGCTTGTTAGCTAGCTAGATCAAGGGACATTCAAAGTTCCTCCATAGAAGCTACCCCCTCCTAGGTACAGTATAATTCTGTGGACCTAATTCAGATAGTGCATGTCAGCCCAGCGCTTCAAGCCTCCTCAACCCTCTGCAAAATGTCAGTCGCATCTTGCGCCATAGGCTACACATGTCAGTCCATCATGCATGTAAACAACTAGCTTGCCTGCTCTACCCACACTGATTGGTTAAGTAATTGAATGAGCTAAATGTTTTTAAAAAACGGTTTATTTCACAGGTTAAAAAAAGGAACAGAAAGGAACCAGCATTTTTCTGGGGTTCAAACCGGTTCAGAACTTATTTTTGCTGGTCGGAACAGTTTTTCTATAAAGTAACATTAAATCAAGTTAGACCCTATTCTTCAATTCAGACTATTTATAAATCCTAATCTACAATAAATGGGCTATTGGAATAAAATGAGAATACAATCAGATTTTGGCACACTTGCTCACACATTTCCTAATTAATTTGGCTGGCACACTTTACAAAACAAATGTTAGAAGAATATATTAGACACTACAACAATAATCTAATCCCTAGACCACAAATAATTGAATACTGGATTGGAATCCATAGTATCTAATTACAAATCATCGACGGATGGTCAAGCGTTGCAATAGACCAATTGAGTGGTGACCTCTAATTGGGGGGGGGGGGGGGGGGGGGGGGTGACCAGATGAGTGATCTGGAATCTTTCAACATCTCGGCTCCCTCAGCCGGGAATTCCTTCTGCTGTAGCCTGGCCACTCTGGAGCAGGTCCACATGGAAAGTAGTGCACAGTGGAAACTGGCAGCCAAAAAAAAACCGATTTCGCAGTCCGCAACTCTTCCAGATTAGCATTCCTTCCCCCTGACACATGCACCGTGAAGCAGATTATCATCTGAGCCGACAGGGGACGCACTTTATAGGAGGAGGGAGGGGAGGAGAGGAAGGGGGAATACCTCAGGAAAAGAGAGAACAAGAAAGCAAAGAGAAGGGAAGGTGGAGAACAGAAGGGTGAAGTTAGAAATGCCAGTGAGGTAGGCTAAGGGTTAAGGGGCCAGTTAGGGTGGCTATGTAATTGCGATCTGCTAGTATTGTAGAAGCCTCAGAAACAGTGACGGGAGTTGTAGTGGCATATCATACGCCAATTAGTGGTGAAAAGTAAGGTATTGGATAAGGAGTGATGAGAGGACTTAAAGTCTACAGTGGAAAAGGTTTGTCAAGGTGAAGGCTGTATCCTCCTCGTTTCTAAATGCAGCGTTTTTAGGTGTCGACAAACACTTGTTTCTTCACCAAAATTTCACGGAGAGGAGTAGACCGTTCATTGGCTCCTTCATTACCTACATCTTTTCCCGCCATTAAATCACAAAACGCATGGATGGCAATAGGCTACAGCCCAGGCCTCTCACTGGCCAGGGGAAGAGGTAGAAAAAGAGAGAACGTGTGGGGGCATGGAGGGAGGGAGCGAGTAAGGAGCGATGGCTTAGGAGGCATACAAGAGAAGGGGAGTGTGCCAGTCGGTGTAGGGGAGGAGAACTGCTGGCCGCTCAACAGTAGCATTCTTTCACACATAGCTGGAAGTAATCAGCGATCAGGGCCAGAGAAAAATTCAGAGCTCAGTCTGTTTGCTTTGGCCGCACCTCCCACCCTCCTCTCTTCTTTCTCTCCCTTCCCCTCGACATGGGCTGAGGCCCTGAGCGCACCCCCATCTTCCACCTCCCCATTCTCTTCTCCCTTTCTCAGCCCCCCATCCCAGCCCCACCAAACCACTAAGAATGATCTCAACATTGTTGCCTAATCCGAGTTCACCTGATACTCACGTTTCCATCCTCTCCAGTTGAAGGAGACAGAGAAAGAAAAACCCAGATAGAAAAGGGGGAGAGAGCATGATTGACAAATAAACTTTGCACATGATTTGTTGGGTGATTAGAAAGTGGAGTATAGTGGGAGCACAGAGACTTTAATCAGTGTTGAGTTCAACACACGTTGATGAAACAGGTGCTGGAGGTGAACGCTTCCTAAATGGAGGATGGTGTTGAGGCCAACTTCTAACTGAATTTGAATAGCCTTACTGCTACTGTAAAAACAGCTAGATGCCAAAGCATTTTGGACATACAGTTTATATGTTGGAATGAAAGCATGCACGGCTGTGACGTAATAAACATGCATTTTCCTTTGCAGTGAGATACATTTTGGTTTGGTGTTCTTGTGTGTAGGGGGACCATGTTACATTCTCTAGCTGGTTCAACTGAGCAGCTATCATTTTTCATACCTTATTCATGTATTTTATTTGATAGTAGTTGCAGTCTTGTGTCATCGCTGCAACTCCTGTACGGACTCGGGAGAGGCTTCTCGACACACGCACATCCAACCCGGAAGCCAGCCGCACCAATGTGTCGGAGGAAACACCGTACACCTGGCGACCTGCTTCGGCCCACCACAGGAGTCGCTAGTGCACGATGAGACAAGGATATCCCTTCTGGCCAAGCCCTAACTAACCCGGACGACACTGGGCCAATTGTGCGTCGCCCCATGGACCTCCCGGTCACGGCCAGCTGCGACAGAGCCTGGGCTAGAACCCAGAGTCTCTGGTGGCACAGCTAGCACTGCGATGCAGTGCCTTGGATCACTGCGCCACCCAGGAGGCCCCCACCTTATTCATGTCTAAGTTGCTGATTTGTTATAGCCTATATCATGTAAACCACAAATATATAATAAACTCATTAAAATAATGTTAATTTTAAAGGTTTGTGGATACAATTTCAAAAATCATAATTCAAAGTATTTTCCAAAGGGTGACTGCTGATGTTGACAGATGTTTAATTTATAGCCAGGACTACACAAGAAACGTGAATCATTTCCATAACTCATTATGTTTGGCACCTAAGTGTTACTACTGCTCACTCATGATCTTCCTGTGTTCTGACCCTGGCCTGCAGCCCTACACTAGTGAAGGCAGCCCAGCATCCGGACTACCTTAAGCACAACGCCGAGAGAAAGGCTGCAGGTAGGAAGAAGGGAAGAATAGCTAACTGCTTCTTCCCAATAACTATCAATGAGGCGATGTGTGCTACGGAGCAGAACTACTGAGCAAACAGAACAGACCTCCGCTCCCTCCATCCCCACACATGTTCAACACATTCCCCAGCGCAAAACGATAATGGTGTATAAAAAAAAAAACAGCGAGCAAGATTGACTAAACAATTCCTGTTCTCTCTACAGCAACGGTACTAAATTGACTCTAGTGTTAGTTAAACGATAGGGGTGGAGGCAGAGCATGCTCCCATATCCTATCAGAGTTAGACAGACGAGGCTGAAGCGTTAAGAGTGGAGACTGTACAAGTGCAGAGGGAGTGGTTATAAGCACACTCAACTATCACATGTTCTCTTTTGAAGGGAACCACACAGCTGTTGAGGACACTAAGCAAGCACAACTGACAGTGTCCAAGCAAAAAAACAAAACATTTATTGACACATATTTTAAAAAGCGGTATTGTGTCCAACAGAGGTTGTGAGGAGGTGTTCCACAGCCCACTCAGCATGTTAATATCCTTTTCACACTATAGTACCGACCTGACCGTGCTGGCTCGCTTTTCCAGCTTTGTTCCAGAAACTATGGGCAATGCTTTACCAGGCCAGCGCAGTACCGTTTGGTTTGGCTCATTTTAAAGCAGCTTAATAGTGTGAACGTGTTATTAACATGTTAATAGCGTGTTGTTAATGTGTCTGTTTAGTGGTGTGGGGCTGACTGGTCACTGCCCACTGGCGTCTAGACTGTCCGGGCGCAGCTTGGTGAGGATCCAGGAGCGCAGTAGCTCAATCTCTGGCCGGGAGAGCTGGTGCTGGAGGCCTGGGAACGAGTGGAAGGTGGTTGTCATCCCAGCCTTCTTCAGCAGGGCCGTAGTTTCTTCTCCCCACTTATGGAACACCAACTCGTCTCCTGTCCCATGGCCCTGGAATAGCTCAGGGAGGGGGCTCCCCGCCCTTGCCCGCTCCTCCACAGCCTAGCAGGGGGAGAAGAGTCAGTCAGACACTTCTAGACTGCTTACTAGCACACTCTATAGGCCCAATATCTCTGTCAGAACCAAGTGCAGCCAACTCCTGATAAATGCAAGATCTTGGGAATGACATGGAGCATCTTTGAATTGGGAAACTGTATATCAATACACCAATATTTCTCTACCACTATCTGTCATTCAAAGGACAGTTGAGTAGGTAGTTGTAGTTTTCTGGCGCTCTAATTAAGATTTAGAATATTGTCTGGACAGTTTAGTAGACATACCAGTGACAGCCTGCCTTACCTGATATACTACAGAGTCTTTGTTGAGAAAGCTGGACAGAGCAAAGACTCCTGCTACTTCAGGGTGATAACGGCACGCCAGGTGGAGGGCCATAGCTCCGCCCATAGAAAAACCCCCTTTGGACGAGGAACAAGACAAAACAGAACATCATTGTACTGGGTTCCATTAGGTGTCTTTGTACAGGTATTCACTGAAAATGTGTATCGAATATTGTATCCAAAGTGCTTTTCCCAGGGAATAAAAAATAAAACCAAAACCAAATCCAACTGTGCATACTGGCAATAATATAAGATAGGAACATAATAATAAATATATTCATTTATTATTATGTATGAGTAACAGTAGTTTAAGCCATCCTGGCAGTTTAAGCGGTCCGAAGTGGAAAATACTCTGCCTTTGACTGAGAAAGAAAATAAAAAAACATTAAAAATGAAACAGACTCCATAGTTCCACATCATCAGCTTTTTCGCTCCTCAGGAGTCGGCATCCGTTCACGAGCCCATCCTTAATCTCACACATCTGGGTACATCTGGGCACACGGTGTACATCTGGGAAAGTGTGAAAGTACCCATCATCCTGTCAGAGGGGGAAGGGAAGAATGGAGATATGGGGGGAGTTCACACGCTTTGCCCAACGAATAAAACATTTGTCCATGAGATTCTCTGTTTCTTTCTTTACTTCACCGGCTATACTCCTTGAACCAAAAAAAGGTGTTATCTAGAACCTAAAACGGTTCTTTGTCTGTCCCCATAGGATTACCCTTTGTAGAAGCCTTTTTGGTACTATGTAGAGCCCTTTTGGGTTCTACCTGGAACCAAAAAGGGTTCTCCTATGGGGACAGCTGAAGAACCCTTTTTTCTAAGAGTACATACTTTGAGACTGTCTTTCTGGTATACTCTCTGTCTTTCTGGTATACTCTCAGTCTCTCATTCCAAACCACGATAACAAACCTCAATCATACATTCACATTATAATGTCTCCTTCTTTCGTATACCCCTCCGCTGTGCTGTTTGGTACAGTGCTGCTGTGTGTTTTCAGTGTGTGTGTGTGAGCCTATATGTGTGAAATCATGACTGTGGCGATAGCTTCTCTTTTCTGAGATTCCCCAACGGATCCGTGCTTTTTTAAAGAGTGAAAAACATGAACACACAAGCCTGCGGCGGCGGCTTGTACTTGAAAAAGTTTTTTCCATGGAAAGTTCTGCCGCTTGTCAGTCCGTCAGCCCTGCAAGTGGACTCCGGGTACAGACCACTCCCGTTTCTCCAGTATGCCGACTGATTCCAATGAGTATTTATAGTTAATGACAAAATGTTATGATTTAGGAAGATAATATTTCTCCCAGGAACATGTGTTTTTTGAATCACTTTCTTGAGTGGAGTTCAGGGGCTTTTCTGGCGTTCCACACTGGGCCTTTCACACAAACGCTCAGCTCTTTTTTCCCCCTTCTACTCACAACTATTTCCGTATATTTATATATTTCAGGGCTTGTAGGTTAACCCTTTTCCCAATGTTCCCATCGGTTTCCCCTTTCATGGATGCTATCATTTGTTCTCTTACAGAGACATAAAACTTTCGATGGCCCCCCCACATATTTCCTGTGGGAACTCTTACCTAGGTTCTAAAATAGTGTTTATGGCGCTTGATCCGAGCAATTTTATGTCATTGTCATTTACACGCGAACCTGATAACCAAACTATTTGGGAAAAAGGATTTGCTGAACCCAATAATCCCTCCAGAAATACTTTACGGTTCATAATTGGCAGCGAATAAAAGGGTAAAGAAACCTGATAACTTGCATTCTTCATTTTATATCATGACAGAGGGAGTTGAGAACACCAAGGCCAAGAGAGAGAGAGAGTGATGTGTGTAGAGAGAGAAAGAGCAAGATCAAGCAAATGGGCAAGTGGATGGGTGCATAATACACATTCAGGAGGGAGTCATGGAGTTAGGAAGTCATGAGGAAGGTAACGAGTGAAGGAGAGACCATACAGCCAAATCTGACATACGGTCAGAAAGAGACAGGGAAATAAAACAAACAGCTCTAGTAGCAGCAGAATTAGCGTGTATGTGTGTGAGACAGTACCTATGATCATCCTGTGTTTTGGTACTCCTGCCCTGATCTCCTCCTGTATAACCGCTCCCAAGGAGTTGGCCATGGCGTCTATAGACTCCAAGTGCTCCAGGCAGTCGTGTGAGATCTTGTAGCGGTCAAACCACACATTGGACAGAGCCCCCCGCATGGGTGTGTATGGCCTGAGGGGTCAACAGAAGACAGAACAAGATTCAAAGTTTAGCTATGGAATGAGGAAAGGTTTGGGTAGTGAGGGTCACATGGGAGGAGGAGAAGAAGATTTACCCCTTTCCACAATATCGTGCTGACCCGAACCGCACTGGCTTGGAAATTATCTATTCACATGGTCCATTCATCTTGGTGCGGTAGTATGAAAAGGGTATTAGGCTATTTAGCCTATTTAAAATGCTATTCAGGGTCCATATTCATAAAGCATTGGAGTAGGAATGCTCACCTAGGATATACACTGCTCAAAAAAGTAAAGGGAACACTTAAACAACACAATGTAACTCCAAGTCAATCACACTTCTGTGAAATCAAACTGTCCACTTAGGAAGCAACACTGATTGACAATACATTTCACATGTTGTTGTGCAAATGGAATAGACAACAGGTGGAAATTATAGGCATTTAGCAAGACACCCCCCAATAAAGGAGTGGTTCTGCAGGTGGGGACCACAGACCACTTCTCAGTTCCTATGCTTCCTGGCTGATGTTTTGGTCACTTTTGAATGCAGGCGGTGCTTTCACTCTAGTGGTAGCATGAGACGGAGTCTACAACCCACACAAGTGGCTCAGGTAGTGCAGCTCATCCAGGATGGCACATAAATGCGAGATGTGGCAAGAAGGTTTGCTGTGTCTGTCAGCGTAGTGTCCAGAGCATGGAGGCGCTACCAGGAGACAGGCCAGTACATCAGGAGACGTGGAGGAGGCCGTAGGAGGGCAACAACCCAGCAGCAGGACCGCTACCTCCGCCTTTGTGCAAGGAGCAGCAGGAGGAGCACTGCCAGAGCCCTGCAAAAGGACCTCCAGCAGGCCACAAATGTGCATGTGTCTGCTCAAACGGTCAGAAACAGACTCCATGAGGGTGGTATGAGGGCCCAACGTCCACAGGTGGGGGTTGTGCTTACAGCCAAACACCGTGCAGGACGTTTGGCATTTGCCAGAGAACACCAAGATTGGCAAATTCGCCACTGGCGCCCTGTGCTCTTCAGAGATGAAAGCAGGTTCACACTGAGCACGTGACAGACGTGACAGTCTGGAGACGCCGTGGAGAACATTCTGCCTCCTCCAGCATGACCGGTTTGGCGGTGGGTCAGTCATGGTGTGGGGTGGCATTTCTTTGGGGGGCTGCACAGCCCTCCATGTGCTCGCCAGAGGTAGCCTGACTGCCATTAGGTACTGAGATGAGATCCTCAGACCCCTTGTGAGACCATATGCTGGTGTGGCCCTGGGTTCCTCCTAATGCAACACAATGCTAGACCTCATGTGGCTGGAGTGTGTCAGCAGTTCCTGCAAGAGGAAGGCATTGATGCTATGGACTGGCCCGCCCGTTCCCCAGACCTAAATCCAATTGAGCACATCTGGGACATCATGTCTCGCTCCATTGCACCACAGACTGTCCAGGAGTTGCTTTAGTCCAGATCTGGGAGGAGATCCCTCAGGAGACCATCCGCCACCTCATCAGGAGCATGCCCAGGCGTTGTAGGGAGGTCATACAGACACGTGGAGGCCACACACACTACTGAGCCTCATTTGGACTTGTTTTAAGGACAATACATCAAAGTTGGATCAGCCTGTAGTGTGGTTTTCCACTTTAATTTTGACCTCCATGGGTTGATACATTTGATTTCCATTGATAATTTGTGTGATTTTGTTGTCAGCACATTCAACTATGTAAAGAAAAAATTATTTAATAAGAATATTTCATTCATTCAGATCTAGGATGTGTTATTTTAGTGTTCCCTTTATTTTTTTGAGCAGTGTATAATCATAATCATTATTATCTTAAAGGCAAAACTGATCCTAGATCAAAACTCCAACTCTGAGATGCTTTATGAATAGATGCCCAGATGTTCCACCTGTCTGGGTTAGTTCAGTTATTTCAAAGACAACAGTTGAAGGGCTTTGTCTGTGTGTTGAGGGGTTTCAGCAGCTTGACTGCAGTACTGCATTTAGCGGCAGGTAGCCTAGTGGTTAGAGCGTTGGACTAGTATCCGAAAGGTTGCCTGATCGAATCCCCAAGCTGACAAGTTAAAAATCTGACGTTCTGCCCCTGAATGAGGCAGTTGACCCACTGTTCCTAGGCCGTCATTGAAAATAAGAATTTGTTCTTAACTGACTTGCCTCTTTAAATAAAGGTGAAATAAAACAAATAAAAATACCTGGCTGGAGCTGTGGGATATACCACTCTGATGTGGGGGAAAGCCAGGTCTGGTACCGAAACCTCTTTGACCCATGCTCGCACTCCCCGTCCAGTGTCTCCTGCATGGCAGAAGTGAACAGTTAGCCAATATAACTGACTCACCAGTCACGAGGCAGAACCTTGGTTTCACCAACATCCCGTTCACATGCTACTGACTGGTGAATATTTGATACATTTTTATTTTATTTAACATTTATTTTATCTGGGAGATATCAGATAAATACATATAGCATTCTGTTTTTTTCTCTTGTGATCAAGCCCAAATATTAAGTATCCTTAGACTAACATTTGCCAATGCTGACCACTCAATTGAATGTATCGATCTACGTAGCTTCTGTTTAGCTACATTATTAATTTGCCACAGTAGGCCATATCATAACGCAGTTACAGTTGCGTGGAAGCCACATTGTATAGTTAGTTATACATTTCAAAAGACAGCCAGTCCTGTCTGTCCATCACTGTACACAAGCTTTCAGTATCTAAATCGAAGGTACTCTGGCAATGCTACAGGCTAGGCTACTGGTCGCTAACCTACCAAAACTCCTAGTTATTATGAGGCTAGTTCAGCGTAGTTACCGTTGAAGAAATGTCACTAAAACATCGGGAGCAGTGTAAAACGTAACCACCTGAGCCGTGTAAGAAGATGACCGACGCGGAGTGTTTCCCGGTTGGAGATGCAACACACCTGCCTAGAAGTTTGCTGCTCGGTACGGCAGCCATGACTTCTCTGTGTCTTGCGAGACTACAGAGCAGACGGACAGGCCTCTGTGATTGGATAGATGCAGTTTACAGATGACCAAAACCTAAACTCCCGATAGGTTGTTTCCGAATGGACATTTTTCTCAATCCGGAAGACTCAAATATTAGGGAATTTACGATGCATATGCGCATGCTCCAAGGCAGCTATGAAGGCTACATTTGGTAAATTATTACAATACATTTTCACTTCCCCTTTGTAGGATGAGTATGTCAGAATTCATGGGCAAGGACCAATTTCCCCCTGATGCTATTTAGAGCCACTAAAGTATGAGTTTAGTTTTAGTAGCCCCACAAAAACTGATGTCAGTGTGCTCTATCATGTGTGCAGTGATTTAATGGAATGTCTGGATCTACAAATACGTTTAAACACATTCTAAGGTCTTATCTTTTATAAACATAGGCCTGTTTTACTCAGATTCGGGTCATTTTCACTTGCCTTGGACCACACAAACTGTATCTCAACCCTGACCCTCAATAATGTTGCAGAGAGGGATCAGCTTGAAAGTGGGTGGCTATCTTGCTGTGCCAAATACCAAAACTATAAACCCACTCAGGGGTTATTACCTCCATTTTGTGTAATAGAACAGACTATAAATAATTCATGAACCTTTCACTAACATGTTTTACATGGGAAGCTCCCCTCTTTAGAACAGGCTTGTTGATGTGAAACTTGATATTATGTCTGGGTCATGGTGTCTGTGCCATGTAACGTTGTTGTCCTTTTATTCCTTATTTGACATTGCACAATGGTTGTATGACAAAGGAATGCATGGGTCTCTTTGGAGGTTGATGTGGAATATGGTGTGAAACATGACACATCCACTCAATCATTAACAAACTTAAAAAAAAATATATATTTTTTTTAAATCAGTGAGCACCACAAATTTGTGCTTTAATTGTTTTCAGGATTATTTATTGGTATAAGTAGCTTCACTACATAGACAGAGGTGAAATAAATATTCAATACATCTAATGTGGGTTTTGTGTGAGTTGTTCAAAAGAACAAAATGTATTTTACGTTTAATTGAAGCCCATTGTGTGGCCTTGTTATGGATGGCTCATGTTTTGGATGGCACGCTGGAATGAATTCCCTCTGAGTGATTCATGCTGCTGACTGATAAGTATCATGCTGACTGATAAGTGATGCTGACTGATAAGTGACAAGTATCTCACCTCACACTTTATCATCAGTGTTGTACTCATGTCCCTGTGCCTACCTTGCCCAGCTCTATCCTCACCTGCTTGTTATTGCCTATGATAGCATCTGGGTGTGCATGTGTTGGTGTTAAAGTGTGCTACCTTGCTTCCGTGAGATACCCGTTGCAGCATTGTCATAACAAATGTAGGAGTTTTTGCAGGTTTAAACCAGACAGTGAAAAAAACATGTTCTAAAGATAACTTTAGCACTCACTCATTCAAATTCTAACTCAGGTTAACCCATGCACCCTATAAGTGGCTAAGTCATGTGGCTCATAGTAATAACTAATAGCAATAGCACATACAAGTCCAAAAGAGATTGAACAATCTGTTAAAACTCTCAGTATTTGTATGTGTGTGACAGTGTGAGAGTGAGTGAGTGAGTGAGTGAGTGAGTGAGTGAGTGAGTGAGTGAGTGAGTGAGTGAGTGAGTGAGTGAGTGAGTGAGTGAGTGAGAGAGAGAGAGAGAGAGAGAGAGAGGAAAATAAAGATTTAGAGTGGGGTCAGATTGTAAGTAAAGCATTGCAGTGGGTTTGGCGCTCTCTCAGGCTTTCAGAGGTTGGTTGTTATAAACAGTAAACAGTAGAGGCTCTGGTGGCCCACCGACAGTAGCTGTGGAAGACGTAAATCAAACTGTGATTTTTTTCAGTAGTGCTGTTATAGACTGAGTCAGAACTAAACATGCCACACACACACACACACACACACACACACACACACACACACACACACACACACACACACATACGTTTCTCAGGGAAAGAAATAGCTGATCTGTCTTCATTTAGGGACCCAAATCCCCCAGAGCTTTACACCAGATGCTGTCCTCTCCTAACTATATATATATTTTTTTCAAAGTGAAATAAAAATGGGAGACGTTAAGCCGTAGAGGACAATCCTTGCTTCTGTTAATTCCTGCTTCTGGTTTTATCATATTGGAAAGTTTGACTGGGGAGTTAGCACTTTGATCGCAGCAATTTTTCACCCTGTTGTTTTTCTTTTGCCTTTCATTTTTCACTTTTTTCTCTCTAAATGTGAGCTCACTGGTGAGCCCGTTGGGGGCTGCCGTGGAAAGGTAGCTTCTTCACATCGATCAGTGCTGATAAAATAATCACCACACTCAGATTGAGGGGAGCGATGAGTTAAACAACTCATCACTCTCCCTACTCAGAGGTCTTTCTGTGATTCAGGTCCATGACAGGGTTTTTATTTATAGAGGGAACTTAGTTAGCAAAAGGAAAAATGCCAGCAATGGAAACTTGTTCTCCCCTTTCCAGTTAGGCAGGCTAAAGGGGATTGGTTTGATCTTACATAGTACACTCATAACTCAAAGGGACTCAACACAGCAGTCACATATGAATCATACTTCAGTCCACTTTGACTCACACTCACACATGATAGGAACTACATCATTGGACTCCCAGCTCTGGGAATATACATATCTACAGTATGGCCTTGTGTCATCTAGATATCAGTGTTTTATTACTGTAGTACTGCCAAGGCTTCTGAACTGTGTGCAGTAACAATTTATTTATGCCTACTATGTGATCTGTGACGTGGATGCACTTCAGGTGTTAGTGTCCTCTTGGCAGAGGCTCCAGGTCTCTGTATGATCACGACCTGTCCTCACACCCTGTATAGTGCCGTTGCCGCTGACTCTACTGACCTGCGTGTCCTGCCTCAACCCACAATACAGTGTGCTGCCTTGGCTGCTCTCTCACCGCGTTTTATGGCCTCACTTCAAAGGTCCCTGCTGCAGCCCTGCCAGAGAGCGCCACATAACTCAGCCAACATAAAAGTATGGCCGACCATAAATTTTTACGGAGAAAAAAACCTAAGTAAACACAATGGGCTCCTAACAAGCAAACTAACGGAGAAACAATGCCACCGCCTCTGCCCATGTTCATTTGGAACCAGCCAAGTCAGCAGTTGACGGTTTCGCTTTTAATATCTGTAAATGTATTGTCATTATGTACCCAATCCATAATTCCTCCTACCTACAGCGGTGCAGAGGTATTGGGTTTTCAGGAATGTGCACGGGAGGCCAAGGAATTTTTTGGCGATGTGATTTTATTTTCAGGGTTCACTTTGATGTGGATGGATGTATTCTCCATTCTCTCCCTTAACGAGAAAATCAGAAGCATACATGCCAGCACAAAGGTCAACTGGGAAAAGTGTACTTTTATGGAGAAGTTTTGGTTTACACAACCATTTTGATGTGATAGTTGTATCTAAGTTTAAGAGCAGAGTTTGGAAGGAATAATCTTTATGCTCTCCTTACCTTTTTATCAGAGCTATGAATATCCACTCTCTCTATCCTCTCTCAGATACCACTGCATCCATAGCTGCACCGCATCAACCCCATTGGCCCTGCCATATTACTGTAGCCTCCCTTCTCTAACATTGTTCCCTCTATGAAAGTCTGCTGTCAGTGCAGGAAAAACTTGGGGTATAGAATTTGCCTCTAAATGTTTGCTTCATTAGCTAATAGTGGTTGAGGTCAGACGTGGGCTAGGGAAAGCTGATCCTAGACCAGCACTCAGGGCCAGGGGCAACGTCTCCCCAGAGTATTGGGGAAGCACCTGCTCTCCCCGGGCCTATGATTTAACCATAACACAGAGCTTCTGTAGCTCTGACTTCAGAGAGGTTTCTATTACACAGGAAAAGAGGGAAGCAGTGTTTTCTGAGCTGTGAGCGGTCACAGTTTGCGCTCATGCCAACTTCCAACTGTATTTTTGGAAAATAAAGGGTGAAGTGAGAGCATCACCACAGCATTTTGCACAGCACAGGCTCCTCTCTGGGTTGATTTTGGATGGGGGAGGCCCCTCTGGAATGGATCTTCCCTCTTTGTTTTGAAGGACCTGTCATGGAGAATGAGTGGGAAGCAAACATGTTGAGGGGCATGAAATAGAGAGAGAAATTCAGAGAGAAAGTGATGCAACACACAGTTCTGTATAATGACTCATTTAAACCCCGCAACAAATTAGAATGACCCTTGTAATATTTTGGTTGTGTCTGAGACCATATTGAATTTATATTATATTCAAACAGATAAGCCCTGACCGAGTCATTGGAATCACTGTCGTTTATCTGACTGGCTGAATAGGGAGAGATACAGGAGGAAATGTGAAATCCGACTCCTGATCTAATCTCCCCCTTTCCCCTCTACCCCACCCCAAAACATTCTGTTCCCACGTCATTCAATTCTGATGTCCCATCCCAGGGGCTCTAAGTGCCACATCCCGGCCCTTCCTCTCACCTTGCTTTGAAATCAGACACGGGAAGAAAATATGAAGTTATTTGTTATCCCACCCCCCCCAAAAAAAATAATTGATCAAAATAAATGTCATGGTGGTGTTATGCAAATGTGCCACATCCCCTGCTTAACAGGGTAGCCTTACTTTTTGTGCCTCTGTCTTGAGATGCTCAACCCTGGCTAAACTCAATGCACAAGCTACTGTTCGACTGTTTATGTCTCTTTAAAAAGTCATAGTCTATCTAAAGAGACACTGACCGTGTGTGTCTTTGAAGTAGCGCCATGGTAGAGTACTTGAAACCTCAGGTAAAATGGCCATGAGCCTCAGCTTTGACTAACGCTTTCATTCCGTGTCAGCTCACCTGCCACTGGCAAAATGACACTGTAGGGCTATTGCTAACCAATGTCCACTCTAGCATCCCCACCCAGCTTCTATTCCTGTCGCCACCAAGCAGCAGATGATGCTGGGAATCTGCCAGCCGGAATAAAAAAAGGGCCAGAAGGTGATGGTGCCCCCTCCAACAGGAGTGACTTGATTTCAGAGAGAGCGAGCGAGCGAGAGCGAGCGAGAGAGAGAGAGAGAGGAAGTATGGGGGCCAAGGGGCAATGGGGATCATCAACTTGGAGTCTTGAGTTACGGGTTCACATGCAACACTGAATGGGTTTCACTGACAGGTGACAGGGATTTCCCAAGAGACAGAGGCAGAATTCCAAACACTTGGGCCTGAAGAACACAAGAAGTGGCCGTGATGGAGAGAGAATAGTTGGGCGACCAGGTTTTAAGGTGAAGGGTCATAAATCTCACTTATCAACACAGCAGTGACATATGAGGTCCTTAGAAACAGCCCCCCCGCACACTCTAAACCCCCTGATCTGATTTTAGCTGTGCAGTCTGGGACTGGTTTTGGCACGTTCTCTGGCAGTGGAAAGTTCAATGGTGAAGGGTCAGAGGTCTTGATAGTGATAGGGTGGATAGTAGTGAGTTGTAATCGAGTTGCAATATTGAGATGAAAACGGGAGGAAACCTCACGGTGCAATATGAACTTTCTCTTTTTAGATGCAGTCAGAAACCCAAGTTTTATTATGTTTGTTTATAAAGAAATGCCAAGAAATAATGTTATGTTCAACATACAGTTGAAGTTGGAAGTTTACATAGAACTCAACCAAATACATTTAAACTCAGTTTTTCACAATTCCTGACATTTAATCCTAGTAAACATTCCCTGTTTTAGGTCAGATAGGATCACCACTTTATTTCAAGAATGTGAAATGTCAGAATAATAGTAGAGAGTATTATTTATTTTAGCTTTTATTTCTTTCATCACATTCCCAGTGGGTCAGAAGTTTATATACACTCGATTAGTATTTGGTAGCATTGCCTTTAAATTGTTTAACTTGGGTCACACGTGTCGGGTAGCCTCCCACAAGCTTCCCACAATAAGTTGGGTGAATTTTGGCCCATTCCTCCTGACAGAGCTGGTGTAACTGAGTCAGGTTTGTAAGCCTCCTTGCTCAAACAAGCTTTTTCAGTTCTGCCCACAAATTTTCTATGGGATTGAGGTCAGGGTTTTGTGATGGCCACTCCAATACCTTGACTTTGTTGTACTTAAGCCATATTGCCACAACTTTGGAAGTATGCTTGAGGCCATTTGGAAGACCCATTTGCGACCAAGCTTTAACTTCCTGACTGATGTCTTGAGATGTTGCTTCAATATATCCACATAATTTTCATGCCTCATGATGCCATCTATTTTGAGAAGTTCACCAGTCCCTCCTGCAGCAAAGCACCCCCACAACATGATGCTGCCACCCCCGTGCTTCACGATTGCGATGGTGTTCTTCGGCTTGTAAGCATCCACCTTTTTCCTCGGAACATAACGATGGTCATTATGGTCAAACAGTTCTATTTTTGTTTCTTTAGACCAGAGGACATTTCTCCCAAAAGTACGATCTTTGTCCCCATGTGCAGTTGCAAACCGTAGTCTGGCTTTTTTATGGCGGTTTTGCAGCAGTGGCTTCTTCCTTCCTGAGCGGCCTTTCAGGTTATGTTGATATGGGACTCGTTTTACTGTGGATATAGATACTTTTGTACCGGTTTCCTCCAGCATCTTCACAAGGTCCTTTCCTGTTGTTCTGGGATTGATTTGCACTTTTCGCACAAAAGTACGTACATCTCTAGGAGACAGAACGTGTCTCCTTCCTGAGCGGTATGACAGCTGCATGGTCCCATGGTGTTTCTACTTATACTTGTTTGTACTGATGAACGTGGTGCCTTCAGACGTTTGGAAATTGCTCCCAAGGATGAACTAGACTTGTGGAGGTATACAGGTTTTTTATTCTGAGGTCTTGGCTGATTTCTTTATATTTTCACATGATGTCAATCAAAGAGGCACTGAGTTTGAAGATAGGCCTTGAAATACATCCACAGGTACACCTCCAATTGACTCAAATTATGTCAATTAGCCTATCAGAAGCTTCTAAAGCCATGCCATAATTTTCTGGAATTTTCCAAGCTGTTTTATGGCACAGTCAACTTAGTGTATGTAAACGTCTGACCCCCTGGAATTGTGATACAGTGAATTTTTAGTGAAATAATCTGTCTGTAAACAATTGTTGGAAAAATTACTTGTGTCTTGCACAAAGTAGATGTCCTAACCGACTTGCCAAAACTATAGTTTGTTAACAAGAAATTTGTGGAGTGGTTGAAAAACAAGTTTTAATGACTCCAACCTACAGTGCCTTGCGAAAGTATTCGGCCCCCTTGAACTTTGCGACCTTTTGCCACATTTCAGGCTTCAAACATAAAGATATAAAACTGTATTTTTTTGTGAAGAATCAACAACAAGTGGGACACAATCATGAAGTGGAACGACATTTGTTGGATATTTCAAACTTTTTTAACAAATCAAAAACTGAAAAATTGGGCGTGCAAAATTATTCAGCCCCTTTACTTTCAGTGCAGCAAACTCTCTCCAGAAGTTCAGTGGGGATCTCTGAATGATCCAATGTTGACCTAAATGACTAATGATGATAAATACAATCCACCTGTGTGTAATCAAGTCTCCGTATAAATGCACCTGCACTGTGATAGTCTCAGAGGTCCGTTAAAAGCGCAGAGAGCATCATGAAGAACAAGGAACACACCAGGCAGGTCCGAGATACTGTTGTGAAGAAGTTTAAAGCCGGATTTGGATACAAAAAGATTTCCCAAGCTTTAAACATCCCAAGGAGCACTGTGCAAGCGATAATATTGAAATGGAAGGAGTATCAGACCACTGCAAATCTGCCAAGACCTGGCCGTCCCTCTAAACTTTCAGCTCATACAAGGAGAAGACTGATCAGAGATGCAGCCAAGAGGCCCATGATCACTTTGGATGAACTGCAGAGATCTACAGCTGAGGTGGGAGACTCTGTCCATAGGACAACAATCAGTCGTATATTGCACAAATCTGGCCTTTATGGAAGAGTGGCAAGAAGAAAGCCATTTCTTAAAGATATCTATAAAAAGTGTTGTTTAAAGTTTGCCACAAGCCACCTGGGAGACACACCAAACATGTGGAAGAAGGTGCTCTGGTCAGATGAAACCAAAATTGAACTTTTTGGCAACAATGCAAAACGTTATGTTTGGCGTAAAAGCAACACAGCTGAACACACCATCCCCACTGTCAAACATGGTGGTGGCAGCATCATGGTTTGGGCCTGCTTTTCTTCAGCAGGGACAGGGAAGATGGTTAAAATTGATGGGAAGATGGATGGAGCCAAATACAGGACCATTCTGGAAGAAAACCTGATGGAGTCTGCAAAAGTTGTTGTTCCACTTCATGATTGTATCCCACTTGTTGTTGATTCTTCACAAAAAAATACAGCTTTATATCTTTATGTTTGAAGCCTGAAATGTGGCAAAAGGTCGCAAAGTTCAAGGGGGCCGAATACTTTCGCAAGGCACTGTAAGTGTATGTAAACTTCTGACATCAACCGTATCTTTTCATGTATGTGTATCCCCCAGTGATGTAAGGACTAGGTTTAATAATGATTTGCAACACTTGCGAGTAACAGAGCTGCCGAATATTATAAACACAATTAAAGTTGTGTTTGCTACTATAGCAACTACCCGTGCCATAGCAACCTGGAAGAATCCCACAAATGCAATTTGGGTGTGTTTCAGAGAGGAGAATTTCAGAAGTTCATGGTAAACATGTGCTATGTAACAGTTTCTGTGTGTGTGGGTGGGTGTTTGTGTGTGTACACGTTTTTACTATACTTGTGAGTGCCAGAAGTCCTCACAAGAATATTAAACCAACTTGTAAAAGGCTATTTTAGGCTTAGGGGTTAGGTTTAGAGTTAGAAGTAGGATTAGGGGTTAGTGGTTAGGTGTTGGGTTAGAAGTTAGGGTTAGGGGTGAGGGTTAGGGGTGAAGGTTAGGGTAAGGTTTCAGGTTAGGATTACGATTGGGTTAGGGGTTAGGGAAAGTAGGATTTTTAATGGGAATCAATTGTTGTTCCCCAAAAAGTGAAGGTTACAGCGGGTAATGTTACAGGTTGAGGTGATAATAACGGTAAAGGTTGGAATGTTATTGCTGAGAATGTCACATGAGTCAGGAGCTTGGGGGAGGAAATGTGATGGCTGTAAATGTAGCAAAACAGGGGACAACAGCAGTTACAGGTGAGAATCAACTAGTCATTCATTGTTTGGTAGATATACAAGTTGTCTCGTCAAACATATTCTAGTTGTTTAGCAAAATACATTATAGTTGTATAGTCAAAAAGGTTTTAGTTGGATAGTCAAAGATGTCATTGTTGTATAGTCAAATACAGGTAACTGTCATGTACTGTCATGTTGTGTCTTGTTTCTGTCCTTTCCCTTCACCCTGTCTCCCTCTGCTGGTCGTTGTTAGGTTACCTTTTCTCCCCCTCTTTCCCCCAGCTGTGCCTTGTCTCCTCCTAACTACCTCGTCACCCCTTTTCCCACCTGTTCCCTTTTTTCCCTCTGATTAGTCCTCTATATCTCTCTCTGTTTCTGCTCCTGTCTTTGTCGGATTCTTGTTTGTGTTGTTCATGCCTGAACCAGACTATCGTCATGTTTGCTGCAACCTTGTCCTGTCCTGTCGGAACCTGCCGGTCCATCTGAGCCTACGTTTTGTTTTGTTATTAAAGAAGCTCTGTTTACGTTAATTCGCTTTTGGGTCCTCATTCACGCACCGTAACAGTAACTGCCAAAATAATGGAAACCCCAATATAAAGTGACTTAATAGGGTGTTGGGCCACCATGAGCCAGAACAGCAGCTTCAATGCATCTTGGCATAGATTCTACAAGTGTCTGGAACCTTGTTGGAGGAATGTGAGACCATTCTTCCACAAGAAATTCCATAATTTGGTGTTTTGTTGATGGTGATGGAAAACGCTATCTCAGGAGCAGCTCCAGAATCTTCCAGAAGTGTAAATTTGACTTTAGATCTAGTATGTGAGACGGCCATGGCATATGGTTTACATTATTTTCATTCTCTACAAACCATTGTTTAGTAAAATATGTTATAGTTGTATAATTATAGATGTTATACAGTTTCACACACTTGCACGCACACACACACCCTTTCACATTTACATGGGACAGTGACAAATGGTGACTCTCGAATACTGTCACATGACCAGGAAGCAGGACGTTTGAGTGGCGATACAGTGCTTCTGTGTTTTGTACATTTTACACTTATGAGTGTTTAGTGCTGTTCCATACCGTGTTGGCTGGATTTTGCCTTTTCCCGGAGCTAACGTTAGCAGGCTAGTTGGCTAGCTCGGTTACCTAGCCCTCACCGGAAAAGCTTATTTCGTGTTGCGGTTGGCTCTTGTAGTCGGGACTGCTGTTTCTGACCCAAGTATAAGGATGTTGGATTCCTCTGATTTGGAGTAGCCATGAAATATGAGACCTGTGAAATGTTCACCGGAGTAAAAGAGTGTCCTGACTTTTTACATTTGTAAATAGCGTAAGCAACTTGTTGCCTCAAAATACCAGATCATTGAACTACTTGTCATGTATTGTCATGTTGTGTGTTTCTGTCCTTTCCCTTCACCCTGTCTCCCTCTGCTGGTCGTTGTTAGGTTACCTTTTCTCCCCCTCTTTCCCCCAGCTGTGCCTTGTCTCCTCCTAACTACCCATTCACCCCGTTTCCCACCTGTTCCCTTTTTCCCTCTGATTAGGTCCCTATATCTCTCTCTGTTTTTGTTCCTGTCCTTGTCGGATTCTTGTTTGTTGTGTTTCATGCCTGAACCAGACTATCGTCATGTTTGCTATAACCTTGTCCTGTCCTGTCGGAATCTGCCGGTCTATCTGAGCCTACCTATGTTTGGTTATTAAAGAAGCTCTGTTTAAGTTAGTTCGCTTTTGGGTCCTCATTCACTCACCGTAACAGAAGAATCCGACCAAGAATGGACCCAGCGACTTCGGATCCTCTCCACTCAGCCGTCGAGATCCAGGGAGCGATGCTAGGCAGACACGAGCAGGAATTGTCTGCTGCTCGACATGCCGTTGAGACCCTGGCCACCCAAGTCTCCAACCTCACAGAACAGGTTCACCATCTCCGCCTCGATCCACCGGCCACTTCCAGGGCTTTCGAATCTCCGGAGCCCAGAATCAATAACCCGCCGTGTTACTCTGGGGAGCCCACTGAATGCCGCTCGTTCCTCACCCAGTGTGATATTGTGTTTTCTCTCCAGCCCAACACTTACGCCAGGAGCACTGCTCGTGTCGCCTACGTCATATCTCTCCTTACTGGACGGGCTCGTGAGTGTGGCACGGCAATCTGGGAGGCAAGGGCTGAGTGTACTAACCAGTATCAGGACTTTAAGGAGGAGATGATACGGGTTTTTGATCGATCTGTTTTTGGGGAGGAGGCTTCCAGGGCCCTGTCTTCCCTATGTCAAGGCAATCGATCCATAACAGACTACTCTATTGAGTTTCGCACTCTTGCTGCCTCCAGTGGCTGGAACGAGCCGGCTTTGCTCGCTCGTCTTCTGGAGGGTCTCCGCGCAGAGGTAAAGGATGAGATTCTCTCCCGGGAGGTTCCTTCCAGCGTGGATTCCTTGATTGAACTCGCTATTCGCATTGAGCGACGGGTTGATCTTCGTCACCGAGCTCGTGGAAAGGAGCTCGCGTTCTCCGTTGCCCCCCTCTCCGCATCACTACCATCTTCCTCTGCCGGCTCGGGAGCTGAGCCTATGCAGCTGGGAGGTATCCGCGTCTCGACTAAGGAGAGGGAACGGAGAATCACCAACCGCCTCTGTCTCTATTGCGGTTCTGCTGGTCATTTTGTCACTTCATGTCCAGTAAAAGCCAGAGCTCATCAGTAAGCGGAGGGCTACTGGTGAGCGCTACTACTCCTGTCTCTCCTTCAAGATCCTGCACTACCTTGTCGGTCCATCTACGCTGGACCGGTTCGTCAGCTTCCTGCAGTGCCTTAATAGACTCTGGGGCGGAGGGCTGTTTTATGGACGAGACCTGGGCTCGGGAACATGACATTCCTCTCAGACAGTTAAGGGAGTCCACGGCCTTGTTCGCCCTGGATGGTAGTCCTCTCCCCAGGATTCAGCGTGAGACGCTACCTTTAACCCTCACTGTTTCTGGTAATCATAGCGAAACCATTTCTTTTTTGATTTTTCGTTCACCTTTTACACCTGTTGTTTTGGGCCATCCCTGGCTAGTTTGTCATAATCCTTCCATTAATTGGTCTAGTAATTCTATCCTCTCCTGGAACGTCTCTTGTCATGTGAAATGTTTAATGTCTGCTATCCCTCCTGTTTCCTCTGTCTCTTCTTCACAGGAGGAGCCTGGTGATTTGACAGGGGTGCCGGAGGAATATCACGATCTGCGCACGGTGTTCAGTCGGTCCAGGGCCACCTCTCTTCCTCCACACCGGTCGTATGATTGTAGTATTGATCTCCTTCCGGGAACCACTCCCCCCCGGGGTAGACTATACTCTCTGTCGGCTCCCGAACGTAAGGCTCTCGAGGATTATTTGTCTGTAGCTCTTGACGCCGGTACCATAGTCCCCTCCTCCTCTCCCGCCGGAGCGGGGTTTTTTTTTGTCAAGAAGAAGGACGGGTCTCTGCGCCCCTGCATAGATTATCGAGGGCTGAATGACATAACAGTTAAGAATCGTTATCCGCTTCCTCTTATGTCTTCAGCCTTCGAGATCCTGCAGGGAGCCAGGTTTTTCACTAAGTTGGACCTTCGTAACGCTTACCATCTCGTGCGCATCAGGGAGGGGGACGAGTGGAAGACGGCGTTTAACACTCCGTTAGGGCACTTTGAATACCGGGTTCTTCCTTTCGGCCTCGCTAACGCTCCAGCTGTCTTTCAGGCATTAGTCAATGATGTCCTGAGAGACATGCTGAACATCTTTGTTTTCGTTTACCTTGACGATATCCTGATTTTTTCACCGTCACTCCAGATTCATCTTCAGCACGTTCGACGTGTCCTCCAGCGCCTTTTAGAGAATTGTCTTTTTGTGAAGGCTGAGAAGTGCACTTTTCATGCCTCCTCCGTCACATTTCTCGGTTCTGTTATTTCCGCTGAAGGCATTAAGATGGATCCCGCTAAGGTCCAAGCTGTCATTGATTGGCCCGCCCCTAAGTCACGCGTCGAGCTGCAGCGCTTTCTCGGCTTCGCGAACTTCTATCGTCGTTTCATCCGTAATTTCGGTCAGGTGGCAGCTCCTCTCACAGCCCTTACTTCTGTCAAGACGTGCTTTAAGTGGTCCGTTTCCGCCCAGGGAGCTTTTGATCTCCTCAAGAATCGTTTTACATCCGCTCCTATCCTTGTTACACCTGACGTCTCTAGACAGTTCGTTGTCGAGGTTGGCGCGTCAGAGTTGGGCGTGGGAGCCATTCTTTCTCAGCGTTTAATAAGCGTAGAACTAAGAGTCCTAGATATTGTCGCGGTCAGAGAGTTTGGCTCTCCACTCAGAACCTTCCCCTTAAGACGGCTTCTCGCAAGTTGACCCCGCGGTTCATTGGTCCGTTCCGTATTTCTCGGGTCATTAATCCTGTCGCAGTTCGACTTCTTCTTCCGCGATACCTTCGTCGCGTCCACCCGGTCTTCCATGTCTCCTGTATTAAGCCCGTTCTTCGCGCCCCCGCTCGTCTTCCCCCCCCCCCCCCCCATCCTTGTCGAGGGCGCACCCATCTACAGGGTCCGCAGGATTTTGGACATGCGTCCTCGGGGCCGTGGTCACCAGTACCTCGTTGATTGGGAGGGGTACGGTCCTGAGGAGAGGAGTTGGGTTCCCTCTCGGGACGTGCTGGACCGTGCGCTGATCGAGGATTTCCTCCGTTGCCGCCAGGTTTCCTCCTCGAGTGCGCCAGGAGGCGCTCGGTGAGTGGGGGGGTACTGTCATGTATTGTCATGTTGTGTGTTTCTGTCCTTTCCCTTCACCCTGTCTCCCTCTGCTGGTCGTTGTTAGGTTACCTTTTCTCCCCCTCTTTCCCCCAGCTGTGCCTTGTCTCCTCCTAACTACCCATTCACCCCGTTTCCCACCTGTTCCCTTTTTCCCTCTGATTAGGTCCCTATATCTCTCTCTGTTTTTGTTCCTGTCCTTGTCGGATTCTTGTTTGTTGTGTTTCATGCCTGAACCAGACTATCGTCATGTTTGCTGTAACCTTGTCCTGTCCTGTCGGAATCTGCCGGTCTATCTGAGCCTACCTATGTTTGGTTATTAAAGAAGCTCTGTTTAAGTTAGTTCGCTTTTGGGTCCTCATTCACTCACCGTAACACTACTAGAGGAGAACAGGATCCTAAAAGAATGTCTTGCTTTGGCTAAGGAGACGCTAAGATTGCATGCTGTTTTTGATGCGACAATTGTAAATGACCGAGGAGATAACCCAGGGTACTCTACGAGATTGGGCTCCTCTGCAGAAGCCACTGAAGAGCCTACCTTGGACCACATTCCCATAATAACACATTGTTTTCTGGATCTGGTCCTGGGTTACAGAGCCGGCCAGCCCCTGGATCAGCCCCCATAGCACGTCCCACAGGCTCGCAGTGACCCACTCGTCATCCTCCAGTGGTGGTTGCTATATGGAGCTCCATAGTTAGGGATGTGGTGGTCATGAAAGCTAGGACCTTCTGCTTCCCTGGAGCCCCTGTTACTACCAGGTCCCTGGAGCGATGGAGATGCACCCGAATGCTCAGTCGTCATTCATGTTGATACAAACGTCATCCATCCTCCTAAATTGGAGCAATTAAAAGATGACTTCAGAGGGCTCATAGGCAGGCTAAAGAAGACAGGCAAGCGGGTTCTCATTTCCGGTCCTCTACCAACAATATAATGCTTTAGTTATCTCCTCTAGCTACACTACTGGCTTAAATCCTACTGTTCCTCAATGAATTTGGAGTACATTGAAAATGTTTACCACTTTTGGGAGAGGCGCCAGTTTTACAAGAGGGATGGCTTGCATCCAAATATGAAAGGGGCAAAAGTTGTCTGGTGTATGCTATTGCCCCCACAGCTAACCAGGCTCTGTCAGAGTTTCAATCTGCCTCTATTTCCCTGCAGAAAGCCTTTGTTGAACTGAAATGAGTACCTAATGCAGGTAAAACCAAGTATGTAATTTTCCAAATCACTTAAAATGCATCTGATAATTTTTGCATATGTACTTTTGATGGTCTAGATTGACAAAAAACAATCTTTCAAAAACCATGTTGATCAGTTAGTTAATTAAGAAATTAATAAATAAAATAGGCTTCTTCCATAGGAACAGGTCCTGTCTTTCGTTAAATAGCAGCAAAAAAAAATATTTGGTGAGCATTCAATCCGGTTATTAACTATGGCAATATTTCAGCCACACCCGTTGTTGGCAGGTGTATAAAATCGAGCACACAGCCATGCAATCTCCATAGACAAACATTGGCAGTAGAAGGGCCTTATTGAAGAGCTCAGTGAATTTCAATGTGGCACTGTCATAGGATGCCACCTTTCCAACAAGTCAATTCGCCACATTTCTGCCCTACTAGAGCTGCCCCAGGCTACTGTAAGTGCTGTTATTGTGACATGGAAACGTCACAATAACACTTCAGCCGTGAATTAATAGACCACACAAGCTCACTGAATGGGACTGCCAGGTGCTGAAGCACGTAATGCACAAATATAGTCTGTTCTCAGTTGCAACACTCACTCCCGAGTTCCAAACTGCCTCTGGAAGCAACGTCTGCACAATAACTGTTTGTCGGGAGCTTCATGAAATGGGCTTCCATGGCAGAGCAGCCGCACACAAGCCTAAGATCACCATGCGCAATGCCAAGCATCGTCTGGAGTGGTGTAAAGCTCGCCACCATTGGACCCTGGAACAATGGAAATGCGTTCTCTGGAGTGTTGAATCATGCTTCAACATCTGGCAGTCCGAAGGAAAAGTCTCAGTTTGGCGGATGCCAGGAGAACCTTCCCAAATGTATAGTGCCAACTGTAAAGTTTGGTGGAATAGGAATAATGGTCTGGGACTGTTTTTCATTTTTCGGGCTAGGCCCCTAAGTTCCATTGAAGGGAAATCTTAACGCTACAGCATACAATGACATTCTAGACAATCTTGCGCTTCCAACTTTGTGGAAACAATTTGGGGAAGGCCCTTTACTGGTTCAGCATTATAATGCCCACGTGCACAAAGTGAGGTCTATAATGAAATGGTTGGTCAAGATCGGTGTGGAAGAATAAAGAAATAAACAAACACGTTCGGTGTTCGCCAAAAGGCATGTGAGAGACTCCCATAACATATTGAAGAAGGTACTCTGGTCAGATGAGACTAAAATTGAGTTTTTTGGCCATCAAGGAAAACGTTATATCTGGCGCAAACCCAACACCTCTCACCCCGAGAACACCACCATTTTCATCGGAAGGGACTGGAAAACTGGTCAGAATTGAAGAAATTATGGATGGTGCTAAATACAGGGAAATTCTTGAGGGAAACCTGTTTCAGTCTTCCAGAGATTTGAGACTGGGACGGAGGTTCACCTTCCAGCAGGACAATGACCCTAAGCATACTGCTAAAGCAACACTCGAGTGGTTTAAGGGAGAACATTTAAATGTCTTGGAATGGCTTAGTCATCCAATTGAGAATCGGTGGTATGACTTAAAGACTGATGTACACCAGCGGAACACATCCAACTTGAAGGAGCTGGAGCAGTTTTGCCTTGAAGAGTTGGCAAAAATTCCAGTGGCTAGATGTGCCAAGCTTATAGAGACATACCCCAAGAGACAGCTGTAGTTGCTGCAAAAGGTGGCTCTACAAAGTATTGACTTTGGGGGGGTGAATAGTTATGCACGCTCAGGTTCAGTTTTTTTTTGTCATATTTCTTGTTTGTTTCACAATAAAACATATTGTCACGCCCTGGTCTAAGTATTTTGTGTTTTTCTTCATGTATTGGGTCAGGCCAGGGTGTGGCATGGGTTTTTGTATGTGGTGTGTATGTATGGGGATTGTAGCTAGTGGGGTGTTCTAGCTAAGTCTATGGCTGTCTGAAGTGGTTCTCAATCAGAGGCAGGTGTTTATCGTTGTCTCTGATTGGGAACCATATTTAGGCAGCCATATTCTTTGAGTTTGTTGTGGGTGATTGTCCTTAGTGTCTTGATGTCCTTATTCTGTGTTAGTATAGTATAGGCTGTTTCGGTTTTCGTTACGTTTATTGTTTTGTAGTGTTTGTATTTAGATTCGTGTTTCGTTTGTTGAATAAACATGGATCGCAATCTACACGCTGCATTTTGGTCCGACTCTCCTTCTCACCAAGAAAACCGTTACACATATTTTGCATCTTCAAAGTGGTATGTTGTGTAAATCAAACGATACAAACCCCGAAAAAAAGCAATTTTAATTCCAGGTTGTAAGGCAACAAAATACGAAAAATGCCAAGGGGGATGAATACTTTCGCAAGCCTATATAGTAGAAAGCCTTCTCAGAAGAGTGGAGGCTGTTATATCAGCAAAGGGGGGACCAACTCCAAATTAATGCCCATGATTTTGAAATGAGATGAGACCGTAGTCTCAGCTTGACTCCCTGCTTAAATAAAGGTTAAATAAATACTAAAATAGTCATATGTTAGTTGTATAGTAAAAAATCTTGTAGTACAGAAAGACCCCACAACTACAGTCGTGGAAAAAAGTTTTGAGAATGACAAATATTAATTTTCACAAAGTTTGCTGCTTCAGTGTCTTCAGATATTTTTTGTCAGATGTTACTATGGAATACTGAAGAATAATTACAAGCATTTCATAAGTGTTAAAGGCTTCAATTGACAATACATGAAGTTGATGCAAGGAGTCAATATTTGCAGTGTTGACCCTTCTTTTTCAAAACCTCTGCAATCTGCCCTGGCATGCTGTCAATTAACTTCTGGGCCACATCCTGACTGATGGCAGCCCATTCTTGCATAATCAATGCTTGGAGTTTGTCAGAATTTGTGGGTTTTTGTTTGTCCATCCGCCTCTTGAGGATTGACCACAAGATCTCAATGGGATTAAGGTCTGGGGAGTTTCCTGGCCATGGACCCAAAATATCAATGTTTTGTTTCCCGAGCCACTTAGTTATCACTTTTGCCTTACGGAAAGGTGCTCCATCATGTTGGAAAAAGCATTGTTTGTCACCAAACTGTTCTTGGATGGTTGGGAGAAGTTGCTCTCGGAGGATGTGTTGGTACCATTCTTTATTCATGGCTGTGTTCTTCGGCAAAATTGTAAGTGAGCCCACTCCCTTGGCTGAGAAGCAACCCCACACATAAATGGTCTCAGGATGCTTTACGGTTGGCATGACACAGGACTGATGGTAGCGCTCAACTTGTCTTCTCCAGACAAACTTTTTTACAGATGCCCCAAACAATCAGAAAGGGGATTCATCAGAGAAATGTACTTTACCCAGTCCTCAGCAGTCCAATCCCTGTATCTTTTGCAGAATATCAGTCTGTCCCTGATGTTTTTCCTGGAAAGAAGTGGCTTCTTTGCTGCATTTCTTGACACCAGGCCATCCTCCAGAAGTCTTCGCATCACTGTGCGTGCAGATATACTCACACCTGCCTGATGCCATTCCTGAGCAAGCTCTGTACTGGTGGTGCCCCGATCCCGCAGCTGAATCAACTTTAGGAGAAGGTCCTGGCGCTTGCTGGACTTTCTTGGGTGCCCTGAAGCCTTCTTCACAACGATTGAACCGCTCTCCTTGAAGTTCTTGATGATCCGATAAATGGTTGATTTAGGTGCAATCTTACTAGCAGCAATATCCTTGCCTGCGAAGCCCTTTTTTGTGCAAAGCAATGATGACGGCACGTCTTTCCTTGCTAGTAACCATGGTTGACAGAGGAAGAACAATGATTCCAAGCACTACCCTCCTTTTGAAGCTTCCAGTCTGTTATTCAAACTCAATCAGCATGACAGAGTGATCTCCAGCCTTGTCCTCGTCAACACCCACACCTGTGTTAACGAGAGAATCACTGACATGATGTCAGCTGGTCCTTTTGTGGCAGGGCTGAAATGCAGTGGAAATGTTTTTTGGGGATTCAGTTCATTTGCATGGCAAAGAGGGACTTTGCAATTCATCTGATCACTCTTCATAACATTCTGGAGTATATGCAAATTGCCATCTTACAAACTGAGGCAGCAGACTTTGTGAAAATTAATATTTGTGTAATTCTCAAAACTTTTGGCCATGACTGTATTGTACTGTCTATTGCAGGAACTGGAAACCTGATACAGATATTGACTAAATCACTGGGGTTTACATGGTTGGAAATCTCATATTTTAATGATTTATGGTGCTACTCTCTGGCTGACAAACAACACCATGCTTTTGCTTCTTCTTATATGATATAAACATGATTTGGCCCAGTAAGACAAACATTATGATAGTAATTTATAATCCTGTGTGAACAAGGCCCTGCCTTGGACTTCAGCTCGGTTATTTTCCATCTTTTCAGGAATCGTACAAAGTGTAAAAGATATTCCGGCCGTGTGGAAAATGTGTGCGCTATAAGTGAAGGAACAGACATGGGTCCCATTCCAGAGGCGTATAACATGATCCTCAGAGGTGGGCCAAGGGGGTCTGGAGTGGGGGTGGTTCAATGGGGTCCCCACGCAATGTCGACAATATGATGCATATACAGTACAGTACCATACATACATACCATACATACAGTTGTAGCCTATGTGATGGTCTCCTATTGGACTGATTTCTTGAGTTGTGTCACTATGTCCTACAGTCTCACAATGTTCCCTGTATTTGAATGTGTTTGTGTTAGGGAAAGGCAAAGTGTGTGTTGCTCTGTACACCCTGTAACCCCGCACATTGACTCAGTACCGGTACCCCCTGTATATAGCCTCATTATTGTTATTTTATAGTGTTACTTTACTTCAGTTTATTTAGAAGATATTTCCTAAACTCTATTTTCTTAACTACATTGTTGGTTAAGGGCTTGTAAGTAAGAATTTCACGGTAATACCTGTTGTATTCTGTGCATGTGAGAAATAAAACCTGATTTGATATATGCCATTTAGCAGACGCTTTTGTCCAAATTCACTTACAGTCATGCGTGCATACTGTATATTTAACATATGGCTGCTCCCGGAAATCGAACCCATTATCCTGGTGTTGCTCTACCAATTGAGCTACAGAGGACCACTGTGCATGTGTCTCTCTGTACAGTGCAGTAAGGGAGTAGGAGAGCAGGTGAGATTACATTCAGTTCATTACATTACATCCATATGTGTGTGGGGGAACTAAGTGACCTTGTGGTTTCTAAGGATAAACTCCATATCGTTGTCTCTCACCTGCACTACCCAGGTGCTCTGAGTCTTTATTGCTGTAAGATGACCCTAAGTCAGAGTCATGTGATGAGTTATTCCTCAGATCTCTTGTGGGAACAGGAATAAAGGGAATAAAGGTGGCTTGGGAGTCCCAGGTGGGAAACCAATGGCACAAACCTCTGACACAAACAGCAGAACAGCCAATTTCCTCATACACCTGTTATGAGTGTACTCAATACTTAAAAAAAAAAAAAAAAATAGTTTGGTATAATGTGCGTTTGTGTGTGCGTGCGTGTGAGCACTTGTGTGCCCAACCGCTACGTGAATTTGAACAAGAGGAATCTTGTGTAGAAGCCTGCATTTACACAGTCATGCTATGCCATAATATGGCTACAATGCTTTAGCCGAAATGCACGGAGGATAAATTATTTTATGAGACGTGTGTGTAGAACTGTATCCACTCTACCAGAGCAGATTCCATTTCCATGTTATACACTGAGTGTACAACACAATAGGAATACCTTCCTAATATTGAGTTGGGGCGTGTACTCTACAAGGTCCAAAGTGTTCCACAGGGATGCTGGCCCATGTTGACTCTAATGCTTCCCACAGTTGTGTCAAGTTGTCTGGATGTCCTTTGGGTGGTGGACCATTCTTGATACACACAGGTAACTGATGAGCATGTAAAAACCCAGCAGGGTTGCAGTTCTTTACACATTCAAAACGGGCACCTAGTAGCATACCCTGTTCAAATGCACTTAAATCTTTTGTTTTGCCCATTCACCCTTTGAATGGCACACACACAATCCATGCCTCAATTGTCTCAAGGCTTAAAAATCCTTCATTAACCTGTCTCCACCCATTCATCTACACTGATTGAAATTAATTTAACAATACATTTGAACTGGATTCATCTAGTCAGTCTGTCATGGAAAGAGCAGGTGTGCCTAAAGTTTTGTATGTTCAATGTTCTAGGTTCCAGTTCCAGCTTCTATGTTCTACACTCTTTCTAAAAATTATTCCGAAAGGGTCCTTTGGCTGTCCACATGGGATAATCCTTTGAAGAACCCTTTTGGGTTCCAGGTAGAACCCTATGTGGAAAGGGTTCTACAGTTCCAGGTTCCAGATACACCAGCCATGACACAGCTGCCATCGTACGCAACTGCCATGGTCTTATTATTGAGAGAATTGTTGTTTGATTACAGTATGATGTCAGACAACACGGGGCACTGATGTCTAGTTATTTCTACACCCTGCTTGGTTAAATATACACAACCGTTCAAAAGTTTGGGGTCACTTAGAAATGTTCTTGTTTTTGAAAGAAAAGCACATTTTTTGTCCATTAAAATAACATAAAATGTATCAGAAATACAGTATAGACATTGTTAATGTTGTAAATGACTATTGTAGCTGGAAATGGCTGATTTTTAATGGGTGTACAGAGGCCTATTATCAGCAACCATCACTCCTGTGTTCCAATGGCATGCTCTGTTAGCTAATCCAAGTTTATCATTTTAAAGGTCAGATCATTAGATTGATCATTAGAAAACCCTTTTGCAATTATGTTAGCACAGCTGCAAACAGTTGCCCTGATTAAAGAAGCAATAAAACAAGCCTTCTTTAGACTAGTTGAGTATCTGGAGCATCAGCATTTGTGGGTTCGATTACAGTCTCAAAATATCCAGAAACAAATAACTTTCTTCTGAAACTCGTCAGTCTATTCTTACTCTGAGAAATGAAGGCTATTCCATGTGAGAAACTGAAGATCTCGTACAACGCTGTGTACTACTCCCTTCACAGAACAGCGCAAACTGGCGCTAACCAGAATCGAAAGAGGAGTGGGAGGCCCCGATGCACTACTGAAGAGTCTTGTCTGAGAAACAGACGCCTCACAAGTCCTCAACTGGCAGCTTCATTAAAAAGTACCTGCAAAACACCAGTCTCAACGTCAACAGTGAAGAGGCGACTCGTGGATGCTGGCCTTCTAGGCAGAGTTGCAAAGAAAAAAACATATCTCAGACAGGCAAAAAAAAAGAAAAGATTAAGAGATGGGCAAAAGATGGCTAATAGTTGTAAGCCCTGCCACATCCGACGAGCGTCAGAGCCAGTATAGTAGGATTCAATCTTAGTCTGGTATTGAATGCTTTGCCTGTTTTATGGTTAGTCTGAGAGCATAGCGGGATTTCTATAAGCGTCCTGATTAGTGTCCCATTCCTTGAAAGCGGCAGCTCTACCCTTTAGCTCGGTACGGATGTTGCCTGTAATCCAAGAATCAGGAGGATAGCATTATAGTCAACAAAATGCATTGTGAGCAATGATGTACAGTGCCTTGCGAAAGTACCCCCTTGAACTTTGCGACCTTTTGCCACATTTCAGGCTTCAAACATAAAGATATAAAACTGTATCTTTTTGTGAAGAATCAACAACAAGTGGGACACAATCATGAAGTGGAACGACATTTATTGGATATTTCAAACTTTTTTAACAAATCAAAAACTGAAAAATTGGGCGTGCAAAATTATTCAGCCCCCTTAAGTTAATACTTTGTAGCGCCACCAAATTCTCTCCCTCTCTGTGTGACTTTTTGTTTTGATTAATGTCCTGAATGGACAGATAATGTACTGTACCTCAAGTCTGAAAGGCTCTGGAATAAAGACAAACTTAATAAAAAATAAAACAAAAATAAAAGATGGGCAAAAGAACACAGACACCGGACAGAGGAAGATTGGAGAAAAGTGTTATGGACAGACAAATCTAAGTTTGAGGTGTTCGGATCACAAAGAAGAACATTTGTGAGATGCAGAAAAAATGAAAAGTTTCTGGAGGAGGCAATGTGATGGTCTGGGGGTGCTTTAGTGGTGGTAAAGTGAGAGATTTGTACAGGGTAAAAGGGATCTTGAAGGTCAAAGGCTATCACTCAATTTTGCAACGCCATGCCATACCCTGTGAACGCCGCTTAATTGGAGCCAGTTTCCTCCTACAACAGGACAATAACCCAAAACACAGCTCCAAACTATGCAAGAACTATTTAGGGAAGAAGCAGTCAGCTGGTATTCTGTCTATAATGGAGTGGCCGGCACCGTCACCGGATCTCAACCCTATTGAGCTGTTGTGGGAGCAGCTTGACGGTATGGTACGTAAGAAGTGCCAATCAATCCAATTTGTGGGAGGTGCTTCAGGAAGCATGGGGTGAAATCTTTTCAGATTATCTCAACAAATTGACAACTAGAATGCCAAAAGTCTGCAAGGCTGTAATTGCTGCAAATTGAGGATTCTTTGACGAAAGCAAAGTTTAAAGGACACAATTATTATTTCAATGAAATATAATTATTTATAACCTTGTGAATGTCTTGACTATATTTCCTATTCATTTTGCAACTCATTTCATGTATGTTTTCATGGAAAACAAGGACATTTCTAAGTGACCCCAAACTTTTGAATGGTAGTGTATATATATTAAATAAGCTCACTCTGCCTTCACTTGTGGCATCACTCTCTATGTGCTCCCAGTAGGACACAGCGGGCTTTAACCCCCTTCAACCTTACTGTCCACAGGCTCTCTTATATGACCCCCAAAATCTGGAAAGGGCAACATACTGTATCTCTGACTCAATATGACCTTTCACCCATGGCATATTCCATGGCCTGAAATCTTTCCCAATTGCCTATTATTACTGTATGTCAAGGGATGTTGGATTGTTTGTTATGAGGTTGTGAAAAGGCTCCCCTAAGTATATTGTGGAAACACAGAACATTATAATTTCCAATGCTGCTTAAAGGGCGAGAGTACCTCCCCTGGTACAGTTTCCACAAAGGACAAACACACATTTTACAAACACAGCTAGGGGCTCAGCTAATTTAGCAAAGTGGGTTAGCAAGGCTGCAAGACAAGTCATATGCCAATGTACTTTATTACGGAGAAGAAGTGGGTTACCCCAGCTATAAAATGTTGCATGTCACCCATCCACGGTGGCCCTGTTTATTTGTCCTAGCCTTTAAACAGTAGAGAAGGGCCCCTGGTGGGAGCCACGCTCAGGTAAGCGGGACCCACTTAATCTTGTTTTTCTCCCTCCAGGGAGTACAGAGAACAATGCTCTATTATCCCCTGTCATTAAAGACATAGAAGAAGCTCACAGAGATGGGAACCTGGGTTATAATGACAGCTATGGTGGCTCTGGCATGCTAATAATAAAATGCTGGTTGATGCAACAGGGGAGAGAGAGAGACAGATCATGAAACAAGAGCTATGGGTTAGGCCCCCTTGTTCTTTTGCCTCTGCTGCACGTACTGGCACATTATCTGTAATCAGGCCTTCCATCTGGGAGCTCATTGTGAAAGTTCCCTGGCACCACTCTGCTCAAAAGACCCTCTGTGCCCGATAACTCCCTCCCCTTGCCCACACCACAGCCATTTACTGTACTCGACATCAGTGGCGGTCAGTGCCGTTAAAGATGAGGGAGGACGATCATTTTTTTAATGAGCATGGCCTTATTTCTATTACAGCATATTGGATGACTGTCATTCATATTCCATTCACCTAGAAGAGTTCCATAGCCAGTCAGATAACATAGCATCCCTCTCTATTTGAGCTGGGTGTTTAAGTTGGCTAAACTAGCTAGTTGCATTCGCTAGCTAGGCAATTGAAAGTGAAAAAAGTTAGCGCTCTCTCTCTCCCATCTGAAGAAATTCAATTGTTCAAAACTGTTCAATTATTGTCTTTCTCTCTCTTTGAGTCAACTACTCACCAGATGTCATGCACTGCAGTGCTAGCTAGTTGTAGCGTATGCTTCCAGTACTATATCAATGATCTGATCCTTTGATTGGGTGGACATTTCAGTTCATGCTGCAAGGTGTGTGAGAACCACGAGCCTCCTAGGTTTAGTATTGAAGTGAATGTAGCCAGAGGAGGATGGAAACTAGCTGTCCTCCAGCTACACCATGGTGCTACCCTACAGATTGCTGTTGAGACTACTCTAGACTTTCATTGCCAACCGTGTGTTTGAATTAATTATTTGGTGATGTGAATATATTTAGTATAGTTTTATCTAAAAAGGATACGTTTTTATATGTTTCACTATTTAAAAAATTCTGAAATTCAATGAGGAGGATGGCCCTCCCCTTCCTCCACTGAGGAGCCTCCACTGCTTTACATCTCACACATACATACGTACGTACATACATACATACATACATACATACTGTACACACATTTTCTGTACACACACACAAAAGACAAATACCTATAACATTGACTTCCTGGTCTGGGTTTCAGTAGGCGAGAGAGAAAACGGTACCACAGTCCTAAAACAACAAACAAACCCTTTGGCTGAAGCGAGAGGGGGAAATGTTTACCTCGAGACCAACAGATTTAGGAACTATGACCCTTGTTGTGCTTGACATGAATACATGGAAGAAAATTATGTTATGACATATTGACAGCCATGATTGAGTGTGTGATGTTTTCTGGTGGTATGTTATACTGATGAAGTGTTGATGTTCTTGTTTGCTGATATTTTGGTGGTCTTGCTGAAGTCATAACAGTGAATAGCTAAATGTCTGAATCAAGCGTCATTGTGAGTAGCTGGAGTCTAACTCTACTTGAACAACTCTTCTACCTGTGAAAAGATATATCTATTTTTCTTATAAATCAAAGTAATTTAGTAAATTTCAACATCTGTTTTAATGTGATATAATGGGTGTTGAGAAAGAGTTAACGATGGGACATTAAAAAGTAATTAGTTATGCACAGTAAGTGCAAGCTGGTGTAATCAATGTCTTGTTAAACAACCTGGAAAATTCATGAAAAGCAACATTTAAGTTCTGTAATCGGAGGGTGTGTGGACACACTGATGTCACTGTCTCTTAGCCTACTGGCCTTCTTCCTGCTCGTTGGGAAACCAATAGGGTCCCTAAATCACAAACCTCTACTACCCTGTCAAAACCGCCTCAGAGCCACTACCAACAATAATAAACATGTTATTTTCAAATCAACTTAATTAGCGGTTATTAAAAAAGTTCCTTTCACACTAATGATTGGTTTAATGATTTATGGCTAACCGGAATGAGCTCTGCCAAGCAGGCAGGCTGTTGGGATGCTCTAATGATTTCTTCTCCTCGTTTGTTCTCTCTTTTTTTCCTGGAGCAGTTGCCTCAGCCTCAGGTCTGATCTATGCTGAGAGGAATGAAAAGAAAACACTGAGCGGATGTGTGTGTGTGTGTGCGTGTGTGTGAAGGGGGAATGGGTCGGGTCACAATTAGGGCTGTTGCCACACCGGCAGTCATGAGTCATGACCACAGTAAAATTCCACGTGACCATTGAGTCACTGTAATCTCTTTTTATGCCCTGTGGAAGTATCCAACTCGCTAACGATCATCAAGTCGCTAATGGCCTGGTACTCGGGGCACTGTTGTCCCTCTAACCACTCAATGCAAATACAATAGAAAATCACATCAAACACATCAAAACAGTATGTGCTTTTAAAACTCACCTCACTATGATTGATCAATTTGAAGAAAGAAGTTCAACAATGGGTTGAAACTGAGTGGAAAACATGGTCGTTGTGGATGTTGTTTCAAAGCCTAACACAACAAAATGGACAGAGCTTTCTAAGGTGATGATTAATTCAAAACATAGGGCTACATATACATTTCAATTATTATAAAAAAAATGTTACCCCCTTTTTCTCCCCAATTTTGTGATATTCAATTAACAGTTACAAACTTGTCCCATCGCTGCAACTCCTTACGGACTCGGGAGAGGTGAAGGTCGAGAGCCAATAGTCCTCCAAAACACGACCCCGCCAAGCCGCACTGCTTCTTGACACACTGCTCGGAGGCACCCGGCCCGCCACAAGGAGTCGCTAGAGCGCAATGGGACAAGGACATCCCTGCTGGCCAAACCCTCCCCTAATCCGAACGATGTTGGGCCAATTGTGTGCCGCCTCATGGGTCTCCCATGAGGACGAGGCCTCCCCGATGGCGCAGTGGTCCAATGTGCTGCATCGCAGTGCTAGCTGTGCCACCAGAGACTCTGGGCTCGAGCCCAGGCTCCGTCGCAGCCGGCCGAGACCAGGAGGTCCATGGGACGACGCACAATTGGCACAGCATTGTCCGGGTTAGGGAGGGTTTGGCCGGTAGGGATATCCTTGTCTCATCGAACACTAGCAACTCCTGTGGCGGGCAAGGCGAAGTGCACACTGACCAGGTCACTAGGTGTTTCCTCCGACACATTGGTGCAGCTGGCTTCCAGGTTGGAGGCGCGCTGTGTTAAGAAGCAGTGCGGCTTGGTTGGGTTGAGTTTCGGGGGACGCGTGGCTCTCGACCTTCGTCTCTCCTGAGCCCGTATGGGAGTTGTAGCGATGAGACAAGACAGTAATTACTAAGAATTGGGGAGAAAAAAGGGGGTAAAAAAAACGACGAGGAGATGGGAAAGGCAGGACATGCAGCACGTCAAGCGTCTAAAAGCTCCTGGCTATGCAGACAGTCGTTCACACGTGAGCAGTTTGGACAAAATGATTGAATAATAATAACATGTATGTGTACATTTATTTTGTAACGCGGCCAGTGTGGTCAGCATGTAGTAGTGTGTATGTCAATGTATTATAATATGTGTGTAGTTTTGGGTTTGTGTATGTCTATAGCATGTGTGTATGCTGAGTGTAAAAAACATTAAGAATACCTGCTCTTTCCATGACACACTGACCAGGTGAATCCCGGTGAAAGCTTAATCCCTTGAGTTTGAGTTTAGTTTATTTTTACAGGGACAGTGCACATTAATCAACGTTTCAGTAAAAGTGCCGGTTTTAGCCAGCCGGCTAATTTTCAACAGCAGTCCCTGGGCAGGTTATTAAAAACAATTACAATATAGACAATCATTGAGCAGTGGGCACACGCAGAGCAACATTGGGCAAGCAAGACATAGCATACAGACAGAGCAACATAGGGCAAGCAAGACATAGCATACATGACATGTACTGTCATGTTGTGTCTTGTCTCTGTCCTTTCCCTTCACCCTGTCTCCCTCTGCTGGTCGTTGTTAGGTTACCTTTTCTCCCCCGCTTTCCCCCAGCTGTTCCTTGTCTCCTCTAACTACCCATTCACCCCGTTTCCCACCTGTTCCCTTTTTCCCTCTGATTAGGTCCCTATATCTCTCTCTGTTTCTGTTCCTGTCCTTGTCGGATTCTTGTTTGTTGTGTTTCATGCCTGAGCCAGACTATCGTCATGTTTGCTGTAACCTTGTCCTGTCCTGTCGGAATCTGCCGGTCTATCTGAGCCTACCTATGTTTGGTTATTAAAGAAGCTCTGTTTAAGTTAGTTCGCTTTTGGGTCCTCATTCACTCACCGTAACAGAAGAATCCGACCAAGAATGGACCCAGCGACTTCGGATCCTCTCCACTCAGCCGTCGAGATCCAGGGAGCGATGCTAGGCAGACACGAGCAGGAATTGTCTGCTGCTCGACATGCCGTTGAGACCCTGGCCACCCAAGTCTCCAACCTCACAGAACAGGTTCACCATCTCCGCCTCGATCCACCGGCCACTTCCAGGGCTTTCGAATCTCCGGAGCCCAGAATCAATAACCCGCCGTGTTACTCTGGGGAGCCCACTGAATGCCGCTCGTTCCTCACCCAGTGTGATATTGTGTTTTCTCTCCAGCCCAACACTTACGCCAGGAGCACTGCTCGTGTCGCCTACGTCATATCTCTCCTTACTGGACGGGCTCGTGAGTGGGGCACGGCAATCTGGGAGGCAAGGGCTGAGTGTACTAACCAGTATCAGGACTTTAAGGAGGAGATGATACGGGTTTTTGATCGATCTGTTTTTGGGGAGGAGGCTTCCAGGGCCCTGTCTTCCCTATGTCAAGGCAATCGATCCATAACAGACTACTCTATTGAGTTTCGCACTCTTGCTGCCTCCAGTGGCTGGAACGAGCCGGCTTTGCTCGCTCGTCTTCTGGAGGGTCTCCGCGCAGAGGTAAAGGATGAGATTCTCTCCCGGGAGGTCCCTTCCAGCGTGGATTCCTTGATTGAACTCGCTATTCGCATTGAGCGACGGGTTGATCTTCGTCACCGAGCTCGTGGAAAGGAGCTCGCGTTCTCCGTTGCCCCCCTCTCCGCATCACTACCATCTTCCTCTGCCGGCTCGGGAGCTGAGCCTATGCAGCTGGGAGGTATCCGCATCTCGACTAAGGAGAGGGAACGGAGAATCACCAACCGCCTCTGTCTCTATTGCGGTTCTGCTGGTCATTTTGTCACTTCATGTCCAGTAAAAGGCCAGAGCTCATCAGTAAGCGGAGGGCTACTGGTGAGCGCTACTACTCCTGTCTCTCCTTCAAGATCCTGCACTACCTTGTCGGTCCATCTACGCTGGACCGGTTCGTCAGCTTCCTGCAGTGCCTTAATAGACTCTGGGGCGGAGGGCTGTTTTATGGACGAGACCTGGGCTCGGGAACATGACATTCCTCTCAGACAGTTAAGGGAGTCCACGGCCTTGTTCGCCCTGGATGGTAGTCCTCTCCCCAGGATTCAGCGTGAGACGCTACCTTTAACCCTCACTGTTTCTGGTAATCATAGCGAAACCATTTCTTTTTTGATTTTTCGTTCACCTTTTACACCTGTTGTTTTGGGCCATCCCTGGCTAGTTTGTCATAATCCTTCCATTAATTGGTCTAGTAATTCTATCCTCTCCTGGAACGTCTCTTGTCATGTGAAATGTTTAATGTCTGCTATCCCTCCTGTTTCCTCTGTCTCTTCTTCACAGGAGGAGCCTGGTGATTTGACAGGGGTGCCGGAGGAATATCACGATCTGCGCACGGTGTTCAGTCGGTCCAGGGCCACCTCTCTTCCTCCACACCGGTCGTATGATTGTAGTATTGATCTCCTTCCGGGAACCACTCCCCCCCGGGGTAGACTATACTCTCTGTCGGCTCCCGAACGTAAGGCTCTCGAGGATTATTTGTCTGTAGCTCTTGACGCCGGTACCATAGTCCCCTCCTCCTCTCCCGCCGGAGCGGGGTTTTTTTTTGTCAAGAAGAAGGACGGGTCTCTGCGCCCCTGCATAGATTATCGAGGGCTGAATGACATAACAGTTAAGAATCGTTATCCGCTTCCTCTTATGTCTTCAGCCTTCGAGATCCTGCAGGGAGCCAGGTTTTTCACTAAGTTGGACCTTCGTAACGCTTACCATCTCGTGCGCATCAGGGAGGGGGACGAGTGGAAGACGGCGTTTAACACTCCGTTAGGGCACTTTGAATACCGGGTTCTTCCTTTCGGCCTCGCTAACGCTCCAGCTGTCTTTCAGGCATTAGTCAATGATGTCCTGAGAGACATGCTGAACATCTTTGTTTTCGTTTACCTTGACGATATCCTGATTTTTTCACCGTCACTCCAGATTCATGTTCAGCACGTTCGACGTGTCCTCCAGCGCCTTTTAGAGAATTGTCTTTTTGTGAAGGCTGAGAAGTGCACTTTTCATGCCTCCTCCGTCACATTTCTCGGTTCTGTTATTTCCGCTGAAGGCATTAAGATGGATCCCGCTAAGGTCCAAGCTGTCATTGATTGGCCCGCCCCTAAGTCACGCGTCGAGCTGCAGCGCTTTCTCGGCTTCGCGAACTTCTATCGTCGTTTCATCCGTAATTTCGGTCAGGTGGCAGCTCCTCTCACAGCCCTTACTTCTGTCAAGACGTGCTTTAAGTGGTCCGTTTCCGCCCAGGGAGCTTTTGATCTCCTCAAGAATCGTTTTACATCCGCTCCTATCCTTGTTACACCTGACGTCTCTAGACAGTTCGTTGTCGAGGTTGACGCGTCAGAGGTGGGCGTGGGAGCCATTCTTTCTCAGCGCTCCCTCTCTGACGACAAGGTCCACCCATGCGCGTATTTTTCTCATCGCCTGTCCCCGTCGGAACGTAACTATGATGTGGGAAACCGCGAACTGCTCGCCATCCGGTTAGCCCTAGGCGAATGGCGACAGTGGTTGGAGGGGGCGACCGTTCCTTTTGTCGTTTGGACTGACCATAGGAACCTTGAGTACATCCGTTCTGCCAAACGACTTAATGCGCGTCAGGCGCGTTGGGCGCTGTTTTTCGCTCGTTTCGAGTTCGTGATTTCTTATCGTCCGGGCTCTAAGAACACCAAGCCTGATGCTTTATCTCGTCTCTTCAGTTCTTCAGTAGCCTCCACTGACCCCGAGGGGATTCTCCCTGAGGGGCGTGTTGTCGGGTTGACTGTCTGGGGAATTGAGAGGCAGGTAAAGCAAGCGCTCACTCACACTCCGTCGCCGCGCGCTTGTCCTAGGAACCTTCTTTTCGTTCCCGTTCCTACTCGTCTGGCCGTTCTTCAGTGGGCTCACTCTGCCAAGTTAGCCGGCCACCCTGGCGTTCGGGGTACGCTTGCTTCCATTCGCCAGCGTTTTTGGTGGCCCACCCGGGAGCATGACACGCGTCGTTTCGTGGCTGCTTGTTCGGTCTGCGCGCAGACTAAGTCCGGTAACTCCCCTCCTGCCGGCCGTCTCAGGCCGCTTCCCATTCCCTCTCGACCGTGGTCTCACATCGCCTTAGATTTTGTCACCGGACTGCCTTCGTCAGCGGGGAAGACTGTTATTCTTACGGTTGTCGATAGGTTCTCTAAGTCGGCTCATTTCATTCCCCTTGCTAAGCTTCCTTCTGCTAAAGAGACGGCACAAATCATCATCGAGAATGTTTTCAGAATTCATGGCCTTCCGTCAGACGTCGTTTCGGACAGAGGTCCGCAATTCACGTCTCAATTTTGGAGGGAGTTTTGCCGTTTGATTGGGGCTTCCGTCAGTCTCTCTTCCGGCTTTCACCCCCAGTCTAACGGTCAAGCAGAACGGGCCAATCAGACTATTGGTCGCATCTTACGCAGTCTTTCTTTTCGCAACCCTGCGTCTTGGTCAGAACAGCTCCCCTGGGCAGAATACGCCCACAACTCGCTTCCTTCGTCTGCGACCGGGCTATCTCCTTTTCAGAGTAGCCTCGGGTACCAGCCTCCGCTGTTCTCATCTCAGTTCGCCGAGTCCAGCGTCCCCTCCGCTCAGGCTTTTGTCCAACGTTGCGAGCGCACCTGGAAGAGGGTCAGGTCTGCACTTTGCCGTTATAGGACGCAGACTGTGAGGGCTGCTAATAAGCGTAGAACTAAGAGTCCTAGATATTGTCGCGGTCAGAGAGTTTGGCTCTCCACTCAGAACCTTCCCCTTAAGACGGCTTCTCGCAAGTTGACCCCGCGGTTCATTGGTCCGTTCCGTATTTCTCGGGTCATTAATCCTGTCGCAGTTCGACTTCTTCTTCCGCGATACCTTCGTCGCGTCCACCCGGTCTTCCATGTCTCTTGTATTAAGCCCGTTCTTCGCGCCCCCGCTCGTCTTCCCCCCCCCCCCCCCCATCCTTGTCGAGGGCGCACCCATCTACAGGGTCCGCAGGATTTTGGACATGCGTCCTCGGGGCCGTGGTCACCAGTACCTCGTTGATTGGGAGGGGTACGGTCCTGAGGAGAGGAGTTGGGTTCCCTCTCGGGACGTGCTGGACCGTGCGCTGATCGAGGATTTCCTCCGTTGCCGCCAGGTTTCCTCCTCGAGTGCGCCAGGAGGCGCTCGGTGAGTGGGGGGGTACTGTCATGTACTGTCATGTTGTGTCTTGTCTCTGTCCTTTCCCTTCACCCTGTCTCCCTCTGCTGGTCGTTGTTATGTTACCTTTTCTCCCCCGCTTTCCCCCAGCTGTTCCTTGTCTCCTCTAACTACCCATTCACCCCGTTTCCCACCTGTTCCCTTTTTCCCTCTGATTAGGTCCCTATATCTCTCTCTGTTTCTGTTCCTGTCCTTGTCGGATTCTTGTTTGTTGTGTTTCATGCCTGAGCCAGACTATCGTCATGTTTGCTGTAACCTTGTCCTGTCCTGTCGGAATCTGCCGGTCTATCTGAGCCTACCTATGTTTGGTTATTAAAGAAGCTCTGTTTAAGTTAGTTCGCTTTTGGGTCCTCATTCACTCACCGTAACAATACAGAGCAACAAAGAACAAAAAGCAGCAAGACAAAATTCATAAAAGAAACAAAGTGTTTCCACACCTCACAAGCTACAGACAACAGACAACATGGAAAGCGACAATACACAGCTAGGGATTATGTTCACAAATCTGATTGACCTTTAGCCATGTATTCATACATTTTGTGAAAGTGTGATAGATGGTGCAGTTATGTGTCTGATGACAGTGTATTCCAGACATGGGAAGCTCTCACAGAGAAAACGGATTTACTAAAGGTGCTTATCCTTAAGGGAACTTTACAGTCACCTCTCATGTGGATCTGCTGCCATATGTTTGGGTTTTCTGTTTAACAAAAATACTGAGTGAAGGGGGAGCCAGGCCATTTAGGATCTTGAATACAAGACATGCATCGGTGTATTGCACAAGATTTTCCCAACTCAGGAGCTCATGCTTTCTGAGGATGTAACAGTGATGACTATGGCTATTGGGCTTCCTATCAAGCACTTTGAGATCCTGTTTGTAGACAGACTGAATAGGTTTTAATGTTGTACAGCAAGCTTGGGCCCAACTAGTCAAGCAGTATGTTAAGTGGGGGAGTATCATAGATTTGAAGTACAGTTTTGCTAACTCTGTAGTCAAACAATTTCGTATAAATCGGAAATTAGCTAGGTTGAATTTGGTTATCGTAATGACCTTTTTCACATGCTTTTTAAAAGAGTGGTTGGAATCAAGTATGATGCCAAGGTACGTAAAATCAGATACCACCTGGAGCTTCTCCCCTGACATATAGACATCTGGCTCAGTAGCATCTGTTGCCCTCTTTGTGAAGAACTTGCAAACAGTTTTTTTCACATTGAGATGCAAACACGAGTCACTGAGCCACTTTGTAACCTGGACCATTACAGTAGTGAGTTCTTGTGCAGCTTGTTGTTTGCTCTTTGCATGCACATATATCACTGTATCATGTGCATACATTTGATGTCACTTGTTAAATCAACTTCAATCAGTGTAGATCAAGTGGATGAGACAGGTTAAATAAGGAGTTTTAAGCCTTAAGACAATTGAGATATGGATTGTGTATGTGTGCCATTTAGAGGGTGAATAAGCAAGACAAAAGATTTAAACGGGGTATGGTAGTAGGTGCCAGGTGCACCGGTTTGTGTCAAGAAGTGCAGCACTGCTGGCTTTTTCACTCTCAACAGTTTCCTATGTGTATCAAGAATGGTCCACCACCCAAAAGACATCCAGCCAACTTGACATAACTCTGGGAAGCATTTGTATTTGTATTTATTATGGATTCCCATTAGCTGCTGCCAAAGCAGCAGCTACTCTTCCTGGGGTCCAGCGAAATTAAGGCAGTTTATACAATTTTAAAACATTACAATACATTCACAGATTTCACAACACACTGTGTGCCCTCAGGCCCCTACTCCACCACTACCACATATCTACATTACTAAATCCATGTGTATGTATAGTGTGAATGTTATTGTATGTGTGTGTGTGTGTGTGTGTGTGTGTGTGTGTGTGTGTGTGTGTGTGTGTGTGTGTGTGTGTGTGTGTGTGTATGTAATAGAGTTCCATGTGGTCATGGCTCTATGTAGTACTGTGTTCCTCCCATAGTCTGTTCTGGACTTGGGGACTGTGAAGAGACTTCTTGTGGCATGTCTTGTGGGGTATGCATGGGTGTCCAAGCTGTGTGCCAGTAGTTTAGGCAGACAGCTCGGTGCATTCAACATGTCATAAATAAAAGTAGCGATGAAGTCAATCTCTCCTCCACTTTGAGCCAGGAGAGATTGACATGCATATTATTATTATTAGCTCTCTGTGTACATCCAAGGGCAAGCCGTGCTGCACTGTTCTGAGCCAATTGCAATTTTCCTAAGTCCTTTTTTTGTGGCACCTGACCACACGACTGAACAGTAGTCAAGGTGCGACAAAACTAGGGCCTGTAGGACCTGCCTTGTTGATAGTGCTGTCAAGAAGGCAGTGCATCGCTTTATTATGGACAGACTTCTCCCCATCTTAGCTATTACTGAATCAACATTGGAGTCAACATGGGCCAACATCCGTGTGGAACTTTTTTGACGCATTGTAGAGTCCATGCCCCAACGAATTGAAGCTGTTCTGAGGGTAAAGGGGGAGTGTGGGGGGTTTGCGTGTGTTCGTTTATAAATGCGTTGCCCTGTGCCTGGTGAGTGAATGTGTTTGTGTTTACGAGTGGTTTTTATGTAGCTGTGTGTGTACATTGGGGACAGGGGTATCTACTCTCTGTAGGTCTAACACACAGAAACAGACCTGTGCTGTGTATGGACTCCCAGGCTACAGCCCCCATTCACTGGGGGGAGGGGGGCATAGGAGACCCTGGACTCTGGTCCCCCTCTCCCTTCTCTCCCGTGAAAGGCTCTGTACACATCTGATGACTGACTGTGTGTGTTGTGCTGCGTTGAGGAACAAGGTTGCACTGTGCTTTGGCCTGCTGTGTGATGTAATATCTGTGTATATGTTTGGAAGATATAAAGGGCTTGATTGGAGCGCACACAGGGGGCACCGTGTATGAAATGAATGGAGGCTAAAAATGAGGGACGTGCCCCCTTGGCTGCCGTTGATGATCATGATGAGGGCAACCCTTGTCTGTGCACGTATGAGTCAACAGCGGTTTTCTGTCAAGTGCACGAGACTCTGTCAAGCAACCTGACAACTGCCTCAGAGCGAAATGGCACATCATACCCACCACAGTCAGCACAGTGCCAAACATGTTATTGCTCTGCTCTTTGTCTGTGCTCTACTATGCCAGAGGATAGTCTGCTTGCCAGCGATGATATGATAGCCCATTCGTTTTTGTTTCGTGGTCTACATTCTGATTTTGGTAGGCAGACATGGTGTTGGCCATGTTTATGGGGAACCATTAACGTTTGGGCTTCCAAGAGTGGATGTGCACAAATATGATGCTTCTACAGTTTGACATCAGTTAGCATTATGACCCTGTCAACATTCCTTCTCATACTTACCACAATGACTCTAACCTTCCGTCAGCCAAAACAAACCATAAAGTTGAGTGTAAATGTTGTTGTCACTTGAAAGGTAATGTTGCCATCATGAGGTCTTTATTTCTATCCCGACAGTGTTTAGGAGATAAAAGATAAGTATTGGAGTAGTTAAGTGAGTCATGGAGATGGGTGGGTGACGTGTGTGTGTGTGTGTGTGTGTGAGAGAGAGTTTCCACAGTTTGTTTAGGGGCTCCTGTGTGTCACAGCGGTCTAAGGCACTGCCTCTCAGTGCTAGAAGCATCATGACAGACCCTGGTTCGATTCCAGGCTGTATCACAACCGGCCATAATTGGGAGTCCTATAGGGCAGCACACAATTGGCCCAGCATCGTCTAGGGTTTGGCCGGGGTAGGCCGTCATTGTAAATAAGAATTTGTTCTTAACTGACGTGCTTGGTTAAATAATCTTTTTTTTTTTTAAGAGCTTAGCTGGATGGAAAACAGGTGTAAGTACAGTCTCATGTGATCTGTCTCCAGAATCAGATAAGTCTCAGGATCACGTCCCAGCTTGAGGCTGCACATATACAGTATTCTTTCACATTTAAATGGCCCACCCAGTGAAATCAAAAGCCCATCTTTTAAAACATGTGTGTCCTGTTGCAAACCCACAAATCATTACAGACTAATTTTAAATTATTATTTTCAACCTAGAGGATTCCAGAGGAATGGCATCAGAGGTGTCCTGTTATAATACTAGGCACCTAGCAATTTTATGAAGTTGGGTTTAACTAGCCCAGACAGATTCCCAATCTCTCAACCTCATAACTAGGTACCAACAAGCCATTTCAGGTTATCAATCAAGTTAGACAAGCTAGCTACTCTATCTATACTCTTAGAGAAAAGGGTTCCAAAAGAGTTATTCGGGTGCCCCATAGGAGAAACCTTTTTGGGTCCACGTAGAACCATTTTCGGTTCCAAAAAGGGTGGTACCTGAAACCAAGAAGGGTTCTTCAAATGGTTCTCCTATGGGGACAGGCAAAGAACCCTTTTAGGTTCTAGAAAGAAAAAAAGATCCTAAGACTTCATCTTAGCTGGCATGCCTGCTGGCAAGGTTGGTAGAGTTTTTAGAAAAGCAAGCAATAACTACATTTAGCCTACAGAATAAGACTCACATTCCTTTCAATCCTTTACCCAGAGATCCATGTGCAGAAAAATATTGCAGAAAAATATAGATTTTTTTTAACATGGAATTAAGTATAATGATAATGGCTCTTGATTTCAGGTGAAAAATGCAAAATTCTCCAACTTAATTACAGAGGGGGGCCTTCCGACCACCCACCATCCATCCTTGCGTACTTTGTGCCCCCTCATATTTTGGGGATGCATGACATCCCTGTGTGGCATGTATGAGTATGGTATACTTGCCGTCCCCTCCCCTGCTCACTCCTTCTCACTCCCTTCTCTCCCCTCCCATGCACTCTCACCTCCACGCCGTTTGGCACCCTCTTATGCGTCTCATCGCATCACGCCTATGGTCACAAATAAAAACTGTCGGCTTCCAAAGCTACCCTATTCTGTTCTCCCCTGAGGGGAACCTAATCCTTTTCTGTGTAATGAAGGGTTTTACACTAATCTGCTGTGAAAAGGGCTGAGCAGACAATCATACAGACAACGAAGGGGGCCTCAGGCTCCTATCTGTCCACTAAGCTCACACTAAGAGAGCTGCTCAAAAGCTGCTCACTAAGAAAGGACCAAAGAGGCAGAGAGAGAACAGGGAGAGAAAGAGACCCAGCTGTGACTGCTCCGAGGCATTGGATCAGATGGTACACGCCCAGGTGTAAGGAAGGTGTAAACAGGTGACAGGCAGTTAATCGAGGGCACACCTAACTCAGGAGAGGTGCAACACCTGTATGGAAATACAGAAGTTGTACAAGGCGCCTTACAGACAGACAGACAGACGTGGCGGTCCACAGCAAAGGAGTTACCACCCATTTGAAAAGCCATGCTGGCACTTTGGTAATCCCCTACTTATAAATAGGCAAATTAAAATGGCCACCCCAACTCAGGCTGTGGTTGATACATGCAATAGTGCAGAAAAATGCCTGCTGTGCATCTCCTACACGTGGGTTGATGAGGATCCTTCTAGCCACCAATAAAATCCTTATAAACATATAACGTGGTGGCTCATTTCGATGTGGTACAGCATAAGGAGATGAATGGACGCAATCAACTGAATGTGGGAAATGTCTCTACAATCCAGCCTGGAAGTTTTATTTTCATTATTGGTGGGAAATGTAGGTCGAATATGGCAGGAAATGGAAAGTGCCGAAGTGTGGAAGACTGTCAACAGATTGCAGAGGAAGTGCAGCACACTTATCGTGGATGGACGCATTTCAAACGCTCTGGGATAGTTACTTGACTGAGTTAACAAACTTGGAAACTATGGCCGTTGTGGGCAGGCTTTTCATGTTTGGTTAGATTTCATGATCTTCTCGACATATTAAATTCATCACAGTTAAAACGAAAAGAAAGAATAAGGAAGAGAGAGAAAAAAGTAGTCAGTTTTTCCATTCTGTCATTATATTGACCTCAGCTCTAGTGAACTAGGGGCACGTAAAGTAGAGCGAGAAGTAGTACAGTCTGGCAGTGGAGGATTACAGTAAAGATGTCTGCTGGCTTTAGCCAGCACAGAGCGATGTCGCTGTTCACCAGTGTCCTCTGGTTCATTTGACCACTGGCTCTTCAGCCTACTGACACCGCTGTGCGTTTGCAAAGGATGATGGGGGACCAAGCAAGGCAGGAATTCAAACTCAACTTTGCTCTAAATGTACATTTAGATACCTGGAACTGACAGCATTTAACTTCTTTTCAGATATGAAACAAACAGACTATCATAATATTAGTAAAAAATATCAAATTCCCAGTTTATGCTTCAAAACCAACTTTATAAGAATGTCAATACAATCAAACTACCAACGACAATGCAATGATCACAAGTCAGTCATAATGTGGCTAATAGGCCTCCTACCGCACATGTATCAAACACAAAATAAACAAGTCAACAGTTGAGTCTTCCACTTTCTGAAAGTACAGCCTGATGTGCTCACATTGGTGAATTCAACTTCAATTGCGGTGCTTTCATGTGTCCCGTTTTCAGCGCGCAGTGGAGGGAAAGTCTACAGACACATGCCATAGGCTAAGAAAATGTCGTGGTCTGGCATCCGTTTTTAAAGCTTGACAAGGAAAGAAAACCTGCAACAAAACTATGCAAAGGAGAAACATGAACCAACATTTGAGCAGTAGCCTAGGCTGGCTACTCAACTACAATATATATTGTAGTTGAAAATAAATAAATAAATATATTTTTTACATGTTTAGATGTTACAACAACCTAATAGCTACGTTTTTGTTATTTGGAGTTTTTAAATACTTTTTGATTCGGGCTGCAGCATATTATGCACATGTGCAAGGATAGCAGCAAAGGCTGAACAATTATGATTGATCTCTTATTTTGTTTTAATACGTTAAAATGCTATATACAGCATAATTGGACATTATAAATTGTCATATTTGTTCAAATAAAACAATGGGCCACGAATTCGTTTTTTTTGTTTTTTTGAGTTTGACGTCCCTGAGCTAGAGTATCTGTTTATGTAGCTAGTTATTTATTTAGCAAGCTAAAAACACGGAGCCAACGATACTGCATTTATAACTAACCCCTTCTGTCTGTGACAGAGCCTATCGTTAGCAAGCTAGCTCGCTGCTGGGAGGATGTAATGTGATTGGAGGAGTGGGTGAGTGACTGGATTGGAGGAGTGGCTTACCCTCGTATCGTTTTTTGGTGGCTACAGCTCAAGATTCAGGTGTCATATGGTTAGCTAGCAAAAAATGTGAATTGCTTTGCTAGCTAGCAAAATGTGGGTTGGGGCAACCATACATTGGCAGGCAAGCTGCAGAAGGACGAGAAGGCTACTATTCCCCATCGTTTATCAGTACAATTCTGACTGCCAACTAGCTGAAAAGGTTTGAGAGGGTTTATATAATGTTCCCTCGTTAGATTTGAGCTCATCTCTCTCTGGCTAGCATTAGTTGTTGTTGTTGATATGCATAACTGAGGGAGAGAGAGCCTACCTTTCAATGGTCGTTTGATCAATGGGACTGTGAAGTTTCCAAATGTAAGAGGACTCCCTTGGCATTTACATATTTGCAGAAATCAATTCAGGTGTATTTTGTGGCTTTTTGGCGAACGCGTTCTAATGATCTAAAGTCACACTATTGCTACTGCCTACACAGTTTAGTTCAAAGTGAATGATGGCAGGTCTGTGTAGCAAATGGCTTATTTGCATATAGGTCTACTGTAGCTCTGATTGGCTATAGCGCACTGGTCTGAATAGACTCCGGTCTGGGACAAGACAGATGTTTTTTTAGGTTTTATTTACTGCAGTGTCTTGATTGTACAAACGCATGGCGGCTTTCCCACTCAATATTTCTATATAATTTTCACAAATGCCTTACTACACGTCATTCCCAAACATTCTATGAATTTATGAAAATGTGAAAATGACCATATCAAGTGCTCACTTTTCAGAAAATGTAAAAAAAAAATTAAAAAGTAATATTCTTCCTGGGGGTGTATATAAACATATTTGTATAAGATTTGATGTTGTTCAAATGCTGTCGGTTCCACTTTATAATGTATCTCTGTGTTCGAGACTACAGTAGTTATTTTGTAGTTATTTTGTATCACATAGCCATCTCTCTCCTGAAGGAATCACTGTCATTTTCACATTTATCTGGTTTCATGGGAACAATGTGACAGCGACCATCCCTACTCTCGTCACTTAGCTATACTAATAGCATTCTTATCAACACCACACTTTGGAAACTCGGCCTAGCCCCGCTCCTGGAGTCACTCTCTCTCTCTTTCTCTCTTCCCCCGCTCTCTTTCTGCACACAAAGGTGAAAGACCTACACACCCTCCTTTTTCTGACCTCCGTTTCCCCTCCATCTCCTGTCCCACACTCTTCTGGAGTGCTTTCCACACTGCATGCCTCTAATGCTTGCTCCATGAGGTTTATACGGCCTTATTAGAATTTATATCTAACAAGTGTTTCCCCGCGCTATGATTAATCTCCTGCCTCACACTGGCTCAGGAGACTAATGCTGCTGGAATGGCCTGGGGATCTCCACTCTCCACTGCTGGGGGGGGGGGGGGGGGGGGGGGGGTAACAAGGCAGCCAAGGCTGTTCCCCTTCCCAGTAAAATGGCAGACAAATAACAGTAATACTGTAAGTCTGTAATGTTATTTAGTCATTCTTTAAGTCCAACAATGTTCCCAGAATGACACGGCCATATTTTCCACACCACACCGCTGTACAGCAGTAGCACACCACCACAACAAGTGAGATAGTAGTCCTCCAGCCCGTGAAGATGCTTCTTTACATGTGTTTATGAGTGTGGGTGTATTTCAAAATAGAGAGCGAGGGTGTAATGGGGTAATATTTGATATATGTGATATTATACAATATATTCTTCACAATCGACCTGTGATAAGACTATGCAAGTAGCCTATTAAAATGTTTATCTGACTCCATTTAGCATTATAGTAAATCCATGTGCAATCAAGTATTATGCTTTTAGAGGTCTGAGAGCTATGAACATATCAGATAACTCAACTCAATAATCCCTGCTTCATATACAGGCTGGTTAATGTTACCCAGCTGTCAGATCAACTCCAACCTGAGACGAGTTTCTGTCTCTCTCTCTCTCCCCTTCTCTCTTTCACTCTCTCCCACACTCACTCTCTCTCTCTCTCTCTCTCCCTTGCTCTCACACTCTCTCTCCCACTCACACAAACAAGCACTGTTATCCAAACACAGATACAGTACTCACTTATGCAGTAATTTTCATTGCCACAAACGTTTCTGGCATTCATGTTTGGACTAATTTCCTGAGCTTGCAGGAACACCTTGCACCCAGGCAGGGTGCTGTCTGTATGGGAGGTGTATTGGGTGACACCTTGGGGCCTGTATACTCCTGGAGGGTATTGGGTTCACGTGGTAGCTGATGCCTGCTACTGGGCTAGAGAGAGAGGCGACTTCCTCCGATGTGGAGATGAGCTGTGCTTCACACGCTACCTCGCCGGATTGTCTTTCTGTACAGACGGTGTGGAGACGCCTCTGTCGCGTGCCCTTTCCACTCCTCTCCTCTTCTTTCTTCCCTCTCTCTCTCTGGGCTGCGCCAGAATGTACCTGTCTGTCTATCTGAGCGCTTGTCTGTCTGTCTCTCTGCCTGTCTGCCAGACAAACAACACTGGTGAAGGTATACCCTCACAGGCCTTTGTCTCTCTCTCCCCTCTCTCTCTCTCTATCCCCTCTCTCTCTCTCTCTCTGTCTTTGTCTCTGTCTCTGTCTCTGTCCCTCTCCCTCACTGATAAAGGGGAGGAAAGGCTGTGGCTGCTGCTGGGCCAGGAAACTATTGTGGTTCGCTGAGGGAAACTCTTGTACTTCAGACAGGAAACCTTTGTTAATATAACAGCTTTTATTAGCTTTTTAGGGTGCGTAGAGTGCATGGTGTTGTGCTCCGTTGACCCTGGGCAGTCCTTTTGTAGCACACGCCTAATGAGGACACAGAATAAAATGGGCATTGTGGGAACTGGAGAGAAAAGAACTTGGGAGAGCAGAGTACCTCCTCTACCTCTCAATAGTCTGTAAATAGAGGGTTGGAGGAAAGTCACTGCAGTGTGTCAGTCAAATGTTGCCTGCCTGATTGGCGCAGTCACCAAGTCTTGGGCCCAGTGACGGTTCTATGCACAGCTACATAACTTAAATGGGTGAGCTGACCTGGCCAGAGGGCAGTGTGTGTGTATGCATATACAGTATGTGTGTATATGTGTGTGGGTGCTAGAGAGAGAGAGAGAGTGTGTGTGAGAGGGAGAGGTTCTGTGTAGTTGAACCCCAGTCACAACAGTCAGTATGTCCCTAGGCTAACTGTCTGCGCCATGACTCGCACACTTCCTTGTCTGTGGTGTTCTCTTGGCTCGCAATGAAAGGAACGGACACTTACCCCCCTTTCTCCTCCCGCACACCCCATTCTGCCCCTCTCTCCCTTCTCCGACAGGGAGACAATGTGCTAGAGAAGTTATGGCACCTAACACCAACTTAAAGAGCACACATACTACAGATTCTTCCTCTGTAGATCTTCTCTCTCTCCCTCTCTACCCCTGTCTTCATACCTGCTAGATTATTGTCTTCTGTATGAATGCTGCAGATTTTTCACATTCTTTCCCACTGTTTTCATAACACTCCGGAAAGGGAGCCTGCCTGGAACCATGCATCTGTTGGAGTTAAAGAGCAACTCCACCACTTTTCAATCTCATTTTCATTATCTCCAGCACAATACCCGTGTCAACATATAAATTCAGCAAAAAAATAAACGTCCTCTCACTGTCAACTGCGTTTATTTTCAGCATACTTAACATGTGTAAATATTTGTATGAACATAACAAGATTCAACACTTGAGACATAAACTGAACAAGTTCCACAGACATGTGACTAACAGAAATGGAATAATGTGTCCCTGAACAAAGGGGGAGAGGTCAAAATCAAAAGAAACAGTCAGTATCTGGTGTGGCCACCAGCTGCATTAAGTACTGCATTGCATCTCCTCCTCATAGACTGCACCAGATTTGCCAGTTCTTGCTGTGAGATGTTAGGCGTCTCACAGTACGGACATTGCAATTTATTGCCCTGGCCACATCTGAGGTCCTCATGCCTCCTTGCAGCATGCCTAAGGCACTTTCATGCAGATGAGCAGGGACCCTGGAATCTTTCTTTGGTGTTTTTCAGAGTCAGTAGAAAAGCCTCTTTAGTGTCCTAAGTTTTGATAACTGTGACCTTAATTGCCTACCGTCTGTAAGCTGTTAGTGTCTTAACGACCGTTCCACAAGTGCTTGTTCATTAATTGTTTATGGTTCATTGAACTTATCTTGGCCAGGTCGCAGTTGTAAATGAGAACTTGTTCTCAACTAGCCTACCTGGTTCAATAAAGGTGAAATAAAAAAAATAATTTAAAAAAGCATGGGATACGGTGTTTAAACCCTTTACAATGAAGATCTGTGAAGTTATTTGGATTTTTATCAATTATATTTGATACACAGGGTCCTGGAAAAGGGACGTTTTCTTTTTTTGCTGAGTTCAGTACGTGAAAACGGTGCATTTCTAAGTTTTGCAGAAAAAAATATACATTTAAAAAGTTCTACCCAATGACATCAAAAGTTATAACAGTGATTTTCAAACACCAGATTCACGGTGATGTGGGGAGAAAGAAAATACCCTCCCTTGAGCTAGAAACTCATTGTAAGTTTTGAAAATCACCGTTTTTGACCTTTAATCCTATCCTGTGATGTCACAGAGAAGCTTTTTAAAAATATTTTTAAACACAGATCATAGAAATGCACATTTTTCACATATGTAGACACTGGTTTGGTCCTGGAGATGATGAATATGAATTTGAAAAGTGGTGGAATTGCCCTTTAAGGAGTTAATCACTAGCTCCCTGTGTGTGTGTGTGTGTGTGTGTGTGTGTGTGTGTGTGTGTGTGTGTGTGTGTGTGTGTGTGTGTGTGTGTGTGTGTGTGTGTGTGTGTGTGGGTGTGTGGGTGGGTGTGTGTTAGTAATGCTGTTTGTTCAGCTGCACCCACCCGCAATTGCTAATAACCCATCCGCAACTGCTCAACTATATGTGAAAATATGAGGCCCTAACCCAACCCTAACCCACAAATATAGAAAATACGCTGTACAGTCAGAGATGACGGAACGATTTTTGACAGGCCTTTTTAGATAGGCCTATGTTTCTGCTTATAATATCCGTCATTTTGGTACGCTTTTGGTCAACTTGTCTATAATTAGATACATGCAGGTTCTCTTTTTTAATTACGTGTTGCCCGAGAAGACTAAATAAACCCCTGCTCACCAGAATTACGTCATAAATCGATATAATGCATTCTTCAATCTAGTTCATCGCTAATTCTCTCGTGCAGCAAATACTTTAGGGACCGTGGAGAAAATGCAATAACTCCCCCACAAAAATGGGAAGGGATTTTCCGTGTCAAATTTTCAAATGACATCAGTTTGACCGGTTTTGAGGAAATTAAAAGCTGTTTTTGATAAGATTTCAGTTTGGCTTGGATGTATATTTTATGTTTTTGAAATACTATCAGCTTTTATGATGCTGATAAATAAAGCACCTTTAAAGACGCTCCCTTAACCGGCATTCATTCTCTCAAAATTTACCAAAATTTACATTTGGTGTGTCATTTTACAGCAATAAACATTATATTAGGCTATGTGAGAGGTTATAGACTTACAGTTAGAGTCCAGATTTAATTTAGGCTACTATTCCATTTAACCCAACTGAACAGTACTGTTACAGTTCCCCTGACGTGCCATTTTGAAGTCCCCGTCTTGTGACTGTCAAATTTGCCTAGCGCCTCAATAATATCATCCTCTTTTACCACTTTACCAAATCTTTCCCAAACATTAGAATACTGTCCTGCCCCTCCCTTCTATTTATCTCCAGCTTTTCTCTTATTGAATTAAACTCCAATATTGTCCTTTTTTCCTCAGTGGAAGTTCTCAAAAGCATTTGGCAATTGGCGTGTATTTGGCGTGCTACAGTTAGACCCTAAAGTTTAGACTTGAAAATAATTTGAATGCATTGTCTTCCCTTTATTCAAACCCGCCCACCACCCACCCGCTCCTAATCCACACAATATTTTATGACCCAAACGAGTCACACCCTTCTTGTTGGTGGAGAGAAAATGTTGCCAGTTTTAAAGCTTATTTCCTGCAACTATACACATTTTGTCATGGGGTGCAGAGAAAATATTGCAGTTTTAAAGTACATTTTATTATAATTCTATACATTTTGCCATGTCTGTTTATTCATGTGATATTTGAGTGACTCAAAAATTACAACAAAATCTATGGTCTAAAAAACCTAGCTAAAAAACCTTAGCTGACATGGGCTAGTTGATCTGGACATTTCTGACTATAACTATAGCTAGCTACTAGCTATAAATAGCTCTCCAAGGTATGCAATGACTGACATGACAAGAGGAAAACTGATGATGCAGTATCCAATTTTGAAATTTCACCTTGTACATTCTACTATTACAACTTTCAAGAGTAAGTTGAAAGACTGACTGAGTTCCATATACATTACCAGTCTATGCCTACTCATTCAAACGTTTTTCTTTATGTTTACTATGTTCTATGTTTTACCTTGTAGATGGTTTTTAGGCAGCTGCACTTGAAGAAACTCTCAAAGTTCTTGAAATGTTCCGGATTGACTGAAATCTAAAATATATTTTGATTTGCTTAACACTTTTGTGGTTACTACATGATTCCATATTTGTTAGTTCATTGTTTTGATTTATTCACTATTATTTTACAATGTAGAAAAATAATAATAATAATAATTAACTCTTGAATGAGTAGGTTTGTCTAAACTTTGACTGGTACTATATATGCAGTTGAAGTCGGAAGTTTACATACACCTCAGCCAAATGCATTTAGACTCAGTTTTTCACAATTCCTGACATTTAATCCTAATCCTAAAATGTAATCCTAATCCTGACATCTAATCCTAATCCTAAAAATTCCCGGTGTTAGGTCAGTTAGGATCACCACTTTATTTTAAGAATGTGAAAAATCAGAAAAATAGTAGAGAGAATGATTTATTTCAGCTTTTGATTCTTTCATCACATTCCCAGTGGGTCTGAAGTTTACATACACTCAATTAGTATTTGGTAGCATTGCCTTTAAATAGTTTAACTTGGGTCAAACATTTCAGGTAGCCTCCCATAAGCTTCCCACAATAAGTTTGGTGAATTTGGTCTCATTCCTCCTGAGCTGGTGTAACTGAGTCAGGTTTGTAAGGCCTCTTTGCTCACACATACTTTTTCAGTTCTGCCCACACATTTTCTATGGGATTGAGGTCAGGGCTTTGTGATGGCCACTCCAATACCGTGACTTTGTTGTCCAAAGTATATGTCCTAACCGACTTGCCAAAACTATAGTTTGTTAACAAGAAATTGGTGGAGTGGTTGAAAAACAAGTTTTAATGACTCCAACCAAAGTGTATGTACATTTCTGACTTCAACTATATATATATGAGGGGCTGGACCCCCGTGCCCCACATGCCGACTCCACAGTTTGGGAAGCACTGTTCTATAGGACACTGCTTGTGAGAAGGAGAGCATATTTGTGTGTGCGTGCGTATTTGAGAGAGCATGTAGTATATATTGGCAGGGAATAAAATGATTACAACTCTACCCTAAGATTCACTTCCGAGCAGTTTATCAAGTTGTGACATTGAGAAAACAATAACAACAACAAACAGAAAAAGATAAAAAGCTTTCCCCTCAAAAAGCGAGATAAAAGAGCAAGAGCAGGGGGAGGGAGAGAGAGAGATTGAAAGGGATTCCGTTCCGCTGCAGGCCAAGCTGGGTCACCATCATCCCAGGGCCTGTGAAGTGACATCATAGTAGACTCAAACCCACGCTAGAGGGGACCTCGGGTCATACGCACACCAAACAATGTGAGGATGGGAGCCTGCTGTGTGTGTGTGTGTGTGTGTGTGTGTGTGTGTGTGTGTGTGTGTGTGTGTGTGTGTGTGCTTGAGAGAGTGAAAGTATGAGTGCATGTGTGTGCGTATATGTTTGTATGTATGTGAGAGAGAGAATGAGTGCAAGTGTGATTGAGCTTGATAAATGACAGCTCCCTGCCTCTGTCTGTGTTTAGCAAGGCCTGTGCATCGTCTCCTGCAGAGCAGACAGATTAACCTCTGACTTCTACTTCCTGCTAACAGAGAAACACTTCCTCCACTGACCTTGACAATGGGACAAGAGGGTGACTGGGGCTGGGGGGGACAGCTGCCTAGGCCCGGGATGGGGAGAGGGGCACTTGGACATAGAGACACAGGGAGAGACACTGGGGAGACAAAAAAATCTAAAACATGTTTTATTGTTTGGGCTCCCAAGTGGCGCAGCGGTTTAAGGCAATGCTTCTCAGTTCTAGAGGTGTCACTACAGACCCTGGTTTGATTCCGGGCTGTATCACAACCGGCCGTGATTGGGAGTCCCATAGGGAGGCGCACAATTGGCCCAGTGTCGTCCGGGTTTGGCCAGGGTAGGCCGTTATTGTAAATAATATTTTTTTCTAAACTGACTTGCCTATTTAAATAAATTGTCACACACAGGTCCAGTGAAATGTGTGGTTTTACAGGGTCAGCCTCACCCTGGAGAAAATGATGGTTATGTGCCTTGCCCAAGCGCACATTGACCGATTTTTTTACCTTGTCGGCTCGGGTATTCGAACCAACGACCTTTCGGTTACTGGTGCGCGCGCGCACACACACGCACACACACACACACACACACACACACACACACACACTGAGAGACACCCCAGGGATGGGAGAACCAGTGGGGAAGTGTTCCCATGCTGCTCTGACTCAAACGTCTTGACTGATCCCAGGCAGGGACACACCACAGTCAGACTTCATACAAGAAGGAGAGAGCTTCTTGCTGACAGTGAAGCAGACATTCACCAGCAGTTCTGCACAAACACACACCCACACATGGTGTCTATCACACGCTATCCCTTACTACTCCTGTTCTCCTCTCCCACACAGACAATACACACATACCGTGTCTACTGACAAATATTTAAAACCGCTTTATGCTTTGTTCATTTTGTTGAATCACGGCCTATCTTTGAGATAACACAGCAACTTGGGCGTAGATCCATTTGCAGCTAAGTGCCCCCTCCCCACCCAAGTGGAAGCCGAACATAGTGAAGCACCCCGGACCCCGGACCCTGGACTCCCACCCCCTTCCCAGGATGCACTTCTCCAGCCAGGTCATTGGGTTTATCCTCCATTGGTCTCGTCACACTGATGGACAGGGACAGTTGGGTTTCCTGGCTCCGAATCAAGGCCGGGACTCGGTCTGGGAGACAACGCTCTATTCAATAAGGGGGACCATTCCAGAACGGAGAGCGCAGTATTGGGTTATTCAATACACTGCTGTCTCACATGCCCTACCCAAACAACTCTGTCGAAAGAGGGGGTGGGGGGTGTGTGTTTGTGTGTTTGTGTGTGTGTGTGTGTGTGTTTGTGTGTGTGTGTGTGAGAGAGAGACACACTCATGCAGGTTGACATTTATTGTCATGTGTCTTGTCCTGGAGGCAGAACTGTGCGATTTCCCCTTAGATATGTCAGGCAAAGTCAAAATTGGCTATATTGTAAAAATGAATGAAAACAAAAATTTGCTTTTTGGTCTTAATTTAAGGTTAGGGTTAGGCATTAGGGTTAGCAGTGTGGTAAGTTTAGGGTTAAGGGTTAGGTTGAGAATCAGATTTTATGCCTTTGTGGCTGCGCCAAGTAGTTACCACTCTGCAGAGCTGCCTCTAGAACAAGATTCATGACGAAAAACACTAACCTGCCGATTGCACACACACACACACACAAAAACTCTGGATTACAGAACTAAGGACTTCATGGACAAAAACATTGTCAGTCGTCTGTGTCCAGTGTTTCTGCAAACTGAAAAGACCATTATGAACAGAGAGCTGAAGCTTTAGTTTTGATTTTATGCGATCAAGATAGAGTACCGTGACCCTGATGCTTGAAACAGCAAACATCAGCTTTAGAAGGACTAAAACTGTAATTGGGTTCTCAGAGAGAAAAAGGGGACTCTCAGAATGATGAACAATGCCAGATCCTCCATTTGCTTTTGTAAGCCATAGTTTATCCACATAATGATGTAATCAGATCCTCTGTGTGTGTGTGTGTGGGGTGCTGTGACCTGCAACACAACCTCTGTGACTGTCATTTGCCTGCTAAGCAAGTCAACCAACCAGGATCTGACAGATAATGAAGATTGACCTTTTCGTCTATGTCCAAACCTATTCAATACATAATATTTCTATATGTTCAGGATAATAAAAATAATTTAACTTCTATGCCACAATTCCACATGAAATAAATTACCTCTGAGATTCAATATGTATAGTATAGTACATCCCAGCTTGACTACATCCCAGCTTGACTAACCCTATGCCAGGTTTTACAATATATACAGTTGAAGTCGGAAGTTTACATACTCCTTAGCCAAATACATTTAAACTCAGTTTTTCACAATTCCTGACATTTAATCCTAGTAAAAATTCCTGGTGTTAGGTCAGTTAGGATCACCACTTTATTTTAAGAATGTGAAATGTCAGAATAATAGTAGAGAGAATGATTTATTTCAGCTTTTATTTCTTTCATTACATTCCCAGTGGGTCTGAAGTTTACATACACTCAATTAGTATTTGGTAGCATTGCCTTTAAATAGTTTAACTTGGGTCAAATGTTTCAGGTAGCCTCCCACAAGCTTCCCACAATACGTTTGGTGAATTGTAGCCCATTCCTCCTGACAGGTTTGTAGGCCTTCTTGCTCACACATTTTTTTTCAGTTCTGCCCATACATTTTCTGTGGGATTGAGGTCAGGGCTTTGTGATGGCAACTCCAATACCTTGACTTTGTTGTCCTTAATCCATTTTGCCACAACTTTGGAAGTATGCTTGTGGTCATTGACCATTTGCAAGACCCATTTGCAACCAAGCTTTAACTGATGTCTTTAGTTGTTGCTTCAATATATCCACACAATTTTCCTCCCTCATGATGCCCTCTATTTTGTGAAGAGCACCAGTCGCTCCTGCAGCAAATCACCCCCACAACATGATGCTGCCACCCCTGTGCTTCACGGTTGGGATGGTGTTCTTCGGCTTGCAAGCATCCCCCTTTTTTCCTCCAAACATAACAATGGTCATTATGGCCAAACAGTTCTATTTTTGTTTCATCAGACCAGAGGATATTTCTCCAAAAAGTACGATCTTTGTCCCCATGTGCAGTAGCAGACCGCAGTCTGGCTTTTTTATGGTGGTTTTGGAGCAGGGACTTCTTCCTTGCTGAGCGGTCTTTCAGGTTATGTCAATATAGGACTCGTTTTACTGTGGATATAGATACTTTTGTACCTGTTTCCTCCAGGTCCTTTACTGTTGTTTCTGGATTGATTTAGCATTTTTTTGCACCAAAGTATGTTAATCTCTAGGAGACAGAACGCGTTTCCTTCCTGAGCGGTATGACGGCTGCGTGGTCCCATGGTGTTGCGTACTATTGTTTGAACAGATGAACGTGGTACCTTCCTGCATTTGGAAATTGCTCCCAAGGATGAACCAGACTTGTGGAGGTCTACAATTTTTTTTCTGAGGTCTTGGCTGATTTCTTTAGATTTTCCCATGATGTCAAGCAAAGAGGTGCTGCATTTGAAGGTAGGCCTTGAAATACATCCACAGGTACACCTCCAATTGACCCAAATTATGTCAATTAGGCTATCAGAAGCTTCTAAAGCCATGACATCATTTTCTGGAATTTTTCAAGCTGTTTTAAGGCACAGTCAACTTAGTGTATGTAAACCTCTGACCCACTGGAATTGTGATACAGTGAATTATAAGTGAAATAATCTGTCTGTAAACAATTTTTGGAAAAATTACTTGTGACATGCGCAAAGTAGATGTCCTAACCGACTTGCCAAAGCTATAGTTTGTTATCAAGAAATTTGTGGACTGGTTGAAAAATAGTGTTAATGACTCCAACTCAAGTGCATGTAAACGACTTCAACTGTACATATACAGTATATATATATATATCATCCTTTATTTAAGCATGAAGTCATGCTGAGACCACTGTCTATTTCACACATTAGCCCTGCATGAACACATCAATAAACAACAATTACATTATACACACTGTATCTGTACAAGGACTTTTTGAGATCATTCCACATGAGAAGCGCAAAAACTAAAAGCACATTGACCTATCTCACTTGAGTCCAGGTCTGGTAACTTAAATGTTTGAAGGTTAACAATGAGGTTTAGGAGGAAGGAGGAAGTTTATGCAAGAGGGCTTTATAGATAAAAAGTCTTCAACACGTACTGTTGCTACAGTATGGACCCCACTCTATCAAACGCTAGGTTATGCCCCCAGTCCCAGTTATAATATATTGGCTTCAGACATACACTGTCACATGAAAGGGTAGTTGGGATTTCCTCAGACATCAAGCCGCCCTATAGACTCTCACAGATGGGACAGGCCTGACCATGTCTTTAACCCCCCCCCCCACCCCCCCCCACCCCCTTAGTCCATGTCTAGTGGTAGAGGGGACATCAACCCCCCCCCCCCCCCCCAATATAAGCTCCACAGAAAGTTCAGCCCTGACCATGTATTTGACCCTCCATTTACACTCCATAGATAGGACTTACCATGTCTAGTGGGAGAGAGGGGGCCCCGGGGACATGAGACCGACTGGGAGCTCCGAGGGAACACGAGGCGTGAGAAATTATGCATGGTCCTGCTATTCCTCAAGCAGGGCCAGTGACAGCTCGATTACGGGCGGCAATACAAACCATTAAGTGCTATTAATCTTACAGGCTGGCGACGAGTCATTTTGGGCCATTCATTTCGCTGGGCCGGGGTGTGAGTCATTATGTGTCATTACTCTCGTACCCGCTGGGCGCTGGGTTAGGGGGGCAGGCAGGACAGGGGGGCAAGGGGGGTGAGGGCTCCGCCTGTGGGACCCCAAGCTGAGCGGACAGGTCTACCAGGTCAGCTGGTTGGCACTGGTTCTGAAATATGTATGGAGAACTCATGAACAACAGCCAAGCCAAAGAAGCCCTTTTTGGGGGTAATTGTTTCCTTACATTGTCAATGTGTCACAGGGGTTAATCGGACGGCTGTGGCTCCCCGTTCAGTCATAGTCCCAGTCTCTCTAGACTCTCTTTCTGCTCTTTTTCTCTCTCTGTTTTTTTTTTCTCTGACTCTCTCTCACTATCTCTTTTTGCTTTCTCTTTCTCTCTCCACTCTCTCTATCTTTCTCAACCAGTGTGCTATAACTTTCAATCACCCATTTTTTCCCCAATGCGCACTCAGAGAAAGGTTTAGGGCCATGTCAATGTACATAAAGCCAAGGCATTAAACTGACTATGTGGCAAAGTGGGGTGGTGACCTCAATGAAACCATAAAGCTATTTCATGGTTGTAGGGTGGGAGTTGAGGGAACTCACTCGACCTCACACCTGGACAAGAACCCTCTATATAAGGTGGAAATATAGTGGACCTCTCCACCCCTTGCTCCCCCCCCCCCCCCCTAAGCGTGTGTGTGTGTGTCCCACCATCCCCCCAGCCCATAAAAGTATGGGAAAGTCCCAGCGCTGCTATGTGTCTGTGTAAAACATAATACTGTCTGCAGGACTATTCCTGAGTCCTCCGCCACTACAGCGGCAGATGTTTTATTTAGAATCCAAAAACACTGGCAAGGTAATTTGCTTAAAGGAGGGGAAACAGAGCAGAGAGTGCTGTTGCGGTGTGACGACCATGCCAGAGCACGCGAGGGACAGAGAGAGCGAGAGACCAGCCTCGTAGAGTTTCCACTCCTCAGCTCTGTCATGATATTTCCTCTCTCCAACATCAGCTCTTTCTCACACTCCTGTTTTTCACTGTCTCTCTCTCTCTCTCTCTCTCTCACAAACACTGTTAATCTCTGTCACAATCTCCCTCCTATCGCTTTGCTCTATGTCTATCTAGCCTTGTCTCTGTCAAGCACTCTAATTCTCTCCCTTTCTCATCCGTTTCATTCCCTCTTTCATTGTCTGACTGACTGTTGGCTAAAGGACCAGGTGGTGTTTCCTCCTCTCGTCTCCCTCCACCCTCTTTTTCTCCCCTCCTCCCTTCGTCTAAACAGGGGGTGCAGGTTGACCCTGCTTATTTAAGTGTGCCTCATGGTGGGGGGGGGGGGGGGGGGGTCTAGGAAAATGGGCAAGTCACTCACACACAATCACCAGCACATATACTGTAACTCACTAACACACATACCTACACTATTGAGAAGTTTCAAAGGGTAAAACATGGTTGTTATTCATTTACTAGTGAGTAATACCACAGTGAGTGTCATATACTGTAAGTGTATGTGTGTCTGTGTGTGTGCATGCATGTGTGTGTGTGCCATATTGTTCTAAGCAGAGCCCTGGTCTAGTGCGCTGTACCAGGGAAGAGTTAAACTCCACACTGGTTGCTGTGGACGTCTTGGCAGCCTCCCGATAATGACAATCCCAGATCGCTATTATCAGAGGTAATATGGATGCCCAGTGCAGCCCGCTCCTCTACACCCCACTCCTCCTCACACACCTCTCCCTTCTCTGTCGCCAATGGGAATCCAGCTCACTTTCAACAGCTATCCACGTTGAATTATTATTGTTTATTGTGGTAAATGGGATTTTACACGCACCACTCTAATATTACATGGTGGTCACTCAACCAATATGGAATGGCTGTTACTCAATCCGCATGTTCTCATCCCCGACCTCCACAAACACAGACGTGAACACAGAGACGTACACACACACGAACAATCACCCACACACACATACAAACGCACACACACCCACGCATACAACATGCACGCACACACACACACACACACATACGCACACACACATAGCCCTGGGCTACGCTTCTCTGCGTGGCCCACCCGCACCACACACCAGGAGTTTCCCTTACACACGCACCCTGGGAGACAACGTGGAGCTAAAGTCTTCAGCAGACCCCGGTTCTCAACCCAACTCAACAACAGGCTGGAATCAACAACAACAAATCACTCCAACAATGAATGCAGCCGTCTACCGGGTCTACTCTGGGAGTATTTGGATGTGGGTGTTATGTAAAAGTGTGTGTGCCCATTTTATACAGGTATAAATGTAAATGTAAACGAATGAAGATGGCGAGGGAGTGAGTCAGGGAGTGATTGAGTGACTGAATGACTGACTGACTAAATGTGTGACTGTGTTCTTACATACTGTATGATGTTTGTGTGTGTGTGTGTGGGGGGGGGGGGGGGGGTCAGTAGCTTGGTTTAGAGCTTTGTCTGGCGAGAGAAAGGCAGGCAGAGTGTGTGTGTGTGTGTGTGTGTGTGTGCGTGCAAGCCGGGGCTGGAGGGATTGAATGTCCGGGGCTCCAGGGGTCCCTTCCTGCCTCTCTCTATCGTGATATCTCCAAGACGCTTGTCAAACTCAAGGGGAAGGGAGACAGAGGGGGAAAAAACACTTTGTACTTGGATTCTGTGTGCTACTTCAATCTGCCTCCTTTTGTGCCTCTTTCTGTCTGCTCACAAAGAGAGTTGCTAATCCGGAGCTCAAAGGAGAGCTGGCTTTTCCTGTGTAATTACAGACGCAACACAACACTCTGTCTGCCAGGCAATTGCAGCTGCCACACGGGAGAGATGGAGGGAGAGGGAGAGAGAGAAAGTAAGGGGTAAAGGGGGAAAAGAGGTTGAAACTGAGTAATATTGAGTTCAGTCAAATTGCTATCAAAGGAATGTCTTGGCCACACACACACATGAACCCACACGCACGCACGCACGCACGCATGCACACACACACAATCATTGTGGGGACTTAAAATTGATTGCCATTCAACAACTGTTGTTTTCGACACAAAAAATAAATAGGTACTTGCAAGCTGACGTTCTGTGAATGAATGGTTAGTCCAGGGAGGATCATTAGCTAGCTACTTTTTGATACCCATTCTCAACTGGATCCACCTTGACAGGGTCAGAACTGCATTCTGAAATCTCTATGAATTCTGAATATTGTGGTTTGCTTACAGCCAGGAAATGTAGATGGCCCGTTTTTTATCAGTGAGATGCAGAAATGCTTGTATTTGCGTGTAGGGAGGAAATTCTCGATTTATATGACAAATATATGTCAATAGCATATTAATGGACATATACAGTGAAAGAGGAGCAGGTGAAATTTCCCTTTAAGGTTAGGGTAATGGTTAAGGTTAGGGTTAGGATTAACGTGAGGTTTAGGGTTAGAGGTTAGGGAAAATAGGATTTTGAATGGCAATCAATTTTAAGTTAATGACAGCAAGACACAGACCATGTTTATGCCCAGCTCCAGTATATTTATTTGCTCATCATGGAGTCATGGAAAGATTTAGCAAAGGTTCCTGGTGCTGAGCTCGATGTTTAATGCCGCTGCAGATGTTGATGGAATCGGACTCTGTGAATAGAACACATAGGCCAGTCACTGTTAGCCTCTGCGGTAGTTAGTTAGCTAGCTTAACGGTTAGATATGTTCTGGTAGTCTGTAGCTAACGAGTCCAAGGTCAGCTGCTATTGCCCAACACAAAACGAGGTTCACGCTGCCAGGAAGATTCAGCCAACACAACATCCATATTCAGTTAGACTGATGTTGTAGTATAATATATAATGCCTAGTATACTCACAATAGCATTGTGGTATAGATATTGCTAGCTATTGTACATACAGTGCCTTCGGAAAGTATTCAGACCCCTTGACTTTTTCCACATTTTGTTAAATTACTGAGGAGTGGTTTCCGTCTGGCCACTCTACCATAAAGGCCTGATGGTGGAGTGCTGCAGAGATGGTTGTCCTTCTGGAAGGTTCTCCCATCTCCACAGTACCCCATAATGACAAAGTGAAAAAATGTTTTTAGAGATTTTTGCACATTTATTGAAATTGAATTACAGAACCTTGAGTCAATACTTTGTAGAAGCACCTTTGGCAGTGAATACAGCTGTGAGTCTTTCTGGGTAAGTCTCTAAGAGCTTTTCACAACTGGACTGTGCAACATTTGCCCATTATTATTTTCAAACGTCTTCAAGCTCTGTCAAATTGATTGTTGATCATTGCTAGAAAACCTTTTTCAGGTCTTACCATAGATGTTCAAGTAGATGAAAGTGAAAACTGAAAACTGTGAAAGTGAAAACTGTAACAGCCCCTCAGGAACTTTCACAGACTTCTTGGTGAGCAACTACAGTGCTCATTGCCTTGGGTTTTATGTTGTGTCCTGCTGATAGGTTAATCCTTCTCCCAGTGTCTGGTGGAAAGCAGACTGAACCAGGTTTTCCTCTAGGATTTTGCCTGTGCTTAGCTCCATTTAGTTTATTTTTTATCCTCAAAACCTCCCCAGTCCTTAACGATTACAAGCATACACATAACATGATGCAGCCACCACTATGCTTGAAAATATGGAGCGTGGTACTCAGTAATGTGTTGGATTGGATTTGCCCCAAACATAATACTTTGTATTCAAGACAAAAAGTGAATTGCTTTGCCACATTATTTGCAGTATTGCTTTAGTGTGTTGTAGCAAACAGGATGCATGTTTCGGAAATATATTTTATCTGTACAGCCTTCCTTCTTTTAACTGTCAATTAGGTTAATATTGTGGAGTGACAGCAATGTTGTTGATCCATCCTCATCCATTCTCCTATGACAGCAATTAAGCTCTGTAAAGTCTTAAAGTTTTAAAGTTGCCATTGTCCTCATGGTGAAATCCCTGAGCGGTTTCCATCCTCTTTGGCAACTGAGTTAGGAAGGACTCCTGTATTTCGGTGTTGTCACGACTTCTACCGAAGGTAACTCCTCTCCCTGTTCGGGCGGCGCTCGGCGTTGCCGGTTTACTAGGCGCTTCTCAGACGGTTTACTAGGCGCTTCCTGACTCCTACACCTCTCACCGAGACGCACCTTATCACAGAATCCTGCACCAATAAATTATGGAGTCAGCAGGAGCAGACGCACTCCCAGGGTCTGTGGAGGAGCGAGTGCAACACCACATGGCAGTGTTACACCGGCTGGGGACCGCCATGGATCAGTTGATGGTGACGATGGAGAGATGGGAGAGAGATGGCCTTCCCACACCTTTATCAGCCACACCCCAACCAGTAACACTACCCTCTCCTTCATTGCCTGAGCACAGTGGTATTCGACTCGCCCTCCCGAGGGAGTACGATGGGACGGCGGCCGGGTGCCAGGGGTTCTTACTCCAGATGGACCTATACCTGGCGACTGTTCGTCCGGCTCCTTCGGGGGGTGAGAGCGTGAATGCCCTCGTCTCCTGCCTCTCAGGTAAAGCCCTGGAGTGGGCCAACGCGGTATGGAACGATCCTGACTCAGCGAGGGACCACTACCCAGAGTTCACCCGCCGCTTTCGGGCCGTGTTCGATCACCCACCTGAGGGTCGAGCGGCGGGTGAACGGCTGTTCCATCTGAGGCATCTTGCTCTAGAGATCCGGACCTTGGCCGCTGGCGCGGGATGGAACGATAGGGCCTTGATCGATCACTATAGGTGTAGTTTGCGTGAGGACGTCCGTAGGGAGCTGGCCTGTAGAGACACCACCCTCTCCTTGGACCAGTTGATTGACATGTCCATTCGGTTGGACAACTTGCTGGCGTCCCGCGGACGTCCAGATCGGGGTCTGTCAGTTCCATCCCCCCCAATTTTATTGACCGCGGTTTAGCGCACAGGTTAGGGATTCCCCTTGTTCAGCTTGACAAACCCTTCCCAGTGCACGCCTTAGATAGCCGACCATTAGGGTCAGGGCTAGTCAGGGAGGCCACGGCTCCACTGGGTATGGTCACGCAGGAGGGTCATGAGGAGAGAATTAGTCTCTTCCTCATTGATTCTCCTGCGTTTCCGGTGGTGTTGGGGATCCCCTGGTTGGCCCGGCACAACCCCAGGATTTCGTGGCAACAGAGGGCTCTACAGGGGTGGTCGGAGGAGTGCTCAGGCAGGTGTGTAGGAGTTTCCATCGGTGCTACAACGGTGGAGAGTCCAGACCAAGTCTCCACCGTGCGCATTCTCTCAGAATATTCCGATTTGGCTATCGCCTTCTGTAAAGATTAGGCGACCCAATTACCACCTCATCGACGAGGGGATTGTGCGATAAATCTCCTGGTAGGTGCTGCACTTCCCAGGAGTCACGTGTATCCCCTGTCACAGGAGGAGACGGTGGCTATGGAGACATACATATCTGAATCTCTGGGGCAGGGGTTCAATCGGCCCTCCATCTCACCTGCCTCCTCGAGTTTCTTTTTTGTGAAGAAGAAGGAGGGAGGTCTGCATCCGTGCATTGACCATAGAGGTCTAAATTCCATCATGGTGGGGTATAGTTACCCACTACCTCTCATTGCCACGGCGATTGAGTCATTTCACGGAGCACGGTTTTTCACAAAACTGGATCTCAAGAGTGCATATAACTTTTAGTACCACATCCGGCCATTATGAGTACCTCGTCATGCCGTACGGGTTGAAGAATGCTCCAGCAGTTTTCCAATCTTTTGTATACGAGATTCTCAGGGACCTGCACGGTCAGGGTGTGGTGGTTTACATCAATGATATTCTGGTCTATTCCGCTACATGCGCCGCGCATGTGTCTCTGGTGCGCAAGGTACTTGGGCGACTGTTGGAGCATGACCTGTACGTCAAGGCTGAGAAATGCTTGTTCTTCCAACAGGCCATTTCCACATCGGGGTTGGTGATGGAGGGTGACCGCATTGCAGCCGTGCGTAATTGGCCGACTCCAACCACGGTAAAGGAGGTGCAACGGTTCTTAGGATTTGCCAACTACTACCAGAGGTTTATCCGGGGTTTTGGGCAGGTGGCTGCTCCCATTACGTCACTGCTGAAGGGGGGGCCGGCGCGTCTGGGATTGTCGGCTGAGGCGGACAGGGCTTTTGGTCGCCTAAAGGCTCTTTTTACCTCGGCTCCCGTGCTGGCGCATCCGGACCCCTCTTTGGCATTCATAGTGGAGGTGGACGTATCCGAGGCTGGGGTTGGAGCCGTGCTCTCCCAGCGCTCGGATACGCCACCGAAGCCCCGCCCCTGTGCTTTCTTTTCTCGGAAGCTCAGCCCGGCGGAGCGAAACTATGACGTGGGGGATCGGGAGCTGCTGGCTGTTGTCAGAGCCCTGAAGGTGTGGAGACATTGGCTTGAGGGGGCCCAACACCCCTTTCTCATCTGGACTGACCACCGTAATCTAGAGTACATTCGGGCAGCGAGGAGACTGAACCCTCGTCAGGCAAGGTGGGCATGTTTTTCACCCGATTTAGGTTTACCATCTCCTATAGACCAGGCTCCCAGAACACTAAGGCAGACGCACTGTCCCGACTATATGATACAGAGGAGCGGGCCATTGATCCTGCGCCCATCCTCCCGGCTTCTTGTCTAGTGGCACCTGTGAGGTGGGAGGTGGACGCAGACATTGAGCAAGCATCACGTGTTGAGCCTACTCCACCACAGTGTCCAGCGGGACGGGTGTATGTTCCGCTGGAGGTTAGAGACAGGCTAATTTGGTGGGCTCACACGTCCCCCTCCTCTGGTCACCCGGGGATCGGTAGGACGGTGTGATGTCTTAGTGGGAAGTACTGGCGGTCCACTTTAGCCAAGGACGTGAGGGTTTATGTGTCCTCCTGCTCAGTGTGCACTCAGTGCAAGGCTCCTAGGCACCTGCCCAGAGGGAAGTTACAACCCCTTCCCGTTCCACAGAGGCCTTGGTCACACCTGTCGGTTGACTTCTTGAATGATCTGCCACCATCACAGGGCAACACCACGATCCTGGTCGTTGTGGATTGGTTTTCTAAGTCCTGTTGTCTCCTCCCTTTGCCCGGTCTCCCTACAGCCCTACAGATGGCGGAGGCCCTGTTTACTCACGTCTTCCGGCACTACGGGGTGCCTGAGGATATTGTTTCTGATCGGGGTCCCCAGTTCACGTCCAGGGTGTGGAAGGCGTTCATGGAACGTTTGGGGGTCTCGATCAGCCTTACCTCTGGGTTTCCCCCCCGAGAATAATGGGCAGGTGGAAAGAGTGAACCAGGATGTGGGTAGGTTTCTGTGGTCGTATTGCCAGGACCGGCCAGGGGAGTGGGCGAAGTACATCCCCTGGGCAGAGATGGCCCAGAACTCACTCCGCCACTCCTCTACGAACCTGTCGCCCTTCCAATGTGTGTTGGGCTATCAGCCGGTCCTGGTACCATGGCATCAGACCAGACCGAGGCTCCTGTGTTGGACGATTGGGTGAGACGCTCAAGGGAAACCTGGGTGGCCGCCCACGGGTACCTTAAACGGGCCGAAGGGCGGCAGAAGGCCAGTGCCGACCGCCACCGCAGCGGGGGACCGGGTCTGGCTCTCGACCCGAAACCTGCCCCTCCACCTGCCCTGCCAGAAGCTGGGTCCGCGGTTTGTGGGGCCATTCAAAGTCCTGAGGAGAATAAACAAGGTGTGTTAAAGGTTACAGCTCTGCCCTTATAACCGTATTAACCCCTCGTTTCATATGTCTCTCCTCAGGCCGGTGGTGGCTGGTCCGCTTCAAGAAGATGAGGTGCAGGAGGGCCCTCCGCCCCCCCTGGGCATCGGGGGGGAGCCGGCGTATGCAGTTCGGTCCATACTCGACTCGAGGCGTCGGGTGGGGTGTCTTCAGTACCTCGTGGACTGGGAGGGGTACGGTCCGGAGGAGAGATGCTGGGTGCTGGTGGAGGATCCATCCGGATCGCCCTGCGCCTCGTCCTCCGGGTCGTCCTCGAGGCCAGCGTCGTCGCTCTGCGGGAGCCGCGCGTCGGGGGGGGGGGTACTGTCACGACTTCTACCGAAGGTAACTCCTCTCCCTGTTCGTGGGGCGCTCGACGCTCGGCTTCGCTGGTTTACTAGCCGCCACCGATTCCTTTTTCCTTTTCTGGTTGTTTTGTCTGTGTTCCTTTTCACACCTGGTTTCAATTGTGTTTATTTCTGTGTGTATATAGGGCACCTGTTGCCTGCCTTAATTCGTGCAGGATTAAGCTTGTGTGTATTTGCGTTCGATGATCTATGATGTTTATTGTTTTCGCTATTACGTACGTGTAGTTAAGTTTCGGAACTGAGTTTGTTCCTCCGTGAAACGCACAAGTTTCTGTATTGTCTTCACTATTTAGGCACTTGTATGTAGTGTCGGAACTGTGGTTGTTCCTCCATGTATTGGCACGAGTTTCTGTTCCTTCGAGAGCGTAGTTTTGGATTTTCATCTGTGCCAATTTTGTATTGGTGGACTATGTATATATATAGCTGTCAGAGCAGCTCACAGGTCATTGCACCTGTACATAGCCCATCCAACTACCTCATCCCCATACTGTATTTATGTATTTATCCTGCTCCTTTGCACCCCAGTATCTCTACTTGCACATTCATCTTCTGCACATCTACCATTCCAGTGTTTAATTGTTATATTGTAATTACTTATCCTACCTCATTTGCACATACTGTATATATAGACTTTTTCTACTGTATTATTGACTGTATGTTTGTTCATTCCATGTGTAACTCTGTGTTGTTGTGTGTGTCGAACTGCTTTGCATATGGTGTGTTTCGTGGGTGCAGTGAGGTGTTCGCAGTCACTTTGATACAACAGGAGATTTCACATCTTACAGTGCCTTGCGAAAGTATTCGGCCCCCTTGAACTTTGCGACCTTTTGCCACATTTCAGGCTTCAAACATAAAGATATAAAACTGTATTTTTTTGTGAAGAATCAACAACAAGTGGGACACAATCATGAAGTGGAACGACATTTATTGGATATTTCAAACTTTTTTAACAAATCAAAAACTGAAAAATTGGGCGTGCAAAATTATTCAGCCCCTTTACTTTCAGTGCAGCAAACTCTCTCCAGAAGTTCAGTGAGGATCTCTGAATGATCCAATGTTGACCTAAATGACTAATGATGATAAATACAATCCACCTGTGTGTAATCAAGTCTCCGTATAAATGCACCTGCACTGTGATAGTCTCAGAGGTCCGTCAAAAGCGCAGAGAGCATCATGAAGAACAAGGAACACACCAGGCAGGTCCGAGATACTGTTGTGAAGAAGTTTAAAGCCGGATTTGGATACAAAAAGATTTCCCAAGCTTTAAACATCCCAAGAAGCACTGTGCAAGCGATAATATTGAAATGGAAGGAGTATCAGACCACTGCAAATCTGCCAAGACCTGGCCGTCCCTCTAAACTTTCAGCTCATACAAGGAGAAGACTGATCAGAGATGCAGCCAAGAGGCCCATGATTTCTCTGGATGAACATAGGACAACAATCAGTCGTATATTGCACAAATCTGGCCTTTATGGAAGAGTGGCAAGAAGAAAGCCATTTCTTAAAGATATCCATAAAAAGTGTAGTTTAAAGTTTGCCACAAGCCACCTGGGAGACACACCAAACATGTGGAAGAAGGTGCTCTGGTCAGATGAAACCAAAATTGAACTTTTTGGCAACAATGCAAAACGTTATGTTTGGCGTAAAAGCAACACAGCTGAACACACCATCCCCACTGTCAAACATGGTGGTGGCAGCATCATGGTTTGGGCCTGCTTTTCTTCAGCAGGGACAGGGAAGATGGTTAAAATTGATGGGAAGATGGATGGAGCCAAATACAGGACCATTCTGGAAGAAAACCTGATGGAGTCGCAAAAGACCTGAGACTGGGACGGAGATTTGTCTTCCAACAAGACAATGATCCAAAACATAAAGCAAAATCTACAATGGAATGGTTCAAAAATAAACATATCCAGGTGTTAGAATGGCCAAGTCAAAGTCCAGACCTGAATCCAATCGAGAATCTGTGGAAAGAACTGAAAACTGCTGTTCACAAATGCTCTCCATCCAACCTCACTGAGCTCGAGCTGTTTTGCAAGGAGGAATGGGAAAAAAATTCAGTCTCTCGATGTGCAAAACTGATAGAGACATACCCCAAGCGACTTACAGCTGTAATCGCAGCAAAAGGTGGCGCTACAAAGTATTAACTTAAGGGGCTGAATAATTTTGCCCCTTAAGGTCCCACAGTTGACAGTGCATGTCAGAGCAAAAACCAAGCCATGGGGTCGAAGGAATTGTAGAGCTCCAAGACTGGATTCGAGTGGAGTCGACTGGAGTCGTTCCACTTCATGATTGTGTCCCACTTGTTGTTGATTCTTCACACAAAAATACAGTTTTATATCTTTATGTTTGAAGCCTGAAATGTGGCATAAGGTCGCAAAGTTCAAGGGGGCCGAATACTTTCGCAAGGCACTGTATTTGTAACCAACATACTGTCCATTGTGTGAGGGATGTATGGCCCCAACAGGCAAGGGGATTCGGTGTCCTGTGCCTAGCTTCTCCCCACATAGAACTAACTCCAAAAAGAATCCGTAGGCCATCAAACGGTATTGCCTGTACGAGAATGACAATTAAACGCTACTAGACTTTCCTACTGTTGCAACACAATGAATGGTATTACACATCTCACAGACACACGTTAGCAATCTAGCTACAACATACAGGTATAGTTACTCAAAGACTAATATGTGTCATAAAACCAAAGACATTCCATTACTCTTCATCGTCATCATCGTCAAAACATTTCTCCAGTTTTGCTAATAAGATGCACTGAGGGTATCTAGGCTTGCTAATAACGTTAGCTAGCTATCTAGCTATAACATTAGGCTACAGTATATTTTGGGTATAGCAAACAATTCTACCTAGCTCAACTTGGCTAGCTTGCCTTGTAGTGGTACTAGCAAGCCCCGTTACGGCCAACTCAATCACGAAATTACACTGCACTGGAGAACAATGCCTCGTGTGAAAAGAGAGATTATAGTGCTAGCTAGCTACTGACAGCAAAACAACTTACTCATTTGTCATTTAACCTCCTGGTCAAGCTGGTCTAGGCTGCTGCCGCCAGTTGATCTTGGAGGTTCTGAAGAACGTCTCCAACACACCTCTATCTATATCTTCATCGAAATGTTGATGGTCTGTCACAGACACACGATCCATGGGGTCTGTGACCCTCTCCAGTAAGAACTGTCCGCCCCGTTTGAAAATCCTGCCATTTTATAGCTGTCAGGCTGCATGTTGTGGCAGATAGGAACATTGTTGAGACAAGTCCAATGGCTCTATTGAACAAGGACAACCATATTTACGCACTGCTAGTGTGATTGTGTAATCGGTGACACACAATCGGCCTCCATAATTGCTACAAAAACATGACTCCATTCAATTTGCGATCATACTGCTATGGTGGATAATTATGTATGAAACACCTCTCATCACTAATAATTATGTAGGTAGACTGAAAAAAACCCCATTCCAAATAGTTTTGTTTAGCAGTGAGGTTTCCGTTTAACCCCTAACCCACGAGGGAAAATGTCCCTTGTTTTACTATCCTTGTGAGGACTTTTGGGGATTTCCAGTACCCATACCCGGCCAGGTCGCAATTGTAAATGAGAACTTGTTCTCAACTGGCCTACCTGGTTAAATAAAGGTGAAATAAGATAATAAATAAATAATTAGGGTAGCAATACAAGCACACACATGCGCGCGCACGAACACGTGCAAGCACGCATGCACACACACGCACACACAAACTGTCAACAGACATACATTTTCTGACAAGTAGCCTGAGATTTTCTCTGTGATAATCAGGGCCTGTGCATTGCTTCATGCTGATGTCACCGTTCAGAGTGCCTCTCTCTGATTTCATATTATTGTGTGCCGCCAGCTGCGGCTGAATCACCAAATCGCTTTACTCCCTCAGGAGGAGGAGCCCTTTCACCCCAAAACCCCTCGCTCTGATCTGCTGGATACTCTCAGGCTTTCACTCTGTGTGTGTGCATGAATGCCAAGGAGGGAGAACACTTCTGAGGTATTGCAGACATCTAAAAGTGTGTGGTGTGTGCAGTATGGGTGTTTGCAGTATGGGTGTTTACAGTATGGGTGTGTGCAGTATGGGTGTGTGTGTAAGAGAGACAAATAATGCATGTGTGTATACACGTGTGTGAGAAAGATTGAATGTGTACGTGTATATGCATGCGTGTGTGTTTAGAGCAGAAAAGTGTGCGTGTGTGTGTACTTTTGTGTATGTGTGTGTCAGCGGGGGGGAAGCTGAGAAGCAAACCCTGAGAGAGAGAGAGAGAGAGAGAGAGAGAGAGAGAGAGAGAGAGAGAGAGAGAGAGAGAGAGAGAGAGAGAGAGAGAGAGAGAGAGAGAGAGAGAGAGAGAGAGAGAGAGAGAGAGAGAGAGAGAGAGAGAGAGAGAGAGAGAGAGAGAGAGAGAGAGAGAGAGAGAGAGAGAGAGAGAGAGAGAGAGAGAGAGAGAGAGAGAGAGAGAGAGAGAGAGAGAGAGAGAGAGAGAGAGACCACACCTGGACACAGTAAGACGCGATGTGGAGAATCAAAAGAAGAAAATGACAACCCAGTTAGACTCTGCTGTTCACTGCTCATCCTGCCGCCACAGCTGGTCAATGTCTAAAGCCCAAGAGCACTATACTCACTGAGCTGTGTGTTAGTGTTTCTCAGTTGAATCCCATAGCCCTGCACCTGTCAACCATGGGTAATCTTGTGCCGTTGTTCATCATGTTTATGACTGCCTATAACAGATGTCATAATGTCTTATGTAGCTATTATAAAGACTTTATGAATGCATACATATGGGAAGATGCATTAAAGTGTTCCCAACCATAACAGGTTAGAAGTTCTTAGCTACTGTAGGTCTGGCAATGATCGAAATGCTATCTACTACTTTAGAAGAAAAATGATTATTTCTAATGGTTTCAACGGTTAGTCACTCGGTTGTCCTCCGTTTGACAATAATTCCAGAGTAATTATGATGCCATCTTGATGCTTAGGAATGATTAGGGTGGGCAGGGAGGGACTGCTGGAATAAACTCAGTACTGTTCAGTGATTTTTGCACTGCTGTGACCTGTGACATCATCAGTTAGTGGAGCATTTATCTTTCCAAGCACAACTCTGTCTCAATCCCAGGAAGTTCCCGTTTAGCTTCAAAACATGTTATTCTCTACAGCCTATGTTCTCCATAAAGACCATTACACTACTATGGATGGTATCCTATACACTTGCCTAAGAATTGGTTTGTAAATATTTGACTATGAGTGATAAGGTTGTTGTGTACTGTAGTTGGTGATATATTTTAGCATATTATATCTAAATAGTTGTAAATAGTTAATTGAATAACCCATGTTGCAACTTATTCGTTTCAAGTTTTAATGTTACTTGCACAAGTGCAGTGAAATGTCTTTCTTGCAAACCAAAACACAACTATGCAATAATCAATAACAATGTATTACTAGAAAAAAACCACGAGAAATAAGAATAAGAAATATGAAATACACAATAAAGTAAGTAAGCATACTAAACTCAGCAAAAAAAGAAACGTCCTCTGCGTTTATTTTCAGCAAATTTAGCATGTGTAAATATTTGTATGAACATAACAAGATTCAACAACTGAGACAAAAACTGAACAAGTTCCACAGACATGTGACTAACAGAAATGTAATAATGTGTCCCTGAACAAAGGGGGGGTCAAAATCAAAAGTAACAGTCAGTATCTGGTGTGGCCACCAGCTGCATTAAGTACTGCAGTGCATCTCCTCTTCATGGACTGCACCAGATTTGCCAGTTCTTGCTGTGAGATATTACCCCACTCTTCCACCAAGCACCCGCATGTTCCCAGACATTTCTGGGGGAATCAACAGGTCCCAGACGTGCTCAACGAGATTGAGATCCGGGCTCTTCGCTGGCCATGGCAGAACACTGACATTCCTGTCTTGCAGGAAATCACTCACAGAATGAGCAGAATGGCTGGTGGCATTGTCATACTGGAGGGTCATGTCAGGATGAGCCTGCAGGAAGTGTACCACATGAGGAAGGAGGATGTCTTCAATGTAAGCACAGCGTTGAGATGACCTGCAATGACAACAAGCTCAGTCCGATAATGCTGTGACACACCGCCCCAGACCATGACGCACCCCCCACCTCCAAATCGATCCCGCTCCAGAGTACTGGCCTCGGTGTAACGCTCATTCCTTCGACGATAAACGCGAATCCAACCATCACCCCTGGTGAGACAAAACTGCGACTCGTCAGTGAAGAGCACTTTTTGTCAGTTCACTCCTGTGTTCCAATGGCACGTTATGTTAGCGAATCCAAGTTTATCATTTTAAAAGGCTAATTGATCATTAGAAAACCCTTTTGCAATTTTGTTAGCACAGCTGAAAACTGTTGTTCTGATTAAAGAAGCAATAAAACTGGCCTTCTTTAGACTAGTTGAGTATCTGGAGCATTAGCATTTGTGGGTTCGATTACAGGCTCAAAATGTCCAGAGACAAAGAAATTGCCAAGAAACTGAAGAGGTGACTCCGGGATACTGGCCTTCTAGGCGGAGTTGCAAAGAAAAAGCCAAATCTCAGACTGGCCAATGAAAATAAAACATTAAGGTGTGGCAAAAGAACACAGACACTGGACAGAGGAAATCTGCCTAGAAGTTCAGCATCCCGGAGTCGCCTCTTCACTGTTGACGTTGAGACTGGTGTTTTGTGGGTACTATTTAATGAAGCTGCCAGTTGAGGACTTGTGAGGTGACTGTTTCTCAAACTATACACTCTAATGTACTTGTCCTCTTGCTCAGTTGTGCACCGGGGCCTCCCACTCCTCTTTCTATTCGGGTTAGAGACAGTTTGCGCTGTTCTGTGAAGGGATTAATACACAGCGTTGTACGAGATCTTCAGTTTCTTGGCAATTTTAAAGCAATATCAGTGGGTTTTGTGACAAAGGAACCATCTGATTCAATGAATGATGGAGCGGAGTTTGCCTTTTTGCCCAAAATTTCATTTAAGGTGCTCCAAAGCTTTTTACTATCATTCTTTATGTAAGTTATCTTTGTTTCATAGTGTATTCCTCTTATCTAGGTGGGTGAGGTCACCGTGGAGAGCAATTGAAATTGCGTCATCTATTGATCTGTTGGGGTGTATGCAAATTGGAGTGGGTCTAGGGTGGCTGGGATGGTGGAGTTAATGCGTGCCATAACTAGCCTCTCAAAGCACCTCATGATTACAGAAGTGAGTGCTACAGGGCGGTAGTCATTGTGGCATGAAGCCTTAGAGTTCTTAAGAACAGGGATGACTGTGATCATCTTAAAACGTGTGGGGATTACAGACAAGGTTTAAAATTACTGTGAATATATATGCCTCCCAGCTGTTCTGCGCATATGCCTCCCAGCTGGAACGCGCCCTGGAATACTGCCAGGGTCCGTGGCCTTGCGGGTGTTGACCTGATTAAAGACCTTTCTCACGTCGTCCTTGGAGAGCGAGATCACCCAGTCCTCTGGGTCGGTGACGGCCCTCACACCCGGCTCGATGTTGTGGTTTTCAAAGCGTGAATAAAATGCATTGAGAACGATGTGTTGAACATTGCAGTCGTATCCAACTTGATCATTTGAGAATAGAACTGTCCCCCCCATTGGTTCAGGCTCAGATGATGCCAGAGTCTCGTTGGGTCCAGCAGAGATGTTGAGACATGTTTTATGAGGGGCCAGATGTCTTTAGAGTGGAGCCAGGCACTAGGTTGGCCTAGAGGGTGTGTGTCTTCCTGAGTTACCACACAGAAAGTCCAGCTCTGCCTAGGACCACACTGTCTTTATTTATCTCAGCGGTTACTTAGATATCTGCCATGTCATATTTCTACCTGGGCAGCCTGCCTGTCTCCCTTTCACTCTCAAGGTGAGAAGCGTCATACCAGAACGGACTGACTCAAACCTCCCACGTCCTATTAATACTGTTCATACTCCTTCCATCTCTCTTTCCTTTCCTGCACCCTATCTGTGCACACACTCCCTCTTTTCTCCTCATCTGCAGACTCCCTTTCGTTCCCTTCTGAGTCCATCTCTGGTAGTTACCCTTCTGGAGAGTTATTCAATTCTGACAGACACTGTAAATGTACATTCGTGGAGTACTAACAACGTGCCATTCTAGCTTACCTCCGTAGCTTTTCACAGTAAGAAATAGAGAGAGATGCATTCAGTGCTTGTGTTGGAGATGTAAATGACAGCCCACTCATGCAGCATAAGAAAATCATACGGTTATTGTTTTGCTCAATGGGAGTGGCAAATGAATCTGTTTTTGAAACTTCTCTTTCAACATCTCTCTCAAGGTTTGATAACATTTATGTAATATCCTGCTTTGATTAACACAGATTAACAGCAAAAAGGAAAGGCGAATTGCGTTATTCCCTTGTAATTTAAATAATTTATTTACCACTAGAGTACAACAACAATAATGTGTTACAATACATCATAGTGGGTCAACAACAACAAAAACATAATCATCATAAACAACAACAACGAAAAATAATAGCTCTATCATGACAATATTGGTGCCTCGCTCCTCTTCCTGGTTTTCCAGGAAGTCCTCTGGCGCGGGTGCACAAAGGGGGGTGGGGTTAGGGGCGGGGTAGTGTCACCTACACTTCCTGCTCTAAGTCACATCATCAACACTCATTTAATAACGGGGAAGTAACGACTATTAAAAAATACAAAAATAAAAAACAGAATCAAAATAGCGTCAGTGCAATTCTTTGTATCCAACAATTTTTATTCCTACAAAGGACAAAAACCTATGACTGAATAATGGCTTTACACTTTGAGGGAGGCGGGCGAGACAAAGCTTTTCGGATGCAAATGAGCAGATACAATGCTGGTGTCCATAACTACTACTGCACACCTGTAAATATGACCTTTTGACCTCTGACCTAAAGTCATCTCAGACCTAATGGAATGGTCTCAAAGGTACATGGATAATCTCTGAACCAGGTCACATCTACTGTCCATTCTCACCTATTGTATCCCTTCTCTCTAATTGTCACGACAACACTAGTATACCTCCCTAACTAACATACTTCCACATTCCCATACCACTGCATCATATAGACAACGACAATCCGGTTCTACTCAGAACAATCCAACATATCCAGGGAAATCTTAAACGTGTGTTTATGATGACATACCTTGTGTAGTTGATGGAATCACTGTTGGGCTTCCTAAAGCATTCAAGATGCAATGCACAAGGTAAACAGAGTTCAACATTACTTTGGGACACTTTTCTTGTTTAGTTGTTTTGTTATCAAAATGTCAGGACTGTTCATTCCAGCAGAGTTTGAATATGTTGCCTGCTGCAGTGTTTGGGATGGGTGTGTGTGTGTTTTTTTTATGAGTATGCCTGTGTGAGGATGAGTCTCTGTTGAAAAGGTAGGCATGCTAGGTGTGCTTATTTTCTTTTGTTCTCTGTCTCTCTCTTACACTCTCCTAGCCTCTTTCTGCCTAAAGTGGCTGTTACAGCACATATAAACAGCATATGGGATGCAATTATAACATTACTATGTTATAACATATTAGTAAACTGACATTGGGAAGTGGATTCATCCACCACTTCTCGAGAGAGTTGAAAACGTGTTGGGGGCTAACCATAAAACACTGGATATTAAATAGGCAATACAATTATCAAAAATCTAAACAAAATATAAAATTACAATAGTTTCAAAAGGATGCAAAACGAGACAAACAAAATCAAGGAGATGGCTTGCTTTGAATGTTGAAACCGGGGGGTCGTCTTTGTTTCTCAGACGTATTATTTCACATATAGACACGTATACTTTTTTTCCAGTGTTTGCCGTACTCTTGTGTCTTTGTGTGACAAGTGTGTGAGGTGAGGCATGTTAACAGGGCCTTTCTAAACACAAAAACACAGGCACACCTGTACAAAAGCCACAGCTGCGTGTGTGTGTGTGTGTGTGTGTGTGTGTGTGTGTGTGTGTGTGTGTGTGTATGTGTGTATGTGTGTATGTGTGTGTGTGTGTGTGTGTGTGTGTGCGCATGGATGTTTCGGGAGACATGTTTTCTGTACCTAGATCTGCTCAGCACCTTTTCCACTTGTGCTTGTAGGAGATCAAATATGTCTGTACAATAGTGCAGGAGACTAATAGTGTGACTGACTGTGTGAATGTACAATATGTGTTTGTTGAGGAATGTGTGTATGTGTATATGTACAGTATGTGTATTTATATGTGTGGGTGGGTGGGTGCATACACGCGTGTGTGCATGTGTGTGTGACTGAATGTGTGTGTATCCAAGTGTGTGTGTGTGTGTGTGTGTGACTGAATATGCACAGTTCCTAGCTGCACTTGCAGGACTTGACGATCATGTTGGAGAGCTGCTCTATCTTGGGGGTCTTGCCGATGTAGTAGAGGATGGTGAGAGGTTCCAGATCCTGAGACACACAGCAGGGTGATGCTGACGCCTCCGGGTTGATGGTGTTGTACAGGCCTAGCACCTGAAGCGAAGAATCACACACAGAGGTATGAGTATGAGGCTTGATGTTGACAAAGGCAATGGTCTTTGACCAGTGCTGCTTTGAAACTATGAAAAAACTAAAAAGAGGAATGAGACGATCTACAGAAGAACTCCACTGCACAATGCTGCCACAATGACCACTACTCCACACTGCTACTCTCACCACTTCTCTACTACCACTCTGACCTCTGCTGGCTCTAAACCAATCCCTTTGGATTATTTAACCTTTGACCCTTGACTTCTCACCTTGGAATGCTGGGTGTCAGCGCTCCATAGATAGGGACAGGCCCCGGCGCAGAAATTAGCATTGTAGCCCTTGGGCTCATGGATCCACCTCCAGCCCAGATCTTTCTTGAAGTCGATGTAGAGCGACCGCAAGCAGCAGTTATCCTGGACATTTCTGTGCGTAGGAAGACAGAGAGAGTTAGGAGTGAGGGATGGATACGGTTCTGTGGGAGCCACACGTGTGTGTGTGTGTGTGTGTGTGTGTGTGTGTGTGTGTGTGTGTGTGTGTGTGTGTGTGTGTGTGTGTGTGTGTGTGTGTGTGTGTGTGTGTGTGTGTGTGTGTGTGTGTGTGTGTGTGTGTGTAAGAGAGAGTGAATACATGCATAGCTGTGAGCAGAGAGAGTTCTGCAATAAGAACAACTGCCAAGTGTGTGTGTGTGTGTCACTGAGAGGGTGAGCTGCCGACAGAGATGGTAACAATTTACTCGGTGTGTACAGTATCTATTAGCTGTGAGTGTGCATGCGCACATGCTTGTGTGTGTGTGTTGAGTTCCCGCCAGCAGAGTGGTGTCGAGGTCAGGTGAGGATCAGTGGGGTCAGTAGGGGTCATTATGGGTCAGTACCTGGAGCAGAAGGCAGCATCCAGGGCTCGTTTGGAGCGGTGGCTCTTGTGCTGGGACTCTAGGCGGTAGGAGGGCAGCAGCATCATGAGCAGGTGTGGAGCCTGGGCGCTGTGGCGCCGCTTCCGATACACCTTCAGGTCTCCGCTGTGGTGGAAGCTGTCATCTATACCTGTCAATCACACACATACATATCATCAAAATCCATCATGTTCATACAATGTCAAATCAAGTTAGGGGAAATCAAGTGTGACATTTTAAAGTGGAAATGACACTTTTTAAAAGCTTTTTAAAACCTTTGGAATATACTACAATTTGCATTTCTTGCTGTGCAGGAAAATTCTCTGCGACAACAGAGTGATCAAATTAAGATAGAACATCTGTGTAGGACCCATAGGGCTCTGGTCAAAAGTAGTACACTATATAGTGACTAGTGTGCCATTTGGGACATACTCCAAATCATCTGTAACAGTGAATCACACAAACTGCATATCTGCTACTTACTGCACTTCTTATTTACACTTGCCAAACACATTGCTGCATAAGTATTCATGTCAGTTAGCTACATATGAAGGAAAGTAAAATACAATGTACTTATCTCTCAATGTACAGATATTCTATCTTTAGTGCAGTGCAGAAAATGTTCCTGCACTGCAGGAAACGCAAACGGTAGTGTTCAAGGCTTCTAAAGTTTTTAATTTCCACTTAAAAATTTCAGACTTGATTTTCACGAATGAAAAATGTATCATCCCCTTCAAAAATGTCCATAATAATTCACATTTCCTTTAACTGCAGGATTCTTCTCCTGCCGTGAGAAACTAGTCGAATTAAGACAGCATCTGTATGCCTGTAGAGTAACACACATATACTGTCCAATACATACCTGCAAAGCGGGTTTCCAGCTCCTCACTCTTATTGGGGATGATGTAGTTGTTTGAGGGCACAAACGTACAGCATGGACAGTGCAAGCTGATCTTGAATCCACTGTTTCTGTCTGGGGGGAAAAATAGACAGGATTGTTCATATACAACAGGCCAATGAGATTTCAGCATCATGTATGATCAGTGATTCCGCTGTAGTATAGGAGGTCAAAACCTCTGCGTCCTACCTCTATGAAGCAACCATTCACTGACTGCCTCTGTCACGTCAAAAGACAGCCACTCCCCCTCCGTGCGCGTGCGCACCACCTTGCTGTCAATGTAGCGCTGCGTCGGGGACGCCAGGTCCTTGTGACTCAAAATCTGTGGAAACAACACGTGTCCTATGTATGAGAACAACCTGGAGGGAAATTCTGGCAAGAGTCCCAGAAGTCGCTCCTGGTTCAGTTACTCGGGTCTAGTAGTGGTCCCCCCAGTCTCCAAGACTGCTCTCTCCCTGATCGATTGAGCAGGTCTAGGAGGAGCTGAGCTGGGCCGGAAACAGATGCCGGACAGAGCGTTGTTATTCTGCTGTCCTTCATAACCATGTATTTATGTTGGCCATGCTTTCCTTAATGTGAGAAACACTGCTTCTCTACTCCACCACTGTCTGCTACACCACTGTGATCTACTGCTGCTACAGGGAAGCCTAACGAGAGAGGGAGGGAGAAGAGATAGGGGAAAGGCAAGAGAGAGGCAGAGAGAGATAGAGTGAGAGAAAAAGGAAAGAGAGGTTGAGACTAGTCAAAATCTCTGAAAAGTAAGCTTACAGAGACTGGGGCCAATTGCTTACAAACCCTTGATATGAGAGACCGACAAGGGGGCCCATCTACCTGGATGGTCACTTACTTCAACATATATAGGCCCTAGCTATCTTTCCTCTAGGCCCTGGCTAGTCTTCACTAGGCCCTGGTGAGTTAACCATCTCTGGGCCCGATCACTCCTCAACAGTCATGGAAAAGCGAGAACCTTCCTAGTAGTTAATGTATAATAACACTGTATCTCTGAGACACACATCATCATGTATCGGCTCAATTCCACTCTGTATCTGAATGTGTGCAACTACACACGTCCGTGTAATGTTTTGGGTGTCTAGTTCATGTACAGCACGACTTGAATGTATTACTGAAGGTTATCAGTTCATCTCCTAGGAGAAACTCTCCCTGGTTGCACCGGCTCTATCTGTCCTCCCTCACACGCTTTCAACCGCCTGTGTTGGCGTGAGAAAGTCCTCCATGTTGAGCTGTGTTTAGGTCACCTGTCATTCCCCTGGCTGGACATAAACACCACCAGGCCCTGGGAATGGGCTGGTGCCGACGGTCCTACACCGTGTGGAGGCAGGAGACGCTGGGCCGGAGCGCAGCCCCCGGAGACTCGGCTCTAAATCACCGCTCTGCATTCCACACTCCTCTGTCCACTCACAAAT